>NW_024038504.1:600000-1200000 GCF_016077235.1 Cyprinodon tularosa
TCTATCTATCTATCTATCTATCTATCTATCATCTGTTTTACTTGTAATTTAGTAAAACTACTCCTCCAAAAGCTTGTTTCCTTTTATGCTTTTTTTTACCCTCATGTGTTTTTTTTCCATGTCCCATCGTAACTGATTATAAATTGTTCATATTAAAGTAAATTCAAATATCAGCCAAACGTAACCTGAGTAAACGCGAACAGCTGTTTTATAATGATGATGTCATCTATGAAGGGGAAATGCTATTCCAATTTAGAAAATGTGTTACAGAAAAACCATCATTCGTACATTGAAACATTGTGTAAGTAGTGGGATGTCCAAGAACTGATTTGCCGCTTAAAGGCCTCAACAAATTGCTTTACCCCTTAATTCTCCACAAAGTCCGGATCTTAATTTGTTGAACGTAAGTGGCATAGTTTTAAATGGACTATTGATGCTTAGTCTAATGTGGCTTATTATCACAGTTACACTAAGAGTAGTGGGTTAAAATTCTTCCTCTGTGTTTTAAAGGAAGGATTGCCAGTTTTTATAAATGCTCAAAAGCTGTTGCAGCCAAATGTTGCACAGGTTATTGGGTCTGAAAGGTGGCTGACTACTTTTCCACATGGATATCGGCAATAAAAAACACCTTAATGACTAGATCATTTGACCTCATAAAAAACATTGCCTAACCATGTGTTTCACTAAGTCTGGAAATTAAATTAAAAAGTAAGATTTTTTCGAGCTGCAATATACTTTCAAAATATCAATGATTTTCTTAAGAAATGTTGTGTCTATTTATGATTGGTTATAATTTTGTCCCTATTCATCTTAAACCTTTTCATTAAGTGATGAGAAGGAAATGGAATTAAAGTATAATTCCCTATCTTCCTGTTCAGGTATACACGTTATATACTCAAAATTTATGAAATGGGAGTTAAAGGTACACTATGCCGGTGTTGATTTTCCAGCGAGACTCCCCCCAGAGGGCGAAAGTAAAAGTGCACTGTCGTAAATATGCACAGCTGTTCTCCTGGTTTCTCCGTCAAGCCAGGCGCGGTTGTTTTGAGCTTAGCAGACAGGCGAACGCAACGAATGACTAATGCTGCGTTCACACCGCAGCTGGCGCGACAGAAGCAGCGAGTTTACATCCAAATTCAATGGTTGACGCACGTCAAGGCGCAGCAAAGGAGCAGCAGGCCCAGCGCGTCTGAGCAGCTGAAGCAGGGAGAGAGACACAGCGCTGATGATCAGAGGCTATGATCTCTCCTCTTAAACAGTTTATTGACGCCTAAATTAACTTAAAATGCAGAAATCTGCCGGCAGAATATGCAGTTTGGATTATTTAGATGAAAAACACCTACCAGCTGCCGCGGTGAACCGCGAGGACGTGACACGCCTCTGGGATTCCTTCTGTCGGCGCACCGCTGGTATGTGGGGGTCTGAGCGGCTCCGACAGAAAAAATATTGAAGGCAGGATAATAATCTGAATGAACTGACGGCACTGATTACGTTTTCAGGTGTATTTTCTCATTTAAACACATATTAAAACTACTTTATTCCAAATGATCACAGTCAATATAGCTGCAAGGCAGAGAAAGGATAGTGAAGCTCCGCCCAACGCGCGTCAGACACACTTTTGCACCGCACAGCCAGAGCGTCAGAACTAACTGGTACAAGCAGCAAAAATGAAGCAGCAGACACGATTTTGCTGCTTTTGCTGCGTGAACGTAGCATAACTGCACAAAGATCGCCACTGTGCTAGCAACGAGAATGCTTTTAACTGGGGGGTGTAGCAGTTCTCGGCCGTAAAGCAAGACTGACTCTCACGAGACTTCTGAGCCTGTGGGTGCGGGTCGGTGCTCCTGCAATTGCAAGTGCAGTATTTCCCCCACAGACCACCAGGGCGGCCGAGAATACCTTTGTTCAACCTGAAATGACTCTTCTTCTTCTTCTTCTTCTTGTTGTGTTTATTGGCGGTTGGCAACAAACTTAATAGTAGCATTACCGCCACTTACTGGTATGGAGTGTGGCTCTCGTTGGTCTAACGCTCTTTTTGTATATATATATCTATATATACTCATACATACACCTACCAACCCACACAAACAAACTTACATCCATATTTATATTCTACTCATCACTATCATCCACACATTCACTCTTATGTCTACTCTATCAAATTCTACTGAATATCTTAGTTTTCTTTAAGAATCTAATAACTATTTGTATATGTTTGCTCTCCAAACTTTCCCTCAAAATATCTATTAACATAAATTTTACCTTAATACTTTCAAACTCTTTTATCATACATCTTCTCTCTCTATCATATTTATCACATTCTAGAATAACATGTTCTACTGTTTCCCATTCTCCACAATATTCACATTTACCAGTTGCATGTTTTTGAATTTTAAAAAGTGAGTAGTTAAGTCCAGTATGCCCAAATCTTATCCTGGTTATCACTCTTTCCTCTTTTCTATTTCTTTTTCCCTTTCTTCTTTCTTTAACCTTCTTCTGAATTTTATAAAACCATCTTCCTGTTATTTCTTCATCCCACCTTTTCTGCCACTTTTCCATCAGTTTTTCCTTAACCATACTCTTTCCTTCAGCTTTACTTGTTTTAACTTTAATGCTAATTGGTTTTTGAATTGCCCCTTTTGCTATTTTATCTGCTCTCTCATTTCCTTCTATTCCAATATGCGCTGGAACCCATACAAAAATAACTATCACACCCATATTTTTAATTCTATATAATGTGTGAAAAATTTCTAATAATATGTCCATTCTACTATCCGATTGCTTGTTTTTAATACTTAATAATGCAGAACTTGAATCTGAACAGATTATTGTTTTTAATGGTTTTATCTCTTCTACCCATTGTAAGGACAATAAAATTGCCATCATTTCTCCTGTGTATACTGATAAATCGTCTGTAATTCGTTTTCCTATTCTTATATTGAATTCTGGTACAACAAACGCTATTCCTACTTTTCCAGTTATCTTTGATGCATCTGTATAGATTTGAATATACTGATAGTAATTGTTTAAATGTACCTGTACTGAACTACTATCAATGATGAAAGATTTATCCTGCTTCTTTTCCATGATTGTCATATCTACTGTTGCTTCTGGTAAAATCCATGGCGGTATTACTGATGTTGGTGTTGTATGACTAATTTCCAGATTATTCATGTTAAATTCTTTTATTTTATTTTCAATTGTCCATCCAAGACTCCCCATATCTTTTGTTTCTTTTTCCCAACATGGTTTTAAAATTTCCATAGCTGGATGATCTGAATTATTGCTCTGCAAATTTAACCAATAATTTAATTCCAACCTTAATCTTCTTAATTCTAATGGCATTTCTCCCATCTCTACTTCCATTGCTGCTCTTGGTGTGGTTTTAAACGCTCCAGAACACAATCTTAATGCTTGATGTTGTATTACCTCTAGTTTAACCAAATGTGCTTTTGCTGCTGAACCGTAAACAATACAACCAAAATCTATGTTAGCTCTTATCATACCTGTATAAACCTGTTTCAAAGATTGCCTATCTGCTCCCCAATCATTTCCAGCCAAACATCTCAAAATATTTAAGATTTTCTTACTTTTATCAACAACTTTCTGGATATGTACATTCCATTTTAGTTTATCATCAAACCATAATCCTAGAAATTTAATACATTTTACTTGCTCTAACTCTTGACTATATAATTTTAATTTTACTTCCCTGTTTATTTTTTTCCTAGTAAATACCATTACTTTTGTTTTTTCGACTGAAAACTTAAATCCCCATTGCCATGCCCATCTCTCTAGCTCATTAGTAACATCTTGTAATTTTTTAACAATGAAATCTAAATTCTTCCCTCTTTTCCAAACCGCTCCATCATCCGCAAAGAGTGAACATCCCATTTCTTTATCAATACCTTTAAAAATATCATTTATCATAATAGAGAACAATAACGGACTTATTATACTCCCCTGTGGTGTACCGTTCTCTACTCTATATACTCCTGATGTTACTTCACCGATTCTAACTTGAATTTTCCTATTTAGTAAAAAGTCTTTAATCCATTGATATATCTTTCCTTTAATGCCCAACCTATATAGTTTAATTAATAATCCCTCTACCCACATCATATCATACGCTTTTTCTATATCAAAAAATACTGCCACCACATTTTCTTTATTAACTTGTGCCTTTCTAATTTCATGCTCTAGACATAATGTTGGATCATTAGTACTCCGCCCTTTTCGAAATCCACTTTGATAATTTACTATATACCCCTTGCTATTTAAATAAAATATTAGTCTATTGTTAATCATTTTTTCCATTATTTTACACAAATTTGATGTTAAAGCTATTGGTCTATAATTTCCTGGTATTGATTTATCTTTCCCTGGTTTTGCTATTGGTACTATAATTGATTCTTTCCATTCCATTGGTAATTTCCCCTCCTCCCAAATTTTATTATAAAATTCCAATATTATCCCTTTAGATTTTTCACTGAGCTGACTTATCATTCTATACCATATTTTATCTTTCCCTGGTGCTGTATTTTTAAGTTTTGTAAATGTAGAGTTCAATTCAGCTTTTGTGAATTCAACATTTAACAAATTATTTGCTTCTTCTTCATTCTGCAACACATCTTTATATTTGAGTTTTGTATTTTCTCTTCCTTTTCTACCCTCCTCACTAATATTGTCAGAACTGTGGATTTTACTGAATGTTCTTGCCAATATTTCTACTTTATCATCGTCTTTAACTATATTTATATTATCTACTTTTAATATAGGATATTCGAATTCTCTTTTAATGCCATTCATTCTTCTAATCATTTTCCAAATTTTTTCTATTTTTGTTTCCTTCCCTATTGTGCTACAAAAATTTCTCCAGTATTCTCTCTTTGTATTCTTAATTATTCTCCTTACCATAGCTTGCTTTCTTTTATAATCAATTAAATTCTCATACTTTAAGTTACCTCTTAATACCTTAAATGCTTTGTTTCTTGCTTTTATTGCTTCTTTACATTCATTTGTCCACCATGGTACTATTTTCTTAGAATTTTTACAGCCTACTTTCTTCACAGATTTATCTGCTGCTTCCAAGATTATCTCACAAATTTTTAAATTTATATCATCTATATTCATTTCCATATCCACTTTTTCTAATTTTATTTGACTTAAAAATCTAAATTTAATCCAATCTGCTTTATTAAAATCCCATTTTTTACTGACCTTTCTATTTTTATTATTTATATTTAATCCTACTTTTATTGTAATGGGATAATGATCACTACCTATTGTTGTATTTTTATCAATGATCCATTCACAATTACTAGCTAACCCATTTGAGACTATTGTTAAATCAATAGCTGATTCCATCCCTGTTCTTATATTAAGTCTAGTTCCCCTCCCATCATTAATACATACAAGATTTTTACTTTCTATTAATTCTTCTATTATTTTCCCATTTCTATCATTACATTTACCCCATAATGTACTATTAGCATTAAAATCCCCACACCAAATTACATTTCCTTCCAAATATTCAGTTAATTCCTCCATTATTTCAATTGATAATAATTTACATGGATTATAAAAATTTATTATTTTAACTTTACCACCTTGTTCCCAAATTTCAATTATTATATATTCAAGTTCTTTCCCTTTCCCTAAAACCTGATATTGTATCCCTTCTTTTACAAATATACCACATCCACCTCCTCCTCCCTCCTGCCTATCTCTTCTTACACTACCATATCCGTTAATCACAAAATCCAACGTTTCTTTTAGCCATGTTTCTTGAATACAAATAATTTCTGGTTTTTCCTCAAGACTATCAATATATCCTTTAAGTTCCTGTCCGTTAGCAATCAAACTTCTTGCATTCCATTGTAGTATTAACATGAATTATTTCCACCAGACGTTCCTGGCTTCCCGTCTACCTCCAATTTTTTGTTTATGCTCTCCCATGATCCCTCTTTAAACCCCAAAAACTTTTCCGCTCCCCTCACTATAATTTTAATCTTCTCCGTTTTATTCTTGGCTTGGTCAGTACAGTTGATGACATATGCCATGAATAATATTAGTTTTTCTACTGGTATCACGATCTTTTCCTCTGTCTGTATCTCACTTTGCAGTGGAATTTGCCTCGTTTTTTCAACCTCTCTTATTTTCTGTTCTTTCACATTTTTAACTGCCTCTGCATAGCTTATATTTTTGGTCATTTTAATCTGAGTGACTTCTTTTGCTTTCTTCCTGACTTCACATCCTCCGAATGTAACTCTATGATTCCCTCCACAGTTACAACATTTTTCTTGTACTTCTTCTTTACACTCTTCTAATTTGTGATCTTCTCCACATTTTGGACATCTCTGCTTTCCTTTGCAAACTGCTGCTATGTGACCATATCTTTGACATTTAAAGCAACGAAGTGGTGGAGGGATATAAGGCCTGACCTGAAAACTGAGATAACCTATTTTGATGTTTAGTGGTAATTCTTTCTCTTCGAATTCCATTAGTATTGACAGACTCCCTACTCTTTCCCCGTTTATTGTTTTTGACAGTCTCTTTAAGTTACTCACTTTGGCACCAACTACACTTTTCTTGATTTTATCAAGATCTTCATCTAGAGGGATCCCATAAATCACTCCTCTAGTTTTTTTATTTTCTCCAATGATTCTTTTCTCTAACACATTCTTTTTACAAATACTCTCCACGTTAAGAGCCTTGTTCTTTTGTTCTTCGTTTTTACAAACCACCAACAGATTCCCATCTCTCAACATCTTTACCATTTCAACATCCCCAATTTTCTTTTTTATTTCTCTTGACACCACAATGGGGCTAATGTTATCTTGTCCTTCCTCATTTTTTAGTTTTAATATTATTTTAAATTCCTCTCGTACAACTTTCCTCCTAACTATCCTTTCTTCCTCTGAGCTACTTTCTTCCAGTTCTCGTTTACTTCCTTGACTTTCACTCATTCCCTTTCCTTCGTCTTTTTTGTTTCTTTCACGTCCTCTCCCTCTTCCTCTCCCCACTGGCGTCCACCCATCAAAACCCATATCTTCCTCATCTCCTAACTCCATTACCAACCGAACCATTCACATACCAGTTTATGCTCAATCCGCCTTTGACAATTTCAATTTGTAATTTGATTTTCCGCCTTCTTCCCTGGGCAGTTTTTTCTCCGAAAAACCTCCGCTCCAAGCACAACCAACGACCTCCCCTGAAATGACTCATTTAATCATCCAAAACTTTATGGAACACATTAATTAACTGAAAAATGTTGCGTAGTGTGCCTTTAACACACTCGTGCTGACACCCTGCCTACACTCCCATTTTATCTATAACCTGTATTATTGTCTAAGAGCATTTATTGCAAATGAAACGACTAGTCATGACTAAAGTTTAAATTGGAATTTAAGTTCAATATATATAAACAAATTTAAAGTATAAAAACATCTATCTTGACAAGAATTGAGATCATTTTAAAAAGCTGAGAGACTTCTCAGTCTACCTTTGTTTTGACAAGCCTTCTTCCTTCTCCCGTATTTTAAGCCTACTATATATACAGTATGTAATCCACATCCTAACTTTCCAGTATAATCCTTATATGGCTTCCATATTTATTTATTTTACAGTCTCTTAAAATCACTCTCACTTTATATATAGCATTTATAATCCATATGGTTTCTATGCATATGTAAATAAATATTTACATCCTGTATAGCACATCATGATAGATGCAAACTACATTTCGTGGCTTGGTACTTGTGACAGTGTAATGACAATAAAGTTGAATTCTAATCTATTCTATTTTATTGAGAAAGATGTCTATAACCTCTGATTTTAGAAATATGATTTTGAAAATAATTTTTTTTATCCAAGAAATGTTTTTATCCATATTGCTAATATTGATTTTTTTTAAATGACCAATTGACCAATTGTCTATATGATAGTCAATTGGTAAATTGACCAATACAGATATTGCAGCTGTTGGGAAGTTATGGTTTCTAGTTACTTCTCCAAAAAAGTAACTGAGCTATTAACTCAGTTGCTGCACAATCAAAGTTACTAGTTACTGGTCACACACCAGACTCAATTCAAGAAAAAAATGCACTTATTTGAAGAAAAATTTACCTACTTTAAATTTTGCTAATTTTGCTGTGTGTTTTTATCAGGAGGCTAATGTCAGTAGTTTTACATGAAAGCTGATATATTCAGATATCATTTTTATTGCTGATATCAGACCGATTTCTAGTATCGATATTGAATCAGGACATTCCTAAAATATATAAAGTGATTACACTGATTCATTGTGATGCATAAATGGGTGAATAGTAGTAAAATGTTTTCTATGTCGTCAATGTAGCCCTTTGTACTCATGTTTCACTTACAGTAGATGCAATGAAAGGTTGTCTGTCCTTTGTGCGTGTGTGAATGTGTGTGTTTCAGGTGGATGTGTGGATGTATGAGAAGGTCAGACCATAGGAGAAACCTTTTCATGTCTGTCTGTTTGGGAGCATAGCGTGTTAAACATTGTGCTGCTCATATGAGAACCATACACTTTGCCGTGTGCGCTCGTTAAGCTCTGACCGTCACCTGACTTCAGTTGGCCTGCTTGAAAGTGACTTTCTGAAACCATGAGTGGTGAGTAGTTCCTTAAATTATACCTGGCTCTCTATGAGAAATATCTATCTACAGCTTTATGCTCAATGTTAGAAAGAAATTATAGAAACTGATATATTTGTACAGAGGGCGTGTACCTGTTTCATTTTAAGGAACAATTAGTGTTTCCTTGTTGAAGCTTAAATTGAAGTTATATTTGTATAATACAGGACATATAGGCAGTTTGAAAGTATAGTTTTGTGTATTTTTTAAATTGCTGGTCTGATTTTCCTTTCCGGGTTTAAAATATGCTTCACCTTCCAGCATCTATCCAATCACTTATTTTTTTAATGTTCTCATATGCAGTGTTTTCCCAGATCTCTAAGTTCAGTTGTTTGTATTATGACGTAGATTATCTTGTCTTGTCTTGTTGAAGACCCTACAGATATGCACTTGGTTTATGTTTTAGTGTATTCTGGCTTTTTGGTCATCTCAGTTTTCAGATTTTATTTTACTGTTATTAGTTATTGATCTACTTGGCTAAATGATATTGCAATCATTTGAATGAGACAGGTTTGTTTTAAAACTAGCCCAAGGCACTCTCTGTAAAACAGTTTTCTCTAAAACTACACTGTTACAGGCTTTGACAAGATAATGGTCTGAGCAAAATGGTTGTGAATCTATAGAGGCTTTAAATTTGATAATGTATGACTGACTTTAAGCTGAAGGGAACTAATCCCTTTAACCTTTCTTAATCTGGATCAACATAAACTTGACATATTGTTCCTTTAAAGAGAAGAAACAGTCTGATTAGAGTGATGTATACACATGGTTTTAAAGCGTAGACTAATCTTGGTTGGTAGATTTTAGTTTTTTTTAAATAAATGATAATAATAAAAAGCATTTGAATAGAAACAAATACCAATTAATGAATTGGCATTTATTGCCATTTTATTTAAGCCTACTACTCTACACACAAATAAAGCAAAGCTACCTTTTGTTACCAATGTATTATCCATTATTATTATTATCCATTTTGGTTGTTATGATTAATTGTTAATTTTATTTTTTTATTTATTATTTCGATAGGATTTAAGTAATTTTGAGTTTTTAATTGATTCTTGTTATGATTCCTGCTTTGGCTCTCTAACTGCTATAAAATATGACACAATATGACACTTAGTTAAAAAAACAAAGATGAAAGGATTTTGAAAAGATATTAGCCGAATTTTAGGGGGCTATTTAAATACAGAACAGTTCACTATGGGTGTACTAAACTTCAAAGATTCTAGATAAGGGACGCTAAAATGTACAGACATTTTATTTGTGCATGTGTGCAACACATCAGCATATTGTGTTTTACTGGCAGTTTGAGAGTGGCATATAAGGTCATAAGACATTAGAGGTAAAAATGACAATGATTATTTATAAAATACTATTTATAATGCTAAATACCATTTACAGTGCTCTTGTCATAGTTATTTTAAAGTGCCATTAACATTAAAAATGGTACAATCATAAAAATAACAAAAGTTAAAGTTAAATATATAAAGGAAAGTCCCAAATGGATTGTTCTCTTCACACATTCTGCTATGTTGCGAGTGAAAATCACCTTGCTCCTTCTCTAAAGGTCTGGTCTGCAAGATTGCACCTTTTTTAAGCAGCTCAAACCTTGTGAAAACCAGGCCTCTTTGTGTCGTATCCTCAAAGGCTTGCATGTATAAAAACATGCACAAGCTCTATGGTGTTTGAAAAGCTGATCTACTAACTACCAAATTGAATAGCCGTGTGTAAAATCAGTGAAACATCAGTTGCAACAATTTAAGTGTATTTGCCTTTATACGTATCTGAAACATATGCTGATAACAAAATGTGCATTATTTAATAATTCTCTTTGATTTCAGTTTCTGCTCTTTGCAAAGATAAACCTACTGCTCTCAGTCACATGGACTAGTTAAAACAAACCGCGTTCTCACCTTACAATTAGATGCAGAAATTGGAAGAGGAAATAGGCTGCTAGCGGCTCTGCAGAGTTAGGCAGAAATACAACTAACAAGAGCTAAACCAAACTTTCACTTATGCTTCATTTGGCTTTACAGTCTAGCTTTAAACAGACAGACAGATAGATTGGTTGATTTGAACCAGTGTAAAATGCTGATATGAAAAATTTGAAATGACTGCAGGAACTTCACTGAAGTGAAGGCATGATTTGGCAGTAGTTAGATAAACAGATGTCTCAGACGTCACGGAGTTAAAGCGCGGGAAGTCGAGTCTGTTTGCAGAGGGTGTAGTTAAAGAGGAAGAGGTTTGGAAGCTAAATAGGAAGAAGCAATACGAGCAGCCACGTGTTTCTACTTCCATAAAGATAAAGACAAACACGGTAAGACTTAAAAGAGCTCTATTATTTCACATTTTTCTGTGACAGCTTTTTAATTCAGGGCATTTAAAAAGAATCCTTACTTTTTTAGCTTTATCTCACTTTAGTGATAATTTGGGAACCTAATGATCTCAATGTTAGTAAAGGCGAAACTTAAAAAAAAAAAAAAAAAAACTGCCCATAATTAAAAAAAGGATCATAAATCATAATGGATTTTATTTCACAGATAAAATAATGTTGTTACTATTAAATATAAATAAACCTGTAACATGTTCTGTAGTGTATAAAACTAAAGAGATGTACTTTCATAGTTAGGGAACAGATGAATAGAAAAACGGTTTGCCAAAGACTTTGTGTTTCACTTTGCTGCTTGCACAATCTTCTCAAACAGAGGACTGAAAAATAGCCTAACGGTTACTTTCTGCATATAAAATAAATTTGTAATTATTGTATGATTATTTCCATTTGATTTTTGACATTTTTGGTTAGAACTGATTGAAATGAGGTTTTGTGGAGTCTTTTGACAAAACATAAAATAATTTTAATTAACAAGAGAACAATCATAAAATGCCTCCTGAGATGTATAACATGTATATCTGAGACTGAACATAGAGGTGGGACAAACATTCCTTTTTTAACTTCTTTCAGTTTCACACGAGACCTGCCTCCTAGACCAGGTGTTGGAGCTTATTATGAATGAGAAGCCACCCAACAGTGCAAGTCTTTTCTTAAACGAGGACACAGAAAAACCACCTTCGCCGGTCAAAGCTGACCTTAAGAGACGCCTTTGCCGAGCCATGGAGAGGAAAGCGAGCAGCATGAAGCAGAGGATTGGCTCCATTGGCAGAAAAAGCCTCAAAGGTTTCCTCAGGAGGAACCTGTTTGTTTTGTTCACCATCGCTGCTGTAGCTCTGGGTCAGTGGAGATTTAACAACATATTCTCAGTGAATGTATGAATTACTTGGATCTATTTTACTTTATTTGATATTTTTTTTGTGTGTGTGTGTTCAGGTGTAATCCTAGGCTTCGCCCTGCGCCCACGCAACCTGTCCATGAGGGAAATAAAATACTTTTCCTTTCCTGGGGAGCTGCTGATGAGAATGCTGAAGATGCTGGTGCTGCCTCTGATTGTTTCCAGTCTGGTCACAGGTTGGCATCTAATTAATACTCAGAAACAACCTATTTCATATTTCAATCATTTAAATGGTTTTAATATTTTAGATTATTTTTAGGGGGTGTGGATAAAAATCTATTTGGTGATATATCGTGAGATATTATTGATTTTTCAGTTTCTAATATCAAATTTATAAAAAAAACAATACATTTTACCTAAAATAACGAGGGAAAATAGTCTACTTTTGCAGCACCATATCTGTAGTTGAGGCAGTCACAGTGGAAGATGTGGATTGACTCAAACCCCAAACAACATAAATACCAAAATAACTTAATGGTCAATATCTTCTGATAAGCCTTTACAGTACTTGCTTTTTCATCTATACATTTAATTTTGATAGCTGGGAAAAATACAGCAATTTACAGTAATATTGTAATATTGTGATATCGTATTGTGACCCAAGTATTATGACAGGTATTGTATCGTAACACATATGTCAATACACATCCCTGCTTTTTTTTTAAATGTAATCTATAAAAAAAATTGTAAAATCAAAATTTTTTCCTCAGTATTTGGTATTGTGTTAAGTTTAAAGATCCAGCAAACAAACAACTACTTCACGTCACAGGTATCTCCTCATTGGACAGAAAGGCATCAGGCAAAATGGGTGTACGCGCGGTGGTCTACTACATGGTGACCACACTGATCGCAGTCTTTATTGGTATCGTGATTGTGATGATCATCCGGCCGGGCAGAGGCAGCAGGGACAGTCCAGTGGTGAAAAATGGAAATATTGAACCGATTCAAACTACAGATGCTTTTCTGGACCTCATCAGGTAAGGCCTTGGAGGTTTCGAGAGAGCAATGTTTTTGCCAAAAATATGAAATGTAATGTTATTTGAAGCGTTCTAAAAAGTCTAAACCTTTTTCTGATGTTAAAAGGAGAAAACTTGGTAAATATTGTTTTTTGTATTAACTGTAAACTAAAACATAAAAACCTATTTGTTAAAATAAATTCAATTCAATTCTACAATACTTTATAATTAAGCAGTAAACATTAAAGGAAAACAGACTGGGTGCAAGAGTTTTGTATATTTTTAAACTTATGCTTTAATGTTGGTCTCTGGTTGGAGTCTGTCTGCATCTTGACTTAACTATATTTCCACCTTCACCTTATTAATTAGAAATTGACAAAATTTATGGTCATTTTGTATACACAGTGTATACAAAATGAAATTTCAATGCATATAGTTTTTTCAACAGTGAATGAGCAGCTTAGCAGTAAAATGAACATTTCCATTTATAAAGGATGTAAACAGTGTAGGAGAAAAGGAAAACCAGTTTAAAGACATGCTGCAAAAGGTATTAATAAATAAAGGTGAAGTGCAAATAAATAAATGTGATGCAATATTCTGTGGAAAATTGAGTCGTGCTCTATTTAAAGAGATTATTTAAAAAAATCAGCCATGTAGTGCAAATATGATGTTTACAAGTGTGATGCAGAGTCTCAATTAGAGTTTTTGATGGGAGCGTGGAAAAAGCTGTTACAGAATCTGCCTGATCTGCATTGAATGCTGCAAAGCCTCTTCCCAGAGGGCAGCAGGGAGAACTGTCCATGGTGGGTGTGAGGGGTCACTGATGATGTTACAGGCTCGGGACACGCAGTGCTGGGAGGAAATCTTTTATGGAGGGAAGAGGAGCCCGATGATCCTCTCTGCTGTCCTTTTGAAACATGTGGGCCAGTGGTTTACAATCCTGCTGCTAAAGAAAAACCCCGTTACTAAAAACGTTTAAACACTTCTTCAACAAAGTATCAGTTTAGTTTAGTTTGCTTTCCTTTGAAATATTGAAATAAAAAATGTCACTCTAAAACTTGATTGTTTCTTTTATGACAGTAAATACACATTTTAACAAGAATCTGAACACTACTTACATCAAATGTGCTACATAAGGTTATTAGTGAACTTAAGTTTCAGTAATGTATTTTTCACCCATCTGGAGTTTTTTTTCTTTCCATCTAGGAACATGTTCCCCCCCAATCTAGTAGAAGCATGCTTCACTCAGGTAAATCTATTTTTTTCCTCTTGGAATGTATGGTCATTTTCACATAAAGAATAAGTTTTCTCAATAGTATACCATTTAAGGTAATGTGCTGAAGTATTAATATCTCTTTGATAACTTGAAATATGGGTTTCTCTGCAGCATAAAACAGTGTATAAGAAGATCATTCACACAAGGAATGTGACAGTGACTCTAAACCTCACCAACACTCTCAACATAACAGACTCTCACCTGAATGAAAACCTCAGCAGGGTGCTCCACACTATACAGGTCAATTCAAATTTAGGACTGTTTACGAGTTTAAAGTCCTTCTTCTGTGTTAAAAACTACTATTTCTGTTGTGTTCTGTAGGAGACAGTGGAGGAAACGGTCCCTGTGTCCGGGTCCTCGGCCGGCGTGAATGCCCTGGGTCTGGTGGTCTTCTCCATATGCTTTGGCCTGGTCATTGGCAACATGAAAGATCAGGGACAGGCTCTTAAAGAGTTTTTTGATGGTTTAAATGAGGCCATAATGAGGCTGGTTGCCATTATTATTTGGTAAATAAAAGCACATTTGCTGCTCTTAATGTCAAATTTGTTTTCTGACTTAAATAAAAAAATGTTACCTGTAATGGAAACACGCATGTAGAAAAATTTACAATCTACAGCTTTTTTAATGTTTGTTTACCCCAGTGAGCAATATTTGTGTCTGAACGATCTCCTTTTGCAGGTATGCTCCTGTTGGAATCTTGTTTTTGATCGCTGGAAAAATAGTGGAGATGAAGAATCTGGCAGAAGTGGGCGGTCAGCTGGGGATGTACACAGTATCTGTCATTGTGGGTCTTCTAATCCATGGACTATTTGTCCTGCCGCTGCTCTACTTTGTGGTTACCAGAAGAAACCCTTACAGTTTCATTGGCGGCCTGCTCCAGGCCCTGATCACTGCTTTAGGGACATCCTCTAGGTGAGTTACATGATGTTCCTTAGTGTCATGATTTCTCTTTTGCGTCCCACATCCTCTTGATGTAGGACACAATGCATATTTATTCATGTAAAAACTGGTCACAAAACTACTCATCTCCTTTGCAAATTTATTGAAGACATTTTAACTCCCAGAACACTCTGGGGTGTAAATAAGATCCCAGAAATGGATGCCTGATAGTATATTACATTCATGTTTGATACATGGGCGAAATGTAGCTAAAATTAGAATGATAGGTTAGAAAAAGGCTTCTAACCAATCTTTCAAAACATTCAAATGTCTTCAAACTTGGAAACAAAGTCCATCCATCCATATGTTTTTCCCAAGCGGGGTCACAAGGGTTGCTGGTGCCTATCTCCAACTAACCTAATAGTCATGTTTTTGGACTGTGGGAGGTAGCTGGAGTACCCGGAGAAAACCCACGCATGCTCAGGGAGAACATGAGAACATGCAAACTCCATGCTGTAAGGCAGCAGTGCTACCCACTGCACCGCCTGAAAGTCCAGTAGATTGCTTTTTAACTTTTTTGAAAAGCTAGTAGGGGTTGTTCACTGTGTCAAATATCAGTTCTTAATAGATGCCTTGCACATCTTAAATCTGTTTCTTGGTCCAGACACCAAAGTTTAAAAAATGTTAATCTCCTGGCTTTTTCAAAGCTTAATGATCTGCTTTTATTTTATTTCCCTATATTGCTGCATCAATACATTTTTAGCATGCATGATGTAGGACACTGTACCTAGAGGCTGTCTAAAAGGTTTGGAAGTGTTTATATGGCAATAAGTCTGATAATTCCTTCAGGACAGCATCTTGGAAATGTCTTTAAGCAGGCTGTCAGTGAATAAAAGATATGTTGTCCTGCTGGGCCTATGGCCATCAAAGCCCAATTATTGACATGGGAAAAACAATGGATGGCTGATGAGTTGTTACCACAAGCACCTTAATTACTCCATCTTTTGCTCTATCTCTCTGTTTCAGCTCTGCTACACTGCCCATCACTTTCCGATGTCTTGAAGAAAACAATCATGTTGATAAACGAGTGACGCGCTTCGTCCTTCCTGTGGGAGCCACCATCAACATGGATGGGACTGCCCTGTATGAGGCTGTGGCGGCCATCTTTATCGCTCAAGTAAATGACATGGACCTGAACTTTGGGCAGATTCTCACCATCAGGTTAAATATTTTTACTTATATCTAACACAAAAATACAAGACATGAATAAAAGAGTGGAATCAATATTTAATCAAAATGGTCATGTTTATTTTTGACAATTTGTTTTTTAATATAGTATAAAACTTTTGTGTAATATTACTGATTAAAAGGATCAATAATATAAACAAAAACACTTTTTTTCTAATTCCTAAATGCCAAGAGACAATTTCAGTTGTAGACTAAAAAAACTAATTAAACTAAGCCTAATGTACCTTGTATTTTTTAAGCTATACCCCTCAAAGATTTGTGTCATTTATCTATAAATGTTTTTCATAACATCTAGTTCAACTTTTTTTGTTCTTGTCGAACTACAATTATTCATTTGTTATTGTAATTATAGAATATAATAGAAAATCCCTTTATTGTCCCACAATGGGGAAATTGTGGTGTTTACAGTAGCAAAAGGTTAGTAGAAGTGGTCACACAATATGCATGTTAGAAAAGTGTATAAAAATAACATTTAGGAACATGAAACAATAGAGTATTGCATGGGTTCAGTGTTTTTACACTGAATTACAAAAATCAATAACAGCTGTGGACATGTTTACAGTAATGGATATGGGAAAAATAGCAACAACACCAGAGATGTGCAAAAAAATGACAGAAGCATGTTATTTAACTGTGTGCGACAGAAACTGCAAAAACCACCATCAATGTAACCACTTATTGAGGTTATTGTTTAGTTAAAAGCATGGAGATTTTAATAAAAACTACAACATTGTATGACTGATAAAATGGTTTCTAGCAGAGATTTAGGTTCTATCAGTCTTTTGGAAGTCAACAAACTTTCCAAATAAAGTGAACAAGAAAATCCAGATTTAGTTGATTTATCTTCTTAACTAAAGGTTTGTTTTACTTTCTTACAAAGACAAACTTACTGTATAATGATTTTCAACAACATATCGCATTAGTTATGTTTTCTCATTAAAGTATCCTAAATGTGGGGTGAATGTGTAACACATTTGTAGTAAGTTGTGTAAAAATACCATGTTTGGTTTCATCAAGCTACTACTCCCACTAGGAGTGCACATGAGCTGTGTGTCTCTTTATTGAATGTCTCCACTCTCTTCTCCATCTCTCCCACCTCCCACTCAGTATCACAGCAACGGCTGCCAGCATCGGAGCAGCAGGCATCCCTCAGGCTGGCCTGGTGACCATGGTGATCGTATTGACATCGGTGGGGCTGCCCACAGAGGACATAACACTGATCATCGCCGTGGATTGGTTCTTGTGAGTCCCCATAAATGTCAGCTTGACAGCGATTGGTCTGGGACTGTGTCAGCCTAAATGTCATTGCAGAGCTTCATAGAACTCAGAAGCTGCACATCTTCAAAGGTTATTGATACATAATGCAGAGCAACCGATTTTATTGTGTTAAGGGGGCTTGATAAGAAAAAAACCCAACAATTCAATTGACTTGACTAAAGATACATTTGTCCAGTACAAGGTTAGGAATGCTCTGTTTAGTGTGAGATACTCCAGTCCGGGTTTGCTTAGTCTCATTTTTAGACTCTGTACAACAGCAGATTTAATATAGTTACAGTAGCAGCAATTCAAAATGGCCCTTCCCAGTCAAACACCATCTGAATGGCAGCCCACTTCCCTGCAACTCCCAGCAGAATCCCTTCCAACCTCCAGCCACTGGAGTGACCCCCTCCTTCTCCTGGGTGTGCATATTTTTTTACTCTCCACCCTTTCACTTAATTACAGGGAGATGGTGCTTCTCTTTAGAGCTCAATGTCCACAAATCATGACAGAAAGAATATTTTAGTACAAAGATAGATGTTTAAAAAGGAATTGTAGGGGACCAGCCAAAGGCACATCAAGGAAAGTGGGGACATTTTGAACGGCTACTACTATACGAAATGAAGTAACTATTAAATTTGGCTCAGCTAGGAAAGGAAGACCAATTACACCACAGCCTTTTCTTATAAAGTACTTATGCAGTGTGCAGCAACGGGGGGTGGGGGGTGGGGGGGGTGGGGGGTGTTAGGGGGTTTACCATCTCTCTATTTTGTCTCTAGCTTGTTGTGCCATTTTTTGCGAGCCCCCAACTTACCCACAGATTTCGATATGCTGGTTCTAAACATTTATTTATTTATTTTATTAATTTTTTTATATATATTTACTTTTTATACAGTGTCCTGTCTGGCAATGTGGCAATAAGGATAATTGTCTTGATGCCAAAAAAGAGCTCAACAGATTTTACTTTCAGAAGTGGAGCAGTACGGCTATCGCCATAGTGTTCCACTTGTTTTATGCATATTAATTGCTGTATTATAATTCACGGTTGGAGTATCACAGATTTTATGGACACTGCAATGTAAATAGAGCAGGAAAGGAAAATCAGGAGAAAAAAAAAGGAGAAAAAGATTAAAGAAAGAGGAGATAACAGGGAGATAATGATAAAACATTTTCAGTCTGCTTCATCACCTGCAAAGAGATATAAAAAGAACAGCACAACCAACAGATATAGTATAAGAGATACAATAAAGTATCACCTTGATACTATGGCTGAAGTATAAGTAGTATTATTTAATCTCACATGTATACTGTGGTAGCTGAAGATAAGAATATGGGCTTCCTATATGGAAGTGAATCTCTGAGTACCTGGATCCAAGCACCTGTAGTTGTTTGTGAGAGTGCACTTGTGCATGTAAAGTTTATCCAAAAAGAAATGCTCAATAGTTGTTGTGAAGAGCTGAAGACGCGCCCCTCCAGAGCACTGAGGCGAGCCCAGGGGACTCAAAGCCCCAGACGCCCAAAGGGACACCAAGAGCAACGGCTCCCAAGTTGGGCAAACCTGGGTAATCCGACCCCCCACCAAGGGAGGAGAAGATAGGACCCCGAGGAAATTCCCCAGCCACCACAAAGGTAGAGCCCCCGGGAGCTACGGGGATGAGTCTGCAGGCTCCACTGGCAGCCAGCCACCCCGAAGTGGATCCGGCCATGGGCCTTAAGGGACCCAGACAGCCAGGAATATGCCAGTACCAGCCTGGGCATCCACCCCTAAACACCGAGCACCCCCAATGCACCCGCGAGCCCAGGCGCCAGCCAGCGGAGGGAGAACAGGACGGGGGAAATGTGCTCCGCACTTGGCAGAGACATGAGATGTTCTTGGGAGAGGCAGCAGTTCAGACCCCAACCTGACAAACACAACAACAACAAAAAAATACAGTCTCAATCACGTCTACCTGCCCTAGTGCCCCCACTTGCAACACACAGTCTCTGTGAGGAGGAACAAACAAAAAACAAAAAAAAACACGAGCGCACATTCACACATAACACTCACATCCAATAATCCCAGGACCGAGGACCCAGCAGTGCCGGTGGCCGGTCCCCGGATTACCGAATGGGCCAATAGGTAAACCTAATACCCAGATAGGGGGGAGGAGAGCGGTGTCACCGCCAAACTAACCCATCTAGTTCCTGCTTCGGACCCTGCCCATCGCCCTGCACCCGGACCAGACGACCCCCAGTAAAAGCCCCCCCAGGGACGGGTCCCACATGTCCCGCACAGGTCACCCAGCCAGGGACCAATCCGTTAGGGTTTCTGTGCCAACACATTTCATTGTCAGAAAGGGATTTAGTACCTTTACAATGAGCAGGACCAGTTCTACCGGCCTTATCTATCCTCCCATCTAGAACCGTCCATGTTAATGTACTTGCCTTCCTTTTTTTATACCATCTGATATTTTCTCATTCTGTGAATATTACAGAGATCGCTTGCGCACCACTACCAATGTACTGGGTGATTCCCTTGGTGCCGGCATCGTGGAATACCTTTCCCGTGAAGAACTGCAGAATCAAGATGCTGATTTGCATAACTCTGTGATTGAGGAGAACGAGAAGCCGTATCAACTCATCTGCCAGGACAATGACATCCTCAACCACCTGAACAGTGAGACCACAATGTGAGGACAGCTGTTTTCACTTGACAGAACTTTATAAATAAATAACATTTTACAAAGAGGGTGAGAGTTTTTGACCTAAAGAAGTTTCTAAAGGAAGTGATAAATGAAATATATCAACTAGCGGCATCTTGTGCCATAACTGCAATAAGGCTTTCTTAAAGAAATACGGATCCTATCCTAGAAAGCTAAGGTAACATAAATTGGATGCAAATGATGTGCAGTTTACATTCAGAAAAATGTATTTTATTACTATAAAAACATACTATGATTATTGCTTTTCTGACAGATTTTAGCCTGTATTTGGATGAATTATATGGTTTATAATCTATGAACTTCAGATATTGGGAATTAGTTGTTTCTTTTTCTTCCTTATAGCATGACATTCAAGCATTGAACCAATTTCTTTACTAGTATCAGCACTTACTACCAACATGACTTCCTTTATAAACTCTTTTTCTTTTGTAATTCTCTTATCTTGACTACTTCTCCTATGGGAGTTTTATGAGTTTCCACAAAACACTCATTTACAGCAGATTGTAAATATGAATATAAAATTAGATTTCAGTTTCCTTACATAACTTAAATCAAAGACTTTGGATGTACTGGACAGTTTTACACTTAAAAAGTGTGTAGTAACTTGATACTATAGTGTTTTTTTGTTTTGTTTTTTTGTTTCTTTTAGATATTTTTTTATGTCCAATATTTATTTGGTGCTATTGTAACCCTGTCATTTTACAAAATTGGCTTCTGCAAAAATGCTTGAACTGTTATTTTTAACTAAGATTGTGCAGGTTTTCATTATTTCCTGTATTTAAGTATGCCACTCTATTATGTAAACCAGTAACTTATCATCATTACATGAAAACTGAAACATAAAATCTGTATTGACTGTTCTAGGTTTGTAGGAAAGTACTCTGAAGGAACATTGTGAAGGCTTTAAAGATTCTAATATGAATTTGCTTTTATGTCCTGTGGCTATAACAGCAAGTGAATTTAGGCTTACCTGCCCATGTGCAAGGCTTGTCCAGAAATAAAGTTTGGCTTTAATGCTCGATGTTACTTAATACTTATTTTCTATGGAAGAGCAGCTATATGACTAAATGGAAACTGTATGAAAAATGCGATGAATAAATGTCTCAGGAAATGAAATTTTTTGTCATTATTGTGATTGTGGCTACCCCTTGTGGAGGATGCTATCCATAAGGTACTGTTTGCTTTCCTTTAGAATAACTCAGGATATAAAGCTATAGGTTAATAAATTCTACACATTTACACTTAATAATGTTTTATTAGGATCCATTATATTAACTTAATAACTCAATCTAACCAACAAAAAATGCATTATATTTAAAAAAGCAGACAGACAGAATAAATTAGTGCACCTGTCTCAGTTCCTTGTTCTTTTCTTATGAACCTCTTGCAAATATTTTCCTTTTGAGTGACACATTTTCTATCATTTTTAAACAAGAATTGATTTCGTCCTACTCTGGCTTCCTATAACTGTAGAAAAATATATTTTCAGCTATTCTCAGCAAATCCAAAAAATATGTGGATTGAAAATAAACAGTGGTGCTTTGAAAGATATTAATTTCCCTTCATGATATTTCACATTTTTTCACAATGTATTATACATGATATACTGTACAAGCACAAAGCATACAAAAGGGTACATACTTTTCATATTATTTCAAAATAATACATAAGAAGTATTGTTTTGATTTAACTGGTCTAGTTAATTACTTTGCAAAAACACAATTTTCTGTCTTTATAGGTGCAAATATCAGGACATACTACTCTTTCAGTTTGCCCATCTAAATTTATGTTTTTGTTCCCTTTCTGACTAGCAAAATGCTGTATTCCTGGTCTTCATAATGCATCTTTATTTATACTTATACCAATACACCTAAGTTGCTGGTTCTGTGTAAATTGGGCTAAATTATTCGTAAAATAATAGAAATACCAGGTATAATTGAACTCTACAAATCTGTCTTTAAAATTCTGCTCTTCTCTTTAGTGGTTTGACAAAGATTTGAATTGAAGAACTGTATATGATAACAGTATCATTAGTGGAGGAAGTTCATCCTTCTACTTTCTGTAAGTACCTGAGTTGTTTCAAATCTGTGAGGTACCATAGCCCTGAAATGCAAACCACATCAACAAATCTTTAATCACAACTACAAATTCAAAAACACAACACATTAAAATACACAATGGCATTAACTTGAAGCAAACAAAAAAAGGGCAACAATATATTTAGAACCACAACAACATATACAAGACCCCCAACATATATATATATATATAAAAAAAAATTTTTACTTGACAAAAGTAAATTAAAGTTACATAGCGACAGCATTTTCAGAATCACAATGACATTAATGTACTGGAGAAGGAAGATATTATAGGAAACTTGAGACCTAAGGCACCGTTTTAAACCGGAGGTAATTCTGCTTATGCTTGTTCATTCAAAGTTTGAACAGTTTTGTTATGTTATGCTGCTGTGGTTTTTTTTTACACATATTTTTTTTCAAGTTAATGTCATTGTGTTTTTGAATGTATTGTTGCATTTTTTGATATGTTAGGGTTTTTTGAATATGTTTTTGTGTTTTTAAATTTGTAGTTGTGTTTAAGGATTTGTTGATGTGGTTTGCACTTCAGGGCCACCATACCAGACCCTGTGCTGCAGAGACATAAAGAAAGAAAAATTTCTTGACAAAATAAACATGGTTGTGTAATTTAATGCTAAAATATTTAGAGAATATTATTAAATAAATCAGTGCAATTGATACAATATTCCAAACTACCACACTCCCTTTACAACCTCTGTTGTTTTGCGTGTATAAAAATGTGAGCTATTTCACTGCGCATGCTAAAAAATGTACAAACTGATCTATCAACAGCGTGCTAAAAGGATTTGGTCTTTAAAATGTGCTAAATAGCGCCTCTTATCCATTTAGTACTTTTTCTGCAATGAATATGCAATATGGGGCGTTTACACGCAAAAGTGCATCTTGTAGGAGGAGAACATGTAAATATATTGATTTAGCACTCGCAAAGTGATTTATCAAACCTGAAAGCAATTTTGCTAACGGTATCTGACTCTATATTTAATTGCGCACACATGGCAGCGGTTATTGTCGCAAGAAGGAGACATGGAAATGAAGCAAGGAGACACAGAGAACGCATTTTTTTCACTCATTGTGAATATTTTTGGAATGAACGAGGAAACGATCATCAAAACATATCGTTTATCCAGCATTGCCATTTTGGAGCTGTTGGGGGAACTCCGAATGGATTTGAGGCCAGCCACAAGGAGGACCCACGCAATACCAGATATCACAAAACTCCTTGCAACATTGCATTTTTTTGCATCTGGGATCTCCCAATCTCGTTTTTCAGAAGTGCTGTCCGACGTTCTAAATGCCATGTCGCCCTGACGCCCTACCGGAGAACCCCGACCTCCCCCCTGCGCCTGTGGAGCAACATGCCAATGCTGCGGGGATGCGTACGCGCAGTAATCTCATCCACAGTCACTTCTTGTGAGCCATTTGGTATGTGCATTTTTCTACAGGCCAATACAAAACACCTGTTTTTTTGTTTTGTTTTTTTTTTACTGCAGTGAAGTAGAAATTCAGCCACATACCACCTTAGGGAATAAAGGTTGCCAAAGTTTATATATATATATATATATTTATTATTATTATTATATATATATATATATTTTTTTTTTTTTTTGGAGGGGGTGGGGGTGTCACTGTAAGATTTAAATTTCTTAATGCACTAGTTTGCACAAACTACAAACTACTTTGCCGCAAACCACAAAACGCACAAAACCATTATTTAAATAGGGTGTCTCCAACAGTTTTGCACCTGCCACCAGTTACACAATCGCTCTTGTTAAATCACCCGCAAACCATGGTTCAGCCCCTTGTGCAAAATTCCAGTTTGCGAGCCCAAATTACTGCACGCAAAATTGGATCTTGATAAATCTGGCCCTAAGTAATTTATCAGTGTATGATGAGCTCTCATAACAGACTTTGTTTATATTTTCATTGCAAATACCCTTTGTGTTTTACAGTGGGACAAATAAGTATTTAGTTAGCCACCAATTGTGCAAGTTTTTCTGCTTAAACAGATGGGAGGGTGTAATTTTCATTATGGGTACACTTCAACTGTTTGTTGATATGACAGAAGTACCACATTTTCTAAAGTCTTCATCAGATTTGCACACCGTGTTGCTGGTGTTTTGGCCCTTATCTCCTCGCAGCTCCTCTTTAGAGCAGTGATGTCTTGGGGCTGTTCATTGGGGTACATATACTTTTAATTCCCTCCACAAATTTCATAAGGGGTTGGGGTCTGTAGACTAGCTAATGTAGGTCATTCCAGGACTTTGAAATGCTGTTTACAGAGCCACTCTTTCAGGTGGTGTGTTTGGAATCATTGTCATGCTGGAAGACCCAGCCCAGTTACTACTTTAGTGCTTTCATTGATGAAAGAGGTTTAGGCTCAAAATATCATGATTCACTCTTCTGATAACATGGGTTAGCCATCTTGTTCCCTTTGCAGAAAAACAGACCCAAAGCATGATGTTTCCACCTCCATGCTTCACAATGGCTATGGTATTTCAATCTGAAAAACTCACACCAAGAGAAAAGACAATTAGAAAAAAATGTATTGATACAATTACTTTGTCTTTGGCGTTTAGACCTTGGTAGGAAACATTGCGTTTAATTTAGATAGATATGCATGAACAGGAGCAAAAAATAACGCTGTTTCCCCCCCAGGCCTGAAACTGGTGGTGGAGTGGAGAAGTTGGTCAGTCTGTAGACTGCTGGTTAGCGAGACGGTCTGCTGAGATTTATGGGGAGATCCAGTGGACTGTGTGAGCTGATATTAGAGCTTCACTCAGGAAAAACTACTCTGGCAGAACCAGGCTCAACATGGTGGTCTTCTGACGGATCGGTTGAGATGAGACAGGGAATGCAGTAAGAGTCCGGGAGGAATGACACTCTGATGAAGCTTTAGCTACGATTGTGGAGGATGGGCTGGAGGTGGGTTGAAACAAGGTCATCTGAATGCAGTAAGATAACGCATCCACCACCTGCACACAGGAGCAGACAGGTGCGTATCAGAGGCCTTTTAAGATGATTTTTGGATGCCGATTGGCTTTTGTGAAGCTGTGGTTCAAAGCTGATTGGCTGTATTGCAGGTGGATGTAGGAGAGCAATCAGTTTTTTCAGTTGAACTTCTGCCTATGATCCTTTTTTGGGATGCAACTCAGCATTCATATTCTAGTCTAAAGGGTTGAGTTTGTGCCAAAATTTTATTTTTGGTCCATATGATCTCTGGCAAATTAAGATGGGCCAGGAAATGTATTGGTTTAAACAAGGGGACACTAACATGTCCAGCAAGCCTGATAAGATGTATACATGCAAGATGTATCAGCTTCTTCTCTGTACGGGGGTCTCTCTCCTAGAGGCCTAACTTCTTCCCTTTGTGTGAACTCTCCATACCATTTTCTGTCTGTTAATTTTGAAAATAAAGTCTATAAGTGCAGCATACAAATGAGTCTCATTGGCAAGTAACATACCATCTGGGTACAGTTTTTTAAGCTGCTAAATGCTTCTGTTTGTTAATAATAAATCACTAATGCTGACAAGGATTTGTTTAATGATTCACGTTGGTTTGACCAACATCCAGCACAATAGAAAAGTACAAGGAAATCAATAATGAATTTAGTAGAATTGAATATATACACATGCTGGGGAAGTTTTCTTCTTGTAGGCATTTTTAAAATGAGATTCCACATTGTCTTTTTAACCAATTCTATGTAATATAAAATTATTCTAATATCCCACCTCTAAATATCTGTGGGGATATTTAGGAAAATCCCCACAATAAACTGAGGTTAACCTCAGAATTTCAGCCAAGAAAGAAGGATCTGCCAGTCAGTACCAGCCCCACCCAGTTGGATCAGGCTTCCTGCAGCTTAGCTGTTCCTCTGAGTTATTTCTTCTTTTCCTTGTTAAATCTGGAACTTACAGAGTGGCTTGGGTTTTGAATGTAGCATTAGCTAAATTTGCATTTACAATGTTTTTTCTTACCACAGTTTCCCAGTCTATTGCAGAATAGGTAAAAAGTTGCAAAAGCAGCAACACTAACCGATTAACCTGCAGGGGGGTCCGTGATTGTTGGAATCACCCCTTTTGGTGGGATAGAGACCGACGTGATTAAAGCAAGGCGGGCTAATGTTACTGTAGCACCCTGCCTCATTTTTTGGAATTTGTGCCTTTAGACTCCAATAAAATCCAGCCTACTTACACTCTTCAGATTGTTTGGCAGATTTTAACTGAGGCCCAAATACCTACACACTAGTTTTAACATGAAAAGAGAACACATCCACCTAATATCTCCTGCATCTCTAGTGAAGCTTAAGATCCTTCTGCTTCTCAGACCTTTTTCTGGATTCTTTCCATATGCGTCTCTCCGTTTCAGTCCACATGTGTCCCCCTTTCTGTTTTACCTGTGATTGCCTTCCTTCTCAGGTAAATCTGGCCTGCTTTTCAGCTTGTAAGTTTTCCTTCATTTGTACTCTTATGACAAACCTCCTCACGGTAGACTGTATGAGCATGTACTAAACATAAAGCCCCCCCTCAATAAAAGAAAAACACACAAAATCAGCTTTGGTTAATGTTACAGTTTGATTTATAAAATAATTTGCTTGATATACAGTGCATTCCTCTACATCACAATGTTTTTTGTGCTTCAAACATATTAGAGCCCTCTAACTTTTAACAGCTTCGTCATGTATTGGATTGCCTCATGAGTGCTTTGGCATAATTCAATGACAAACTACTAATTTAAGAGGCAAAAGTGAATTTCTAAATCATAAGTAGATCTTATGCTGATGCCAATGTCTCAAATTTCAAAAGATCCAATGCAGATATTTTACAGTCAATATACAAAGTAGACAAAATATGTTAAAAATTATATCAAAGCCAGTAGAAACCCTCATTTTGTGATGAAATTCCAAGCTGGCCTGAATAAAGACTTTTAAGCTGTAGTATAAAATCCTCAAAATAAAACCAAAGGAGAAAAGAGCAAGGTGCAAGGTTATATTAAAACAAGTTTTTCAATTTTTCTCACATTCAGCTGAATTTGACAAAAAGACATCTATATAATTACATTATTTATCCACCACAAGTCACAAATAAGCACAGAGTATATTGCAGATATAATATATGAATGTCAATGCTGTTTCACTGATCTCACATCTGCCACTAGTTTACACTGGTTTAGAGGGCAATACTTTCAGGCAGACTCTGGCAAATAACAGTACAAGCCATTAAACAAAAATCACTGCAACTTATTTTATTAATAATAATCTTCCCCCCTCTGAGACTGTTCCAGCTGGGAATATTTGAAGCGCACATATATATATATATATATATATATATATATATATATATATATATGATTAAGTATTGCTGCCTAGGTCTGGTCCCAAGGAGACAGATAAGGAGAGACAAGATGACTAGAATGTCAGCTAGCATCGCAGGGTCTAGCCAACGAGCTGCTGAATGATTACTTGGCCTGCAAAATAAAAAAAAATTATGATTAGATATAAAAAATGTGATAAAATATTAATCAAATTCACTAAAAGCTCATTCATTCTAATAAAATGATAGAAGCCTCACGTATGACTACGACTAACTCCACTGCTGACGGTGCTTTATCACTGTCCATTAACAACTGCCCAGTTGTCTTTCTTGTCCTGTGGAAGCAAAAGTAGCAAACAGTTCATCAGTTGAGAAGGTGATCCACAATGAGCAACAATGAGGTTAGGAATTGTTGATAAGTGTATTTTATAAATAAATATCAAGTTGAAGAATTATTTATAACAAGGTTAGAGTTTAATTAATGCAAGAAATAACAAAACTATGGAATGGTTTTATGCAAATGACAAGGACTTATCCATCTCTAAAGTAAGATTTTCTCTTGGGAAAACGGTTCACAATCTTGTTTTTCTCTGCTCAGAATAGAAGCCACTTTATAATAAACAATTTGCATTACAAACAACTGCAAGAACATGGTTATAAGAAATGAAAGAACACTGATATTTTTTGAGGCCACAGACTGAAATGGGTGTGTCAGCTACATGGAGAGGACATTTGTATAATGACTGCCTACATAAACCTTTGTGTGAATAAAACCATCCTCATCATCCATCCATCCATCCATCCATCCATCCATCCATCCATCCATCCATCCATCCATCCATCCATCCATCCATCCATCCATCCATCCATCCATCCATCCATCCATCCATCCATCCATCCATCCACCCACCCATTCCCTTTTTTTCATCTGTCAGTGCCGCAGTGGGGCAAAAGTCAGGGTACACCTTGGACTATCAATACTATCCCCACAAGAACCATGAAATTCTTCCAAAAAAAGAATCCATAGATCAGAAATGATCTGAAAGAACTTTTTAACAAGAAAACGAGAGCCTCCAGGAAAAGAGACAGTCATTTTTTAAAGAGTTAACAGAGGCAACTTTAGGTGAAGATAAGAGAAAGCAAGGAGGCATACAGTAAGAGGCTGGAAAGCAAGCATTGACAGAAGAATATCAGACATTTGTGGTCAGTGATAAATAACACAGGCTTCTAGCAGAAGAATGATTAGACAGAGAGAAGTCTGGACAAAGCCAATGAGCTGAATACATTTTTAAATTGTTCAGTTCAGGAAAAAGCTAATCCTCCTGCTCTCTTGCCCTCAGACCAATGGACATCTTGTCCTCCTTTGACCCAAAGCTTCTCTGTTACACCTCAAATAATTTATCTCCCACCTCTACCCTTGGCCATATACTGCCTCTATGGGTTTTTCAGACAAATTGGAAGTTCCTTTTCACCTGTCTGTCTCTAGAAGTCAACTAAAGAGGCCAAAAGTCTTCAATGGCTATAAATCTGTTGCCCTGACAACCCACATCATGAATATCTTATATAGACTCTTATTGGTCCATCTGAGCCAGAATACAAGCAGCTATGGACCCCCTGCAGTTTGCTTATTGCCGTTGAGCTGGAGTTAAATATGCCATCAGACACCCTGCTTCAACAAACCCACTATAATTTAGACAAGGCAGACAGCCCCCTGACAAACTTGGTTTTGTATTTCTTCATTGCATTTAACGTAATTCATCCTGACTTACTTTTTCAGAAACTCCAAAAGACTCAAGTGGAGGTATTGACAATTGCCTGCATCATTGATTACATAAATAACAGACCTCAGTTTGTAAAACTGGAAAGACTAAGGAAGTAACTAGCAACACAGGAGCACCACAGGGTACTGTGCTATCACCCACTCCTTTTTACTCAGTACACCTCTGACTTCCACTACCAGACAGAGTACTATCACCTGCAGAAATACTCAGAAGAGAGTATAAGGACACACCTTATGTCAAAAATGATTGATGATGACCTATGACCTTATGTCAAAAATGATTGATGATGACCTATGACCTTATGTCAAAAATGATTGATAACATATGACGTATATGACATGACCTTTTGACTTTTGAATTATGAACTCTATGACCCGCACCTGATCAAAAGAATTTCTTATAACCCTTTTATGACCCGTAAATTTCTGCACAGTCACGCATCATCACATTTTTGCTTCATCAATCAAATTCTTGAATATAAACATTGTTTTCTTCCCAATCAAAGACAGTCCCCACACAAGGAAATTTCCCTCCCACCACCCATCCCATCAGACACCCCCATACACACATACACAAGAACTATGAACTCTATGACCCGCACCTGAACAAAGGATTTTCTTATAACCCTTTTATGACCCGTAAATTTCTGCAGTCACGCACCATCACATTTTTGCTTCATCAATCAAATTCTTGAATATAAACATTGTTTTCTTCCCAATCAAAGACAGTCCCCACACAAGAATTTCCCTACCACCACCCATCCCATCAGACAACCCATACACACATACACAAGAACTATGACTCCATCATCAACCCCCCTTTCCTAAGCTAGCCAATGAAAATAGGAGGGCGGAATTATGTCCTCTTTAAATATTGCTGGGGAGAAAAGATTCTGTATTTTCAGCAAGAGAAAAAACACTTACTTTCCTACCGACAATGTCAAGAATTCCGAGAGCTATTCTTAAAAGCAGAGAACTACGCTCTGCATTGGAAAAAGAATCGGTGTTACCTGAGCAGCTTGAAGCAGGTGTAAAAAACGAGATCCGTTTTTCCGTCTGCAAAGAAATGGAGGACGCGATGGGAGAATTCGGGATCGAACCTTTGGTGAAAGATGCTTCATCTTCGACAACCCTGGACGCTATGGAAGACTCTGAGACCGCACTGTCTGTGAAAGATGCTTCAACTTCGACAACCCTGGACACTATGGAAGACTCCGAGACCAAGCCTTCCCCGGACATTAGACCGGCCGAAGAAATGGAGGACGCGATGGAGGTGAATAAAAGATGTGCGTTGCCGAGCGGAACATCTTTATTATCCGAAACGCCAATTTCCATATTCCAAGCTTCGATCCACCCTCTCGAAGCTCCCAAGAAATCATCGTTGTATCTATGCCGGGTTCAGCACCCTCCCTTAGAAACACTGCATGAAGAATGGTCTTTAGAGGATTCTGGCATGGTTGGGGCGTGGGGATACATCTTCAAATACGAATCCGGTGAGCTCTACCTTTACCAACTGGATCAAGAAGAGAAGCTCACACCCTTTTCCAACACATGCAACCTTACCTATAATGACTGGGCAGTGCTGAGGTTGGTGGTCCCCTACAATACAGAAATAAGTGGGGAATTGGCTACACCAGATCGGTCAGAGTTGATCGGTTTTCCATCCGATGTTGAAATCGTCAACGGAGAGATGCTTTTTAGCGCAGTTTGGGAAACAAAATCTACCACAAACGGGGCCTGGTCTCTCCGAGCGAGCAGGCGACGAAGCTACGAGGCTTTTTCCCCCGACCTGTTTGTTTTAGAAGTTTTCAACATAGAAAGTGGGATCTTTAGGACCATGCTGGCGATACCTTTTAGTGTATGGCGCCAAAAAATGTTCGAAATTGGGGATCGAATTTCCAACCTGTTCCGAAGTTCGCGCTGCTGGCTTGACATTCTGACTGTGAAAAAAAACCCTCTTTTAGACACGCCCTCCATCCTCCACCCTATATATTTAGCGGGAGGAAGCATACCAGCACACATCCCTTCAAGAAGAGGCGAACCTACAGCTGATAGAATGGGGTCGTACTGGGATTTATACTCTCCTATTTCCCCCACACTGACTCCATTTCTCCCACCTTCACCACCCTACCCTCCATCACCGGTGCTTTTTCCAGACGAAGCTAATCATCCACCATCCCCAGCGCCTTTTCCAAGCGAGACTAATGAAGTAAATAACCTGAAGGAGGAAAAGAAATTGCTTCCCACTCTTTCCGAGTCTGATGAAGACAGGGCGGCGGGAGCCTCACCTGATTCTTCCGAAGACGAACAAACCAGCCTCATCGTGCATCTGGCGCAGACTCCACCGATTATAAACGGGATGGTGGATGAGGATTGGATCTTTTCCTCACACATTGCTATAGTAAAAACAGCCGTGCTTCATTTGCTTAACAACGTCGCTTTGGAATATAATCGAGAGACTTGTTACGGATGTCAAACAGACCACCCAAGTCAACTACAGCATCAATGTCTCGAAGCATTGAAAGAAGAATTCTATCAGACTAACTTTATCACGCTTCAACGTCGACTCAAAACACCGCAACTCATTCCAGCCATTCAACATCTGATGAAAGAACGCGGACAAGAAGCGGAGGATTTCAGGGTGAAGATAATTGTGGAGACTCTTTTGTACGAACTCAGATCTTCGTTCGGACTGTGTGCCGCTGTTGAAGAAGTGTATCGGAACAACAGAGAAATTTACAAAATCAAACAACTCTGTACTATTTCAAACATCTTTGGTCGCACTGAAGGAATGATGTGCTATTTAGTTGCTTTTTTATCTTCTGTATCACTCGGAAGTGATTGAAAAAAAAAAGAAGGAAAAAAGATTAAAAAAAAAAAAATTAACGTTTTTTCTTTTTCATTCCTATTTTGTTTTTTTTACATTTCAAGTTTTTACAATTTGTAGTTTATAGATGTGATTGGAAACGTTTTGTTTTTACATTTTAAAAGTTTTGTTTTTACATTTTGTAGTTTGTAGATGTCATTTGAAAAGTTACATTATGAAGAATTTTTCTGGGTTTTGTGTTTTTGTGTTTTGTTGTTTGGGTTTAACTCGTTTAAAAGACCCCTCGATCTGCTCTCCATCATAGTCCGTTAATTTATACACAGGAGGAGAACGATCGGCGCATTCGGATATGGTGAAGATTTCATCCGTAAAGCTTTGTTCGTATTTCTTATCAAACACCCCTCTTAACTTTGAAATTCTAACCGGGTCGCCCTTCTTAAATTTCCTCTTTGCCGCCTTCTTTCTTTCTCTCCCCACCTTCCGACCGTAAAGATTCCTCAGGACTTGGTCTTTATTTTCAAAGGAAACCTCCATAGGGGTCATTTTTATGCTGGAATGAAAGGTGTCATTATAACTTTTTACAAGATCTTGAAGCACATCCAGATATCTCCGTGTGTTATTAGCGGTGAAATATCGCCACATTCTTGATTTGAGGGTACAATTAAATCGCTCTATGACGGAGGCCTTCACATCGCTGGCTGTCGCAAAATGGATAATTCCATATTTTTTCATTAAGGCCTTAAAGTCTTTGTTAAAGAATTCTTTCCCTGCATCGGTTTGAATCTTCTTAGGAATTTTACTGTCTTTAAACACAGATTCAAACGCCCTTACTACTTCTGAGGCAGTCTTTTTTTTAAGAGGTCGGACAAAAGCCTTTTTGGAAAACAAATCAATTACCGTTAATAAATAATTGTATCCGTCATTTTGGTCGGCTAAAGATTGCATGTCACAAAGATCTGCCTGAAATTGTTTCATCGGCCCCGAGACAAAAACTCTGTTCCTTGGAAAATGAAGTCTTGCCGGTTTGTGGAGAGTGTAAGCGTCTTGCTCCGACAAAAAATCTTCAACCTCAGCTACCTTAATATTTTCCCCAGTTTCATTCTGCAAAGCTCTCCTTAACCTATCTTTTCCCCAAAAACTTCCAGGATTGGAAGGGTTATAGTAGACTTTTCTTATAGCTTCACGGTCAGACATCCTATTCCTTACATCAGCACTCAAAAAATAACGAGACTTTTTTTATTCTTTTCTCCTTTATTTACATCGGTTAAACGAGTAAAACAACAAAACACAAAAACACAAAACCCAGAAAAATTCTTCATAATGTAACTTTTCAAATGACATCTACAAACTACAAAATGTAAAAACAAAACTTTTAAAATGTAAAAACAAAACGTTTCAAATCACATCTATAAACTACAAATTGTAAAAACTTGAAATGTAAAAAAAACAAAATAGGAATGAAAAAGAAAAAACGTTTATTTATTTTTTTTAAATCTTTTTTCTTTCTTTTTTTTTCAATCACTTCCGAGTGATACAGAAGATAAAAAAGCAACTAAATAGCACATCATTCATTCAGTGCGACCAAAGATGTTTGAAATAGTACAGAGTTGTTTGATTTTGTAAATTTCTCTGTTGTTCCGATACACTTCTTCAACAGCGGCACACAGTCAAGACAAGATCTGAGTTCGTACAAAAGAGTCTCCACAATTATCTTCACCCTGAAATCCTCCGCTTCTTGTCCGCGTTCTTTCATCAGATGTTGAATGGCTGGAATGAGATGCGGTGTTTTGAGTCGACGTTGAAGCGTGATAAAGTTAGTCTGATAGAATTCTTCTTTCAATGCTTCGAGACATTGATGCTGTAGTTGACTTGGGTGGTCTGTTTGACATCCGTAACAAGTCTCTCGATTATATTCCAAAGCGACGTTGTTAAGCAAATGAAGCACGGCTGTTTTTACTATAGCAATGTGTGAGGAAAAGATCCAATCCTCATCCACCTCCCCGTTTATAATCGGTGGAGTCTGCGCCGGATGCACGATGAGGCTGGTTTGTTCGTCTTCGGACGAATCAGGTGAGGCTCCCGCCGCCCTGTCTTCATCAGACTCGGAAAGAGTGGGAAGCAATTTCTTTTCCTCCTTCAGGTTATTTACTTCATTAGTCTCGCTTGGAAAAGGCGCTGGGGATGGTGGATGATTAGCTTCGTCTGGAAAAAGCACCGGTGATGGAGGGTAGGGTGGTGAAGGTGGGAGAAATGGAGTCAGTGTGGGGGAAATAGGAGAGTATAAATCCCAGTACGACCCCATTCTATCAGCTGTAGGTTCGCCTCTTCTTGAAGGGATGTGTGCTGGTATGCTTCCTCCCGCTAAATATATAGGGTGGAGGATGGAGGGCGTGTCTAAAAGAGGGTTTTTTTCACAGTCAGAATGTCAAGCCAGCAGCGCGAACTCCGGAACAGGTTGGAAATTCGATCCCCAATTTCGAACATTTTTTGGCGCCATACACTAAAAGGTATCGCCAGCATGGTCCTAAAGATCCCACTTTCTATGTTGAAAACTTCTAAAACAAACAGGTCGGGGGAAAAAGCCTCGTAGCTCCGTCGCCTGCTCGCTCGGAGAGACCAGGCCCCGTTTGTGATAGATTTTGTTTCCCAAACTGCGCTAAAAAGCATCTCTCCGTTGACGATTTCAACATCGGATGGAAAACCGATCAACTCTGACCGATCTGGTGTAGCCAATTCCCCACTTATTTCTGTATTGTAGGGGACCACCAACCTCAGCACTGCGCAGTCATTATAGGTAAGGTTGCATGTGTTGGAAAAGGGTGTGAGCTTCTCTTCTTGATCCAGTTGGTAAAGGTAGAGCTCACCGGATTCGTATTTGAAGATGTATCCCCACGCCCCAACCATGCCAGAATCCTCTAAAGACCATTCTTCATGCAGTGTTTCTAAGGGAGGGTGCTGAACCCGGCATAGATACAACGATGATTTCTTGGGAGCTTCGAGAGGGTGGATCGAAGCTTGGAATACGGAAATTGGCGTTTCGGATAATAAAGATGTTCCGCTCGGCAACGCACATCTTTTATTCACCTCCATCGCGTCCTCCATTTCTTCGGCCGGTCTAATGTCCGGGGAAGGCTTGGTCTCGGAGTCTTCCATAGTGTCCAGGGTTGTCGAAGTTGAAGCATCTTTCACAGACAGTGCGGTCTCAGAGTCTTCCATAGCGTCCAGGGTTGTCGAAGATGAAGCATCTTTCACCAAAGGTTCGATCCCGAATTCTCCCATCGCGTCCTCCATTTCTTTGCAGACGGAAAAACGGATCTCGTTTTTTACACCTGCTTCAAGCTGCTCAGGTAACACCGATTCTTTTTCCAATGCAGAGCGTAGTTCTCTGCTTTTAAGAATAGCTCTCGGAATTCTTGACATTGTCGGTAGGAAAGTAAGTGTTTTTTCTCTTGCTGAAAATACAGAATCTTTTCTCCCCAGCAATATTTAAAGAGGACATAATTACGCCCTCCTATTTTCATTGGCTAGCTTAGGAAAGGGGGGTTGATGATGGAGTCATAGTTCTTGTGTATGTGTGTATGGGTTGTCTGATGGGATGGGTGGTGGTAGGGAAATTCTTGTGTGGGGACTGTCTTTGATTGGGAAGAAAACAATGTTTATATTCAAGAATTTGATTGATGAAGCAAAAATGTGATGGTGCGTGACTGCAGAAATTTACGGGTCATAAAAGGGTTATAAGAAAATCCTTTGTTCAGGTGCGGGTCATAGAGTTCATAGTTCTTGTGTATGTGTGTATGGGGGTGTCTGATGGGATGGGTGGTGGGAGGGAAATTTCCTTGTGTGGGGACTGTCTTTGATTGGGAAGAAAACAATGTTTATATTCAAGAATTTGATTGATGAAGCAAAAATGTGATGATGCGTGACTGTGCAGAAATTTACGGGTCATAAAAGGGTTATAAGAAATTCTTTTGATCAGGTGCGGGTCATAGAGTTCATAATTCAAAAGTCAAAAGGTCATGTCATATACATCATATGTTATCATTTTTGACATAAGGTCATAGGTCATCATCAATCATTTTTGACATAAGGTCATAGGTCATCATCAATCATTTTTGACATAAGGTCATAGGTCATCATCAATCATTTTTGACATAAGGTGTGTCCTTATACTCTCTCTCAGATGACTCTGCAGTCATTGAGTGCATCAAAGATAGACAAGAAACTGAGTAGAGTGAGCAAGTTTGTAGCATGGTCTGGAAACAAGCTACCAATTGCTGAATGTCAACAAAACAAGAGAGATTGTTGTAGATTTTAGAAGAGAAACAGGAACAAAGTGAATCCTATTAACTCCATTGGAAAATAAATAATAGTGCTTTAGGAGTATAAATACCATGGTCAACAATCTCAACTGAAGATGCAACTGTTAAGTCGCCTACAAGAAGGGACAGAGTTGACTACATCTTAAGGAAGCTTAGGTCCTTTATGGCTTGCAGGAAGATTTTGCTTATCTTCTAAAAGTCTTTCATGGACAGTGTGATTTCTTCCTTCATCATCTGCTGGGGAAAAAGTTCAAAAAGTTAATAAAGAGTGTCAGCTCTGTTCTAGGAACTCCTCTAGAACATCTGGAGATGATTTCGAAAAGAAGAATTCTTCATAAAGGGAAGAACATTATGGACAACAGTGAGCAACCCTCCTCTTCAGAGGTTTGATAAACAAGAACAGAGTGTCTTCAATAAGAAGGTTCTCCAGATGCGGTGCAAGACAAAACTCTACAGAAGATCTTTCCTGCCTACAGTAATCTACAACTATAACAACTTGTCAAAAACTGCCTATGAGTTACTGCAACATTTACTTTCCTTTTTTGGATTGATAGAGTACTTTTTGAATTGAACAGTGATGAATTTAGTTAAATATTATGATTTGGTTTTTGTCCAGATGTGTTTATTTGAAGCACTTTACATATAAGGATGTAACAATACAGCATTTTTAAAAATCACAATAAAATGCATAAAAATAAGACAACTAGTTCATTTCTTCGCAGTTCACAGTCGACAGAAAAAAAAGGATAGCATGGGTCCTTAAGAGAGCTGGATCTTTAAGGGACTCCCTTTTTCTGGAAGCATTGAGTGGATCTTTCCAGCAATATTTAATCAGACCATGCTACAGAGGTAGGACCCAGCTAAGATGCAGATATAGTGGTTAACATTTGGTTTGGATTGCAAGACCAACAGTTCAGTTTTAAAGAAGCTGGAGTTGGTAGGCTTTTGCAAATGACAATATCTCAGAACGAAAGCCCAAGATTTGTGCTGACATTGTGCAGTCTTTACAGGAATGATCTGATCTGATCACCTGTTGTAATTTAAACTGTTCTCTTGACATCAAGGCTGTGTCCGAATGTCCGCCCTAATCACTATATAGGGAACTATATAGGCATTTTAAACGAGTGTCCAAATGTCTAGTGGATGAAAAAGTACTGGACTCGAAATTTCCCACAATGCACATCACAAGTAGTGATCATTCATGGTCATTAGACGAGCAGATATATATACTGGAATACTTTGCGCGGAGAACTCTCCTCGCAAAGCATTATGGAACTTGCTGTTACAGCGGCCTGCTGTCGCCATAGGCTGTCTCTACCACTTTCAGGTGTATATGTGTGATGAGCTACGGTTTCAGACAGTCATTGAAGCTCACCTTTTTCACCACAGTAATTTCAATATGGCAGACGATCATAAGAGAAAAAGTGTCTACGAAGTGTATGAGAAGAAAAGAAAGGCCTCAGAGGAGGCAGATATACAGTACAGACCAAAAGGTTGGACACACCTTCTCATTCAAAGAGTTTTCTTTATTTTCATGACTTTGAAAATCTAAGATTCACACTGAAGGTGTCAAAACTATGAATTAACACATGTGGAATTATATACTTCCCAAAAAAGTGAGCAACAACTGAAAATATGTCTTATATTCTAGGTTCTGCAAAGTAGCCACCTTTTGCTTTGATTACTGCTTCGCACACTCTTGGCATTCTCTTGATGAGCTTAAAGAGGTAGTCACCTGAAATGGTTTTCACTTCACAGGTGTCCCCTGTCATCATTACTTTAAAAAACGAAGGTCAATCAGTCCAAAAAATTGGCAAAACTTTAAAAGTGTCCCCTCGTGCAATTCTCAAACCATCAAGCGCTACAAAGAAACTGGCTTACATGAGGGCCGCCCCAGGAATGGAAGACCAAGAGTCACCTCTGCTGTGAAGGATAAGATCATCTGAGTCACCAGCCTCAGATATAGCAGGTTAACAGCAGCTCAGATTAGAGAGCAGGTCAATGCCATACAGAGTTCTAGCAGCAGACACATCTCTAGAACAACTGTTAAGATGAGACTGTGTGAATCAGGCCTTCATGGTAAAATAGCTGGTAGGAAACATCTGCTAAGGACAGGCAACAAAGCAGAAAAGACTTGCTTGGGCTAAAGATCACAAGGAATGGACATTAGACCAGAGGAAATACGTGCTTTGGTCTGATGAGTCCAAATTTGAGATCTTTGGTTCCAAACATTGTGTCTTTGTGCGACACAGATAAGGCGAACGGATGGACATTACATGCCTGGTTCCCACCGTAAAGCATGGAAGAGGAGGTGTAATGGCGTGGGTGTTGATTTGCTGGTGACACTGTTGGGGATTTATTCAAAATGGAAGGCATACTCCACCAGCATGGCTACCAGCCTCTTGCACACACATATTTTTTCAGGTGGAGAGGGTGGGTCTTTTAAAAAATCTTCCACAATACCTTTAACTGCGTTCCCTGTAAAGGCCAGTATATAGTCGCTGCTCTATATAGTAATTGAGGGATTTAGGGGTTAGGGAGGACGTTTGGACACAGCCCTAATCAATCTTTCAGGGCACTGTGTGCCATACAAGGAGACCCTGGTGGGCTTTGGGAATAGTAGTCAGAAGAACCTAAGATGCAAATTATTAAGCATTTACAGTAAATAATTCTATTGTTATTGTTAGTAACGAGTAACGAGTATCATAATGAGATGAAGTTTTACTTCTTATGTTTCCTGTACGTGTCTGAATAATTGCAAAAAATAAGTTTAGAAATGATTAATATCACCATGCATTTTCAAAGATTTTAATGATTTGAAGATGACCCCCAATGAATCCAGAATCTTTTGTTGGTTCACCATGGTTTTATGTTCTCAACCTATTACTGCTCACACCAGATAGCTTGCTGAAAGAAGATGCTAACTTTTCTGCTCACGTATATGAAAAAAAAAAAAAAAATCTGCAGTGTAGAAACATTTCCAATTGGGATAAACAGAAACTTTCATGGTGTGGAAACTGAAGAATCCCACCAACTCTTTTTAAGGTTCTGTTGCTTTAAAAGTATGACTGACAAGCTATGAGCAGCGTTTCTTCATAAAAACATTAAAGGAAAAGTCTGGTCATATTCAGAATTCAAACTTCTGAAAGTACTTTAGATATGAAATTATTACATACTGTTCAATAAATGATAACTGTTTTTAATTAAAAGTAATTTCATTTGAATGTGCTTTACCGGAGACATCCATATTTGTCAAAGAACACTGGCTGTTGATCAAGTCCCAGTGCTGTATTGTGTTTGTCACAACGCCCTATTATCCAAGTCATCTTGAAAAAAACATTCTTCTTCGAAATGTTGGCTACATATCACTTGTTTTTTCTCTGGCCAGAAGTTCGATGGCAAATCCTCCCTCTTCAAGTTGGCAATCCAACTCAATGAACTCATGGTGGATGATGAATCGGAAAGGTGAAATAGCTTTTTTTTTTCACTTTTACGTGATGTATTACAACATCCAACTGCCATAGACGTGGGCATTGTCAGTATAGCTCTCGGGATTTTCATTGGTGTAGTACTCTCAAAATAATTGTTGTTGATTGCAGATGTTTCTAGTAGTTCCCATTGATTTTTCTTGTAAAGCGGGGAGAATGGCGCTAGGCTTACCGCACCGTAACGTCACTACCTGCAGATGTCAGGAGTGAGGTGTTACTATATTTGGGCAAAAATGGCTCATCCCGGACTCAGTGATCGCGACAAAAATTATTTATATTTTTAACTGATTAATGCTTTATTCACTGCAAACTTATTAGTTTTAGGTATAGATCCATTGATCATTCCTCGCTGACCGGACTTTTACTTTAAAATATATTTTTATTGCATTTAAAGTCATTTATAGAGTGACTTACAAATCATTTTGGAGGTAAAATGCCCATTTTCTATATATTGAGATCACGACAAATGTTATTAGGGTATAATCACTAGGAATAAATAAATCTTTTTTCAGAAGAACAATTAAATATCTATCAAATATTTGCACTAATTCTGTATGTTTTGTTTTAAACTTGCATATTAAACTGCAACACAGTAGAATCCTGTTTTTTTTTTTTTTTATCCAGTGAGAATCTCATCCTGGCTGAAGCCAAGTTGGCATGCAAATGTAGAATTGTAAGAACTTTTACAGATCCCTTATTGTGCTCTTACACTGAACAGATTTTGCCTTGAGATAGTAACCTGAGTATATTAAGGAGGCCTGGATTCAACTGCACACCAGCAGAACTTCATCTAAGTGGAATGCAGACCTCATTATACTTGAGTTGCCCTTCCCTTTAATTCCAAGTGTCAGCTGGGTGCTCCTACACTAGAAATATAACCAGTTTCTTGTGGAAGAAGTGGTTAAAAGCTGCCAGGTGGTTAGAAGCTGACCTCTGACATGACAGGCAGGTTGTCATGAGGACGCAGCCACGTGGATTGATGGTACTTGAGTGTTTGTCTCTGCAAAAGCTTCCTTAACAACCTCTTCACCTTCCGATCTCTGGGGTCCGCACATTTCACTGCCTTCTTTGTGTAGAGACTAGAAAAGGAAAATACATAATCTCACACTCAGGTTAAGCAAACACTCGGCTTATGCATTTAAACATTCAACAATCAAAAGAGCAAACTACTAAAAAACATCAGTTGGTAGATTCTAAAAATACTCATACCACTTTGGTGATTTTTGTTGCTTTAAATCTGCAAATCACAGTATGATTTATTGTTGTGACATGTCAACACAAAGTGTAACTTTATTGTTATTTTTTTTTTACTTTTTATTTAAATAATTCTTAGTTGTGCCATCTTCTTCTCTCCTGATAGAACCACATTTCACCATAGCTGAACTATTGGTTTGGATGACTGTATGTTTAGGGTTTTTTGACATGTTGGCGGGTTTCCATCAACATCTCAAGATTTTTCAGCCTGTAAAATGATTTCTTCCAGTACTGCGAAGTATTCATTGTCATCTGTATTTCTATTAACTCAGACAAGGATCCCTGTCCCTGCTGATGAAAAGCCAGTCCACAGCATGATGCAACTACTACCATTTCACATAATAAAGATGATTTGTGTGCCTCATTTGTTTGTTTTTATTATTGTTGTTATTATCATTTTAACCACAGATTTTGCATGACAGCCAAAATATTTAATTTTTGTTTCGTATGACAAGGGTGTCAATGTCCACATGCTCAAGTTGTTCCCTTGCATGGATTTTTTTCTTATGTTGTCATATAATGCCAGCTTTTTGTCTTACCACTCTTTCTTAAAAGCCCAGATTGGTTGAGTGCATGATTAGTCATGTGTCTTGTTGACCTTTGAACTATTGTGCTGGAGTGACAGTTGCAGATGTAATAGCCTTCCACTTTACAATTTCCTTCATTGTTTGAACTGGCCACTACGGTCAATATTATTATAATGATATAGGCAAAAACTCTGGTCTACTTGGTTTTTTGAGTAATGAAACATCTTGTTTATAACTGACTAAGGTCTAGTCTACATGAATAAACAGGTAAATAAACAGGGCCATTTTGTGGAGTTGCCACTAAAAAACAATTGACAAAAACACCGGGCATGCAAAAATAGCTCATGCGAGGAACTCGGTAAAATGGCAGCACAGAGAGATGGACCTACTGTAGAACATAATTTTTCCAGTGTTTTTATTGTCATTACACTGTCACAAGTACAGAGCAACGAAATTAACTCTCTGCATTTAACCCAACCACTTGGGAAACAGTGGGCTGCCATTGTGCAGTGCACAGGGAGCAGTGTGGGGTTAAGGGTCTTGCTCAGGGACCCAGAGTGGCAGTACGTGGGAGTGGGTCTTGAACTCAGGATTCCAAGCGCAACGCCCTAACCACTAGGCCGCCACTCTCCAAAGCAGGCATTAGCGTGAAGGGTCTTGCCTAAGGAATAGGGATACAAACCCCTTTTTGCAAGATGGGTGACTTGCCACCTGAGCTAGCCAGTCACATCACTGTAGATGAAAAGATTCCCCTTGGACATACAAAGGAATGTAATGTTTTAAAGTTTTTCCAATCATGGATCCATTTTCAAAAGTGATTCTTTATGGTCTCCAAAAATGCTGGATCCATGTGGATATACACTGTGGACACAATATGGACGGATACATGTAATCCTGTCCTTATATGAACAGGGCATAAAGATCACATAAATAGAAAACCCATGCATAAAAACAGTAAAAGTAAGAATATCTTAGAACTGCTCATTCAAGTAGCATCCAGCTAGAATGCAAAACTCTGTTATGGCTGTGTTGCAATGAATTGATGGCAACATTTCCAGATTTCAGACATAAATTGAATGCACCATAACAGCTGACTTTTTGACAGATTCTGTCACCTGAGCTGTGGATCTCTGTAGTGGCCCAGTAATTACTGCTGAGCTCTTGAAACAAAGGAAGACTTTCCTATGCATCACTTTATATAGGTCTGTCACTTAAAGTCTCAATGATGTGCATTAAAATTTGTGGTTCTACAAGATAAAGGGTAGGGAAAACCTTTAAGCACATAATGGTATTTAGTCAATGGAAAGACTACAGTGTTTGTATAAACTGGATCTTATGCAAAAGTAAACTTTATTAATACATTAGATTTCAGAGAACTCCTAGAAACATCAGAGATCATAGAGTAGTTTACTTAACAAAACCCTGCTGTTCTGACTGACTGAATGCTGCAGGGTTAAGCTGGCCTGAAAGGTATGTTCAGACAGCTTGTTATTCAAACATATTTCCACTTTTACGTCCCTGGGAATTGCAGAGAGAAGCAATGCCATAACAATTTGACCTGGAAAGATGACAATGCCGCTTGGCCCGTGCAGCCCTGCCCCTACGCTAATGAGAGGCATTTTTTTCCGTGCCTTCAAATTGCTCTCTACTCTTGAGCTCCAGGAGTGGATAGCTAAAATACTTGCATGATGGCTTGTATTCTGCAGTCGGGTCCCTCCGTCTGCACCTCAAAACGCAGCACATCTTTGGTACGCACCTTGCCCTGGGAGTACAGCATGCAACACTGGACATCCCTCTGCATCTGCACACCATTACCTGGACAACAGTTAAAAACACCTCAGATTAGACTATACACTGCGTCATAAGACCAAAAAGGAAATGCATTCGAAAAGTTTGTTTGTGACCAGGAATAATTAAAATGATCGCTTCATAAAGATTATGCATTTTTTCCAAATAGGAAACATTAATTAAAATGACAGCTTCATATATATATATATATATATACACTCACCGGCCACTTTATTAGGTACACCTGTCCAACTGCTCGTTAACACTTAATTTCTAAGCAGCCAGTCACATGGCGGCAACTCAGTGCATTTAGGCATGTAGACATGGTCAAGACAATCTCCTGCAGTTCAAACCGAGCATCAGTATGGGGAAGAAAGGTGATTTGAGTGACTTTGAACGTGGCATGATTGTTGGTGCCAGAAGGGCTGGTCTGAGTATTTCAGAAACTGCTGATCTACTGGGATTTTCACGCACAACCATCTCTAGGGTTTACAGAGAATGGTCCGAAAAAGAAAAAACATCCAGTGAGCGGCAGTTCTGTGGGCGGAAATGCCTTGTTGATGCCAGAGGTCAGAGGAGAATGGCCAGACTGGTTCGAGCTGATAGAAGGGCAACAGTGACTCAAATAACCACCCGTTACAACCGAGGTGAGCAGAAGAGCATCTCTGAACGCACAGTACGTCGAACTTTGAGGCAGATGGGCTACAGCAGCAGAAGACCACACTGGGTGCCACTCCTTTCAGCTAAGAACAGGAAACTGAGGCTACAATTTGCACAAGCTCATCGAAATTGGACAATAGAAGATTGGAAAAACGTTGCCTGGTCTGATGAGTCTCGATTTCTGCTGCGACATTTGGAAGGTAGGGTCAGAATTTGGCGTCTACAACATGAAAGCATGGATCCATCCTGCCTTGTATCAACGGTTAAAGCTGGTGGTGGTGGTGTCATGGTGTGGGGAATATTTTCTTGGCACTCTTTGGGCCCCTTGGTACCAATTGAGCATCGTTGCAACGCCACAGCCTACCTGAGTATTGTTGCTGACCATGTCCATCCCTTTATGACCACAATGTACCCAACTTCTGATGGCTACTTTCAGCAGGATAATGCACCATGTCATAAAGCTGGAATCATCTCAGACTGGTTTCTTGAACATGACAATGAGTTCAGTGTACTCAAATGGCCTCCACAGTCACCAGATCTCAATCCACTAGAGCATCTTTGTGATGTGGTGGAACGGGAGATTCGCATCATGGATGTGCAGCCGACAAATCTGCGGCAACTGTGTGATGCCATCATGTCAATATGGACCAAACTCCCTGAGGAATGCTTCCAGAACCTTGTTGAATCTATGCCACGAAGAATTGAGGTAGTTCTGAAGGCAAAAGGGGGTCCAACCCGGTACTAGCATGGGGTACCTAATAAAGTGGCCGGTGAGTGTATATATATATATATATATATATATATATATATATATATATATATATATATATATACAATATAAAGAAATCCTTCTTCCACACTGTAAGGAAATACAGTGCTTTACCAAATATAGTGTGAGAGATGAGCGGAGGTGAGATATGTAGAGGGGGAGTGTGTTCTTGGCATTTGTTCCATTGTGCAATGTGTAAACAAAATAAAGTGAGATTTGAAACAGTAGGGATAATGTGAGCTGAAAAGAAAGAAAAGAGATGCTTAGTTATACCGTAGAAGATGCAGAATGACGGCACTTCCATTGCTTTATTCTTTCAAAAAGAAGCTAGCATATCTCTCTGCATGTGTATAATTTTCAGATGCTCATCCTGTCTTCTCCTGCTTCTGTTTACATCCATGCCTAAATCCTTGCTGCTGCCATGCCTTTTTCTCTCCTCTTTCTTTTTTTGTGTTCGCCATCGCTTAGTTTCCACCCTGTCCACCTGCAGGGTGCATGCAATCCATGCCAGACACAAAACACGCAGATATTTAAAGAATAGCGGTGTCCTACCTTCTACAGATGTGAGGAAGATGACAGCCAAAGAGACAACAGTCAGTGTCTGCAGCATGAACATGGTGAGACTGGCAGGGAAGAGAGGATAATCTACTCTGTCACCTCTTCCTCTATGGCTGCCTCTTGTAGATTACTCCCTCCCTCTCTTTATACTTCCCTGCCCATCTCTCACTCACTTTCACTACCTCTCCTTTTTCTGTCTCTTACCATCCTTCCCTCCCACCGTCTGTTTGTTTATCCTCAGTCATTCTCCCGCTCAACTCTCTTCCTCTCTCATGTTCTCCTTTTTTCCTCATCCCACCTCTCCCCTGTTTCTCTCTTCTCATGTCCTCACTCAGGATGTCGAGCCCAGTTTGTTTGATTTAAGGCATTAAAATCCCTTTTCCCTCTCTGCTGCATGCCTTACCTTAAGGACCAAATAGATTTCATAAGACTTATGAGGACAAATAATAATCCAGATGATAGCACATTAATTCAAACTGCATTTTCAGTTATTTAACAAGAAAATAGGATAATAGCATTCTGTTTCCACTTGTAGAAACTGTACAGGGAAACATGCAGTCCTGATGAGCAATGATTTCATTATTTGGAGGTTTTAATGACCCATTAGCAGTTCCTTTTTTTTTTTTTTCAAAGAAACTTACAGGTGCTGGTCATAAAATTAGAATATATGAAAAAGTAGATTGATTTCAGTAATTCCATTTAAAAAGTGAAACTTCTATATTATATTCATACATTACATACAAACTCATATATTTCAGATGTTTATTTTGTTTAATTTTGATGATTACAAATGACAACAAATGAAAATCTTAAATTCATCATATCAGAAAATTAGAATATTGTGAAAAGGTTCAAAATTGATGGCCCCTGGTGCCACACTCTAATCAGCTAATTAACTCAAACCACCTGCAAAAGCCTTTAAATGGTCTTTCAGTCTAGTTCTATAGGCTACACAATCATGGGGAAGACTGCTGACTTGACAGTTGTCCAAAAGACGACCATCGACACCTTGCACAAGGAGGGCAAGACACAAAAGGTCATCGCTAAAGAGGCTGGCTGTTCACAGAGCTCAGTGTCCAAGCACATTAATAGAGAGGCGAAGGGAAGGAAAAGATGTGGTCGAAAAAAGTGTACAAGCAAGAGAGATAACCACACCCTGGAGAGGATTGTGAAACAAAACCCATTCAAAAATGTGGGGGAGATTCACAAAGAGTGGACTGCAGCTGGAGTGAGTGCTTCAAGAACCACCACACACAGACGTATGAAAGACATGGGTTTCTGCTGTCGCATTCCTTGTGTCAAGCCACTCTTGAACCACAGACAGCGTCAGAAGCGTCTTGCCTGGGCTAAAGAGAAACAGGACTGGACTGCTGGTGAGTGGTCCAAAGTCATGTTCTCTGATGAAAGTAAATTTTGCATTTCCTTTGGAAATCAAGGTCCCAGAGTCTGGAGGAAAAGAAGAGAGGCACTTCATCCACGTTGCTTGAAGTCCAGTGTAAAGTTTCCACAGTCAGTGATGGTTTGGGGTGCCATGTCATCTGCTGGTGTTGGTCCATTGTGTTTTCTGAGGTCCAGGGTCAACGCAGCCACATACCAGGAAGTTTTAGAGCACTTCATGCTTCCTGCAGCTGACCAACTTTTTGGAGATGCAGATTTCATTTTCCAACAGGACTTGGCACCTGCACACAGTGCCAAAGCTACCAGTACCTGGTTGAAGGACCATGGAATCCCTGTTCTTAATTGGCCAGCAAACTCTCCTGACCTTAACCCCATAGAAAATCTATGGGGTATTGTGAAGAAGAAGATGCAATACACCAGACCCAACAATTCAGAAGAGCTAAAAGCCACTATTAGAGCAACCTGGGCTATCATAACACCTGAGCAGTGCCACAGACTGATCGACTCCATGCCACGCCGCATTGCTGCAGTAATACAGGCCAAAGGAGGCCCAACTAAATACTGAGTGCTGTACATGCTCATACTTTTCATGTTCATACTTTTCAGTTGGCCAACATTTCTATAAATCCTTTGTTTTTATTGGTCTTCAGTAATATTCTAATTTTCTGATATGATGAATTTGAGATTTTCATTTGTTGTCATTTGTAATCATCAAAATTAAACAAAATAAACATCTGAAATATATGAGTTTGTATGTAATGTATGAATATAATATACAAGTTTCACTTTTTAAATGGAATTACTGAAATCAATCTACTTTTTCATGATATTCTAATTTTATGACCAGCACCTGTACTTAGTAATTCTATTTCTAAATGTGTACTAGAAGCAGAGCTTTGAATTCATTGAGGATTTTCTCCAACCACTACAGGGGCAGAGGTTTTAATGCATAAATAGATACATACACCCCTACAAAATTTTGGCTTAGAATAACTTACTAAGTTTAGCATTCTGGCCTTGCCTTCTAGTCTGGAGATTGCATGCTCTTCCTGTGCAAACAGATTTAAATTATTGTGGAATGATAAAGTGGAGACAAAAAAGGAAAAAGCTGAAAAAGCTGCTCCAGTTTAAACATCTTCAAGCTCAACTAACTATTGCAGCTGCACACTTGGGTAAACCAAATTCCTCTAGAGTAGTGTAATTGTCGAAGGACATGAAAACTAAGGTTATTATCTAAAGTGGCTAGAAGATGTTTTAAAGGAGTCAAAGTGAGGTTATAAAACAAAAACTTCACATATAACCTAATGTTCTTACTATAGAGATGAAACAAATCATGTGTATTTAACCTGTCTTTCTGTTTGATTTTGCCTATCCTCAACACAGCAACTAAAGGAGCTATTGTTGCCACTTACTGTTCTATTTTTTCTATATTTGTTCTATATTTAGGGGAGTGGCGGCCTAGTGGTTAGGGCATAGCGCTTTGAATCCTGAGTTTGTGAGTTCGAGCCCCACTCCCACAGACTGCCACTCTGGGTCCCTGAGCAAGACCCTTAACCCCACAATGCTCCCCGGGCGCCGCACAATGGCAGCTCACTGCTCCCCAAGGGGATGGGTTAATTGCAGAGAAGTAAGTTCCCTCTGGGATTATTAGAGTATATAAAATAAAATAAAAATATTGCAAAGAATTTGATATCCGCACAGGGCACATCTGTTGAGCAGTGTTTTAATTCCCTGGTTAAGCAGTTTCAAGTGTTGCAATATTTTGTTTGTTTTATTTTTTTAGCTGTAAAGAAAGTCTTAGTGCTTACACCTTTAAGCTTTCTCTCCCCGACTCGAGACAATTACAATAACACTCTCTAATGCAGGGGTCTGCAAACTTTCATATCCAATGAGCCATTTTGCCTTGTGTCCAGACAAGTAAAAGTTGTTTGAGTATAAATATAATCTGACTATAACAGCCTATTTTTTATTATCTTGCATAGGAAATTAGTTGCCATCTTAAACAACCAACAATTTATGTAAAAAAAAACATTTCTGGTTCTTTTATATCATTCCTTTTCATGTAATAAAAACCACAAAAGCTTTTAGAACTGGTATTTATTATAGTACATTATATATTTTTGAAACTACTAAGAGCCACTCTAAAGGGTCCAAAGAAACCCATGTGGCTCTGGAGCCACAGGTTGCAGACTCCTGCTCTAATATATATGTATTGAATGACTATAAAACATATAGCAGGTTAAAAGAATTTAATCTTACTCAGACAGAGTAATGGCTCAGGATTTAAAGGGGTCATAGAATGCAAAACCGAGTTTACATTGTCATAGATCCCATAACAATAGTTCAGTGGGAGAAATGGACGTACAGAGAAGACGTACATCGACACCTCCTTTCTCTGCAGATCTCACAATTCTAATCTCAGTGATGTTGCCTTTTTTGGTTCTGGCCTGTACTTTTGTCACGCCTCAAAACTTACATACAGACCAGCCCACTGGTTCACTGGCCCAAGAACGTGAATAGAGGTTGATATACAGTGGGGCAAAAAAGTATTTAGTCAGCCACCAATAGTGCAAGTTCTCCCACTCAAAAAGATGAGAGAAGCCGGTAATTTTCATCATAGTTATACCTCAACTATGAGAGACAAAATGAGAAAAAAAAATCCAGAAAATAACATTGTCTGATTTTTAAAGAATTTATTTGCAAAATATGGTGGAAAATAAGTATTTGGTCAATAACAAAAGTTCATCTCAATACTTTGTTATATACCCTTTGTTGGCAATGACAGAGATGAAACGTTTTCTGTAAGTCTTCACAAGGTTTTCACACACTGTTGCTGGTATTTTGGCCCATTCCTCCATGCAGATCTCCTCTAGAGCAGTGATGTTCTGGGGCTGTCGCTGGGCAACACGGACTTTCAACTCCCTCCAAAGATTTTCTATGGGATTGAGATCTGGAGACTGGCTAGGCCACTCCAGGACCTTGAAATGCTTCTTACGAAGCCACTCCTTCGTTACCCGGGCGGTGTGTTTGGGATCATTGTCATGCTGGAAGACCCAGCCACGTTTCATCTTCAATGCCCTTGCTGATGGAGGGAGGTTTTCACTCAAAATTTGACGATACATGGCCCCATTCATTCTTTCCTTCACACGGATCAGTCGTCCTGGTCCCTTAGCAGAAAAACAGACCCAAAGCATGATGTTTCCACCCCCATGCTTCACTGTAGGTATGGTGTTCTTTGGATGCAACTCAGCATTCTCTCTCCTCCAAACACGACGAGTAGAGTTTTTACCAAAAAGTTCTATTTTGGTTTCATCTGACCATATGATATTCTCCCAGTCATCGTCTGGATCATCCAAATGCTCTCTAGCAAACTTGAGACGGGCCTTGACATGTACTGGCTTAAGCAGGGGGACATGCCTGGCACTGCAGGATTTGAGTCCCTAGCGGCGTAGTGTGTTACTGATTGTAGCCTTTGTTACTTTGGTCCCAGCTCTCTGCAGGTCATTCACTAGGTCCCCCCGTGTGGTTCTGGGAATTTTACTCACCGTTCTTGTGATCATTTTGACCCCACGGGGTGAGATCTTGCGTGGAGCCCCAGATCGAGGAAGATTATCAGTGGTCTTGTATGTTTTCCATTTTCTAATAATTGATCCCACAGTTGATTTCTTCACACCAAGCTGTTTACCTATTGCAGATTCAGACTTCCCAGCCTGGTGCAGGTCTATAATTTTGTTTAGGGTGTTCTTTTGACAGCTCTCTAGTTTCGGCCATGGTGGAGTTTAGAGTGTGACTGTTTGAGGTTGTGGACAGGTGTCTTTTATACTGATAATGGGTTCAAACAGGTGCCATTATTGAAGGTAATGAGTGGAGGACAGAGGAGCCTCTTACAGAAGAAGTTACAGGTCTGTGAGAGCCAGAAATCTTGCTTGTTTCTAACTGACCAAATAGTTATTTTCCACCATATTTTGCAAATAAATTCTTTAAAAATCAGACAATGTGATTTTCTGGATTTTCTTTTCTCATTTTGTCTCTCATAGGTGAGGTACAGTATATCTATGATGAAAATTACCGGCCTCTCTCATCTTTTTGAGTAGGAGAACTTGCACTATTGGTGGCTGACTAAATACTTTTTTGCCCCACTGTAAGACATTAGTTTAGCTGTTTAGCTTTGTTACACACCCTATTCAGAGACCTTAAAGGAATAGTACACCCAAAACATGATTAGCCTTCATTTTCTACTCACCCCCATGCTGAACAACACTGTGGAGTACTTTTTTGATATCTCAAATGCATCTGGAGGTCTGGGAGGCTTCTTGCTGTCTGCTGACATTCAAATAATGGAGGTCTATGGCGCCCGAGGCAGAAAGGTCCATAAAAGTCCACAAAAAAACGTGTCAATATTCCTCCATACTGGTCGTCCAATGTATTGCAAGTGTCCTGAGTGGGTAGCATCCAGAATTTACTCGAAACGAAGTCATTTAGAATGTTTTTAGAGCATAAACAGTAGTGTATAGGATTTCCTAAAAGCGCGCACCTGCGCGTTCATGACGCTACGGAAGCCGGCAGACCAAACCAGCAGGGGCGCAGATAGGTTTTTGAAACTGTGGGGGACAGTTACTATAGGGCTTGGTCATCGTGACGTAAGCACTTCGCGTCGCCGCCATGTTGAATGCGTCTTTTACAGCAGCTCAGACTACTGCCTATGACTACCGCGTACTGTACTCCCTCTCAGCCGTGTTTTAATTTGATTAATTTCACCTTAACTTGATTTCAACCATGGTAAACCGTTGCTGTATTGTGGGCTGTAACAGCTCAACACATGATCGCCATGGAAACATAGAAAATGGGTTAACTTTCCACCGCTTTCCTGACTGGAGGCGTAACCATGGAGACCAAGCGTCAGAGATAAAGAGTCGTCGGCTAGCTTGGATCGCGGCTGTAAGACGACCGAACATAACTTTCCACAGTATTCCGATGTCAATGAGAGTGTGTTCCCTGCATTTTCATTCTGGTAAGTTAAAGATGCACGGTTTTATTTTATAGCCTACAGTGTTTCTTTCCTTCAAAGTTGGGATCTTTTACGGGAAAATAATAAAAACGGCAGCGGGAAAAGGCTCAAATACACGAGAAACCCGGAGGGTTGGCAGTTAACGTTACTAAATACACCTTTGAAACACATAGCAGCTAGTTAAAAGTACATTACATGCGTGAGTGGTTGTTAGCCTTAGCGGTTAGCAGTTGCTAAACTAGCAGGTTCCAGAGCCCCTCTGATCACAGCTTACCTTCGTACGGATTACTGTGTTCCCACTGTTTGCTGGCTTTATGATCTGCAGCTCCTGAACCCATCCATTCATGAACTGCACATGAGACTCCAGGGACTTGTAGCTTGGGAACTGTTTTGAAGTATAGGCGCTCACTCATTGGTGCTCCACTCATTGTTTGGAACTTTATATGGATCCAAATGATTAACAATGCTGATTTTGTCACCATACCGGTCCCTGGCTTCTCTATTTAATGTGTCCCGGTAAATTCCAGATCCTTTTCGGGATTTTAACATCTTTTTTCTCTCTACTTCTGTCTCTTCTTTCAACAACAACGTTGTGTCAGAGCTATGCTTACGTTTGCGTAGCAGTCAATATGGCTGCGATGTCCCACAATGCAACGTGGATCCTGAGCCCTATTACTGGCTATTACTCAGCTATGACAACCCATCAATCTTAATTGCCCATCATTGCAAGAAAATAACATGTATTGGTACCAAGTACTCACCAAACATGCCACATGACGTGTGAAAAAAAAAAGGTTTTATTTAAACATGGACTGACTTTAAGTGCAGGCTGTAAACACACAGAAACACGAACAGAAAAGCCTACATATATACAAAAACAAATTTGTAAATAAGTACTTTACATGGCTTTTCAATAAATGGCCTCAAATGAAGAAAGTTGTGTGTCTACTTTGTCAAGAACTCTGTAGAACTCCACTTTGTGGTACTCCACAGCAGATTCTGGCCTGTGTGCAGGTGCTGGCCCAGAATATCTCTTTGGGGGCCTATGTGTTAGAGACAGCTTCTCAGCCATATCCACTGCTTCCTTAAAGACTGCCTCAAAGTGGGCTGGCTTTCTTTTGTCCCGTAATCTCTCTTGGACAACTGAGACTGCAGAGACCATGCCCTCCAATGTCTGGGTGCTTTTTTGGAGCGATGTATTCAGCACTTCCAGTTCGCTCATTACATCTAAGGCCAGTGAGCCCCAGTAGCCCCAATTTCAGTAAAATCTCAGGCTTTTAAATGTTGTAAAATCACCCATAAGTTTTAGGTGTTTTAGTCCTTTATAATTAAATTTATACATTCAAAAAACATAAGGAAGTTATTATCAACGTCTCACTCTACTTTACAGCTTTGTATTAACATTGCTTTAATGTGTGTTATTGTGTACAGCTGGGGATGTTAAGGGCCATGTTAATTATAGATTAAATAATTTACTGTTCTGTAGTTTAAGCAATTGTCATATTTGTAACATCACTAGTCTTTCCTGTGACATGCACCTTTTATTTATTTATATATACACACACACACATTATATATATATATATATATATATATATGAGAGAGAGATTCTTTCCTCCGAGTTACAGTGACATAGACAAACTTGAAGATACATGACATCCTCAAATTTCTATTCTATTAAAATTTCTGTATCTGTATAATGGGTCTGTTCTATATGTTGTCTTCTCAATTCAGAAGGCCCCATGCCTGTCTTTGCCTAGGGCCCAAAATTTCCAAAATCCGCCCCTGTGTAGTGGAATTTGTCTAGCTTTGAAGTTCATTTTTCTCATGATTCAACCTGTAACAACCTAAACCATTTGGCTTGGCATAAATACGGATTCAAGTAGCCTACTGTAGCCTACATATTTCTGAAAGACCCCCAACAACTCCAGAAAAAGTCGGAACAGTCGATTTAATTATAAATAAATAAATGCCAGTCGATTCCCCCTGCCTCCCGCCTTATGACATTGGCACCTCTCTTCACGCTATTCTCACTGACCGTCTCCACTCTTTTTTCCACGGTGACATCGAACAGACAACCAAAAAAATGCAAGGTGATATGATACCGCAATGAACAGTTTAATTACAGTTGGTGCTTTTCGAAAAAAGGATGCAATTGTTTTCTGTTTTTTCGGTTTGGCTGGCCTCATGTTGATGTCCGGACTCCGGAATTGGGAACTGTCCCGCCACTACTGTCTGTCTGAGTAACCATGGAAACCAGGCTCGAGACGTAAATGCCAGAGACAGGATAACTTTTAGATTTGAATCTCTACGACGCAGGCAGCCTGCAGTTAAACAAAACGATTGCCCGTCTATGATCTGACTGTTTTATGTTGTTGTTGCAAAGCAGTAAATTAGAAAAAGCTTTTTGATTTTCTGTGAGTTTCGCCATATGTTTTTTTTTTTTTTTATAAAAGTGGGGGGGACGGATTGAGGGTCATTCGAATCTGTGTACGTCAGAACACCCCTGACGTACACGCTATCTGCGCCCTTGCAAACCAGATGAAAGTGCGCATTCAGCGTCTGCTCTGCCAATAATGCAAGCGTAGAACAAGAAATGTGCTGTTTACCTGTGCAAAGAACGAAACAACGAAAGAAAAATGTTTGAGGACTTCAGTGTTGAGGAAGAGCATGAGTTCTTTGCTGTGCTGAATGCGCACTTTCGTCTGGTTTGGTCTGCCGTGGTTTCCGTAGCGTCGTGAACGCGCTTTCAGGAAATCCTATACACTACTGTTTATGCTCTAAAAACATTCTAAATGACTTCGTTTCGAGTAAATTCTGGATGCTACCCACTCAGGACACTTGGAATACATTGGACGAGCAGTATGGAGGAATATTGAAACGTTTTTTGTGGACTTTTATGGACCTTTCTGCCTCGGGCGCTGGGCACCTCCATTATTTGAATGTCAGCAGACAGCAAGAAGCCTCCCAGATCTCCAGATGCATTTGAGATATCAAAAAAGTACTCCAGAGTGTTGTTCAGCATGGGGGTGAGTAGAAAATGAAGGCTAATCATGTTTTGGGTGTACTATTCCTTTAAGGACCAGCACCAAATACCCTATAGAATCATTCTATGACCCCTTTAATGACAGTGATTATCATCAGGCTTTCATCATCAAGTAGAGAGCATTGAATAACAGCTAAAAGAAGCTTTTTATAAATATCCAGAGTTACACAGTGCGACATCACACATCATTACACCATCCACACTTTTGCAAATGAGGAGACATCACTGGCTGCAGCCATACTGAGATAATACACACTTCTAGATCAAGGACAATTAAATGCACACTGATAGCCTTTGTTCCCCAGCATTTCTACTGTGTTCTAATTGCCTGATTCTGAGGCCCCGTCCACACAAAGTCAAAACGAACACGAAACGCTAATATTTTCCAGAATGTTTGTCGTAAAGACGGAGACGTAAAATAAATGTGATCGTCCACATGAATGCATGAAAACGCTGCAAAATGTATGCCAGGCCTGTAAGTGGCGCTGCGGTGCCAAAGAAAAAATAGGCGAAAACAGGCAACGAAATGTTGGGCATGCGCAGTAATATTTATACAACAACCAAACCGGAAAACCGGAAAATGACCCTGCGGGTCCATTTTCGTGGTTCAGTCAAATTGAGGTGATGAACTATGTCGTCTATATTGCTCTGTTCTTCCTGGAGATATTCCAGAAGAAGAAGATTCTGTTGTAAGCCCGACAGCAGGGTGAGTAGCATGAGCAGCAACCATTCAACACAGTACAGCGCCATTGTTGTTGTGATACTGTGTCGCGCATGCGTGTTTAGAGGCGACGCTATGACGCATGCGTGTAAGAAAAAAAATGCGGTTATAGCTTAAAGATGGAAACGCGAAAACGGCGTTTCAAAATCTTCCCACTCTGAAGGCTTAATAAAAAAAAGATCGTTTACAGACCCCCGAAACGCCAGCTTCGCATGGATGAGAGGCTGGTTTGGTGAAAAATTTGTGCGTTTAGGCCAGGGTTTGACTTCGTGGACGGGGCCTGAATCTGTTTCTGTGGACCTTTGAGCCTGTCTGCCCCTGTCTGATCAGTTTGCCTGACCTATCTTCAGACTCCTGTTGGATTTTTTTGTGGACTGAACCTGGATCTGCCTCTTGACTTCGCTCTGACTTCCTCAGCTCGGATCTGATTTCCTGTCATTCCTACAGCCTTCTAGGCTTCCGTATCTGGAACTCTCTGGCAGCGTCCGCTGCGTCTTGTCAGCCGACCGGCAGGAATCATCCTTGTTCTCTAGGCAGGACTGAGCTGTTAAACCATGTTATTGACTCACGTGTTCATATTCATCCTCCATCAGATTTTTTGTGGTCACTAACCTGTGTTTCTCTCTTATATACGTACCTGTTATAGATGGTCTAGCCGCAGCTGCTCTGATCAACCGTTGTTTTTTTTTAATAAATGCATTTCAAGAGTCATGACATTAACTTCATAAACTGCTTGGTAAAATATTAGTCTTATTACTTTACAGGTAGCTAATATAAGGGTTTAACAGGCACATACATGGATAACAGAAGATAATTCTAACAAACATAATCCCTGTGTGTCGCAGTGAGCTTGTCGCAGATATTTTTGATTTATGCCCTATTTTGAAGCGTGGTCTGCGCTATATTATTGCACGCCACAATGCAAGAGGGACAATCACGAACTAGCTGTGGGTCCAGATACGACCAAGGCGGTGAGGAAGAGAGGGTAAGTTTGTCTGACAACGGAGGGCGAAAAAGAGCAGGGATCCAGGTGGAAAAAGGGTCCCAGCATTCTCGTGCACCTCGCTCTTCTAGCTGGTCCAACTTCACGAGTTGTTTTCCGCAATGGTGGACATACAAACAAAACAAGCCGGTAAAGTACCGAACAGGAAATGCACATATAGTAGAGCAGATGTAGATTTGACCAATCAGATGCCTCCTGTCTGCAGCACTGTCTGCAGTCACCTACAATTTCAGAGAGCTGCAGCCGAGTGTATGCGGCAGGGACGGAGGCACATTTGCATTCACTGCGACACACACGCAGATGACGTGGTTGCTGAGTATAAATCAGCCTTGACTGTTCAGCATGGAGGCCACGCTAAGGTTCTGTTTTGCTTACAGTGTTACTGGTGCAGAGCACAAAGTGGATGGCATGAACAGGATTAACTCCCATTATTTAAACGTCTTCCAAACCAACAAGCTAGCCAGTAGAAACTCCAATACATCTGTGCATTCCAGACGAAAAGTTAACATGCAACACAGATTAAACTTAGAATTTTGGGTAGGCCCATCCTCATATCTACAGAAAATTGATGCTCCATGCTTAAAACCAGGTCTGTAAAAGGAAATAAAACGACTGTAATGAATTCTACCCCTTTTTAACAAGTCGTTTTTCTGCAACATTTTAAATTATAAAACTTGTCCTACAGCGGTATGAAACTATCCAAGCACTTTGGCTGATTTCAAATCTTGGCTGATTCTGAAAAGTTCCCAAAGCAATGGAAAATATTTTGCCTATGAATTGTACGGATGTTTGAATAATCAGTCTATTCTTGAACTCAGCCTCTACCTTTCTGTGCATAAATCATAAAGAAGCTGGACCTTTGTGTCCATAATCACACAGCATAAGGGTGAGCCACAACATGCCAGTAAAGCGCAATTATCTGTAGCATTGCAGTTTAAATGGAAAACAGCACAGTGGCAAGATTACATGATAAAAACCAGAGAAAACGTGCCCTTGCATCTGTTTCAGATAGGAATTATAATGGTTAGACTCAGCAGGGAAAAGAAACGTTACAAAACACTCAGATTCAGCTGCTGTAGAGTGAAAAGCTGATTGTTTGTAATAAATCATCCCTAGAGGTATATTCCATAACAGATTACTTCTTTAATAAAAACCCTCCTGTGGGCCTGATACAGTCATACTGTACATGCTCAACTTAAGGCCCTTCTCGTAGCAGTGGCCAGTTAAAGCAAATTATTTTCTCCTGGTGCCACAAATTCTTTTGTTATAAAGGATTATTTTTATAAAAACATGACTGTCAAAATATTTTCTTTATTTAATCATTAGTACTTTTGTAGTTCATCCACCCATTTTTCATGTTTACTTATCCTTGCACTGTCATAGAGGGATGTTCCTATTGCAACCAGCCAGTGGGGGACAAAGAGAAGAGGATGCTGATTCATCAAAGGGCAACTTAGAAACAAACAAGAAAAACAAATATGCATGCACATATACCTACAGGCAATTCAAAATGACTGACAGGAAGAAGTAATAGAATGCAAAGAGAACAAACCCATACATACGAAGGGCATGCAAACCATGCAGAGAAGCTGGAGTCAATGTTCACACTCGCAAACTGCTTCCTGCAAGGTAATATAGGTAATATAGCTCTCCTTTCATGCACCATGTTGGGGTCACCAACATGGTGCACAGGGTGCCCTCAGCATCTTCTGAAAACAAAACAACTTACCAGTGGGCTGTCTGAAATTTGATTTGAGTCTGTGGCTATTTTTTTTCAATAATTTATGTGTACATGTATAGAGATTTCAAAATGAAAAAATGTAAAACTTGTTTATTATCCATTAGGTTGGGGCTGCTCAGTGGCACAGTGGGTAGTAATGCTGCCTTGCAGCATGAAGGTTGCGGGTCGAGTCTGCATGTTCTCCCTGAGCATGCATGGGTTCTGTCCAGGTACTCCGGGTTCCTCCCACAGTCCAAAAACATGACTGTTAGGTTGATTGTCTTCTCTAAATTCTTGTTAGTGTGTGAATGGTTGTTTGTTTCCTGTGATGGACTGGCGACCTGTCCAGGGTGTACCCTGCCTCTTGCCCATAGACTGCTGGAGATAGGCACCAGAACCCCTTGCGGCCCCACTTGGGATGAAGTGTGTCAGAAAATGGATGGCTAGATATTTATTAATAAATACTACTGGCCTCTCCAATAAATTGACTTTTTTGTCTTTAATACACACCTTTTTCATCCTTATCCATCTATGAACCATTGTCCCCAAGTTTTAATTTCTTTGGCTGATGTCTTGCTTCAATTTTCCATTAATATTATTCCTTCATGATGGCCTCTATTATGTGAAGAAGACCTGTCGCTGCAACAGCAACATCCTACACAGCATGGTGTTTTATTACAGTCAAGCCTTCCAAAAATATGCATTTATAAGATAAATGTGTGTCCTGCATTTGTATTCAGACCTCTTTTATTCCTAGGTATAATTCTCCACAAACAATTACATCATATAACTTGTAATCAGATCTCTTTTCTTTTTAAAATAATTTTGGTATACATTCATCTGTCCTGTGAAGCTTTCAGAGGTTTGTGGAAAACAGAGTAAAGACAGATAACCCCAGCAGACAGATCAGAGAACAAGTTGTGGAGGAGTTTAAAGCAGTGTTAGGTTATAAAACAAATCCTAAGCTTTGAACATAAAACAAAACTCTGTTTAAACCATCATCTGCAAATGAGAATAAGTCACTGTAAGTATGACAGTGAGGCCCATTGGATATTAACATTCCCTGGGAATGATTTATTCTGTTTCACCTGCAGTGAAGCTCTACTTGTGTATGCATACATTTTCAAATGTAATTTCATAAGGCAAAGATTTACTGCATATGGCGATCTTTCCCACGACAATAAAAAATATCTGGCAAAGTTTAAATTCAAGATTCAAAATGTCTTTATTTGTCACCCAGCCTGTAGGGGCACTCCAGTGGGGCGAAATTGCAGTTTCGGTACAGTCCATCCAAGAAAAGACAAAAAACACTGACAATATACAGGCACGGGGGGACGGGGTGTCCGAAGCCTTGCTGCCAGAAAAAGGCACAGTCCTTATAATAAGAAAAACTAAAAGAAAGGGATCACAATAGGTGAGGGGAGGAAAAATAATCATATGTCATACTTTATTCTTAGCAGGATAGTTTCAGATTGCAAATAAATCTCATCACATAACAAAAGCCAACACAGATAACGTATTGTTACATATTGTAGGAACGTCGAGGAGGATGCGATGCGTGTATCATATCTGAGCCTTGTGTGTGCCTGATATTTACATATTCAGAGATTTGAAATTGCTCTACAAGGAGTCCACTCATTGTGCATTTTGCCACATTGATCAAAGAGAACTTTGATAAAAACTGGAATTTAGAATAGCTACATTTTGGCAGCCTTAAGATGAATGTTTAGTTCTTGTTTTGTTTTTTCCAAACAGCCGTACTACCAGAATAGCGTACATTACATTACCTTACATTCGGTTGAATAAAAGCAGCTAAATGGCTCATTTTATTCATCCGTTTGTGGTTCTCTAATGAGGACCAACTGCATTGCATTACTGTACCTGTTAAAATGTGATTTTGAGGTAACCCTTTTTTAAGCCGCCTCTACCTAATATATCACCTTTCTGTGGTTGTAATCAACATTAAGTTTGGAGACAAAGATTTCTGATTAAATGTATTAAAGCAATCCATAAATGTTAGCAGACTTTCTTTTACAGGCATCTAAAAACCAAAGGGAAACATTTTCCAAAGAGAAAAGCATAAAGCTTCCCTGCAGCCAACAACTACTGTCACCGTAAGGAAGAAAAGTCTTCTCTAAGGCAGCCGCTGATGCCATTCCTTCTTGGCATTATGTTAATACACTCCTGAGAGAAAGCGTGAAATACCTTTGAGGGGCTGGAGGGGAAACAACTGTCCAGACATGAAGGCAACAATATGTCCTAATGGAATTCAAGCTATGAAAATATGCAGTCTTTGCCGAGGGGTGAGGCTGGTGTAAAAATGTGCACTCTATATACATATGAATGAATGTTAGTGCGTGTGCACAATGAGAGTGGGTTTAAGAATTTGACACAAGAAATCAGGCTGGAATCTAAAGTGCAAAAACATACCTTTCTCCTGACTACTGGTATGTCTGTGAGCCAGATACATCTGTGTGATCATCCTTGTCCTGATTGAAAATATTTGTCTTGCTGACTCACAAAGTTTGGGAATCACAAATCGAAAACAATCCCAGGAACTATGGATCTAAAATGAAAAGCTACTCTCACTTGGAGAAGTATCCGGGGAAGTAAGGAGGTATGTTGTGCCCTCAGGGTTGATGTTTGCCCAAGTGAGCTGAACGTTCAACTTATCAGACTCTTAATGGAGCTGAAACAGATTACTGAGATAAAAAGCAGGGATATAGGTGGGGATACTTAACATAATGTTTAAATGTAGGCAAGCAGGGAAGACTGAGAAACATGCAAAAAGCTTTGAGGAATGCAATTCAGATGACTTCAGTCTAAAGCGAAGTTGATTTTTGAGGTTTCATCTATGGTAACTTGTTCAAAAGCTGTTTTTTTTATCCAGTCAGCATCACACAAATCAGTAGGTTACAGTGTGCTTTACTATTGCTGCACAGCTGGTAAAGCTCTTTAAAATATAAATTGGTTTGTTTTGACATGAACTAATACTGAATGTATTTGCACATCTGTTCAGTGGGAAAAAAGCATCCCACAACAGATTTGAATGTTTTGTTGTTCTTTTATTTTGTTTCTTTTATTTGTCGGCATTTGTTGGAAAGAAAAATAAATGTAGCATATTTTGTCTTATTCTTTAATCATATTTCCAGAAACTTACATTCATTTTTAAAAGGAAATACTGACTTATTGTTTCCCTGTGGTATTATCATTATGCACCAAATATCTTTCTTAGATTTGGGGGCTAGAGAACACGGTATTCAAGTAAAATTGATGCATGTAGATATACATCATTTTCAAAACATATTTAAAAAGAAGTAGCTTAATAGGTTACAGCTACCTTTACGGTTAATTGCAATTCCTGGTAAAGATGAGTTGAGCAGCATTAAAATAAACTAATCTTATAAAGATTGTAACCTAAAGAGGATGCTTTCTGTTTCAGTCCCTTCAGTCAGGTTTGGAGGTTATCTTTTACACTGCATACCACCCTCCTTCCTGTGCTAGATAAACCTGAATAAGTTTGTTAGTGTCCCAATTGTTTTAAATGTTCTATTCATTGGTTTAACTATTTGAATATTTTTCCTAAGTAGGTATTTCCTTGTACCTACTTAATTCATGATAAAGATTAATATGCATTCGCCATCCAGTGCTTCTTTTTGTGTCTTATTGCATTATTTTAGTCTTACTTTATAGAGCAGATGATTGCTGTCATGTTCTAGAGAAGTTGTATTCAACTAAAATGAATGGTATCCAAACTGCAGGAATTTACTTCATTATAACTAGATTCAGCCCAGGCTTAAAGTATGCAGGTCAGAGTGATGTAATAGTAACCTGTGTTTGTATGACCTTTTAGCATTTAGATAGTTTGCTGGTATATAGATCTGTGCTCCTGTTTAAGTATCAGAGTGAGACCCATTTTACCATTATGAGGATATTTTGCTGGTCCCCACTTCCCTTTTTGCCGACAGGTTTAGGACCAAGATGTGGTTAGGGTTTCACTGGTAATAGTTTGGCTCATTTTCCTTTGCCAATTTGGGCTTTCATAGAAAGGCTTAAAAATGACTGAAAATCATTTGAAGTCAATTGGATATGCAACATATAGCAAGAAAGGATTGTTTGGATGTATGAGTGGCCATGTCTTTGTTCCCCTATGGATATGAATTCCTAGGACTGTGCTACACTGTGGGGGCTTTGCGTTCTCACTGATAATGTAGAAACACTAACTTTCACATAGACCAGTCAAAAAAGACCAAACTTGGTAGTGTTATCAAAGCCTGATAACAGGAAGTCAATTTTTCCAATCGCAATGGTTGCCGTCTGTTCTACCTGACCTGAACCAGTGCTTGTAAGGACCAAGAACTGTTCCTCATGAGAAGCTCTCCTTTTTGGGTTGGTGGTTACTTTAAGAAGATAAGGGTCTGGGTCAGGCCATACAAATGAATAGGAAAAGAATGGAAGTCAATGGAAAGTGTGTGTAGATGTGGGCGAAGAAATGAGAATATCACAACTCTTTCATAGTTGGGAGAATAGTGAAAACTGTAAAAGGTCCACAACCCACAGATAGCAGCAAATGATAGGTGAACTCGGCCCCAGAGGGACCCAGCAGTCCCAGACCACAGGCATCACCTCAGCAAGTCCCGCACAGAATCAGGTTGTTGGCAAGGAATAGGATCATACAACAAGACCCAGGACTTCTGTCTATATTGGTTTAATCAATGAAAAGTTTATTTGATTGTGTTTTATTTGATATAAAACACAAACACTGTCACTTAGGTCATGTAATACTTTAATCAATGAATATGTAAATTTCTCCATTGTGAGATCAATTAAGTTAATCAATCAATACATATTTTGTTAGTAAAAGGGCCACATAATTCGAAATTAATAGCTTGTGATGTATTTAAAAGGGAAATGCAGCACAGCATTTTTCACACAAGGTTTCTCAAAAACCTAGTTTATATCGCCAAGAAAATAACACTATTCTTCATGTGAATTTATTTGATTAGAATAGAAAGCTCCACATTTCCCTGTGCAAATAGAACATTCCTCTGCAGGGAGCAGACTGTTGCACTCCTGAAACCAAACAACCCAACTTCCCACAAGCTTGTTTCACTACCCCTGAAACTCAAAACCCAGAAAAATCAGCTGAAACACACTCGGGAATTTATTTTTGAAATCTCAACGATAAACTTTTACAGGGTCCTGACTGAGCCTGAAGTCTGAAACTGGAGATTTTGGATGTTTTGCAAGAGCTGACTGGAAGAACAACAGTCTCGGGACTCGGGAGGCTCTTGTGTATTTCTTGTACGATGTGATTTTTCTCAGTGTCACGTTGTTAAGAGAGATGTTTGAACCGCAGTACTACCCCACAGGCGGGTTTAACTCTTAGAACTTCTGCACCAACTAAAAAAAACAAAAAAAAAAAAACAGAAAAAAACAGCCAGTACATTTTACATGATTATGACACAGCATAGTAATGTAATATAAACTGTTCTTGTTTTTAATTTTAGTATTTTTCAATGCGTGAGAATATTTTGAATATATGGAGTAATGTTCAAACATTAGCAAAAAGCAGGTATTATTTTCCTATACTTACATCTTTATTTTTGTTTTTTTTTGTACTTTAGTCATTTTGGTAGCTTTAATTCCTCATCCATTTTATTCAACTTTATAGCTCATTTGTAATGTAAGCTTTTATTGTTAAAAATAAACTTTGAGCAACTATTTTATATGCCTACAAATGTAAAAGGAAATTGACTTTTATTTGAACATGCTCAGAAAGGCTGATTTGAAAGGTTAAAGGCCACGAAGTCCTATAGTATGAAACCAGACATAAAACACCCCCACAGAGGATAAAGTATGACAGCATTCATATAAATCACACAGGCTTTTATTCCAAATCTGTCTGGATAAATAAATTTGAAGCTGTTTCTTAAAAGAATCAACAGAATAAAGACAGGACGAGGTGAACTTAACGCAATCTGGGGGCCACAGCTCTAAATGATTGCTCTCCTGGGATCTGAAGATGTATTCAGAGAATCATTAACTAAACTGTAGAGTTTAATATTTCCAAAAAAATAAAATTAAAAACAATCCACTCGACTTTATTTCCAAGTTGGAAGACATTTCGCTTCCCATCCAAGAAGCTTTTTCAATTCAAAATGTCTGGAATAGCGTTGAGTTCGGGGTTTTATACAGTAGCCCAACAAAGCCTTGTTTTCGGTTCTGAGAAATGTTGGTTCTGAGTTCTAGCTCCACTCCCACAGACTGCCACTCTGGGTCCCTGAGCAAGACCCTTAACCCCTGATTGCTCCCTGGGCGCCCCCCGATGGCAGCCCACTTCCAATTTTCTGGTCTTTTTGTTGCAGCTTGTCAGTAAAATCAAATCTATTAAATCTGTGAATATCACGTATTTCACAGACCTAAAATTTGTATCAAATCCCGTTTTATACAGCATTGTTAGTTAAATTCTTATGATAAAGTGAAAAAGTGAGAAAAATATTTCAGTTTGGATTTTCTGATATAAATTTTGTAGGATTGTCTGTTGATTTGCAAATGTGTCTCAAGCAAGAAGCTAATGTTGTTGAGAGTATAAAATGGAAAAGATTGGAAATCCTGGGGCTGGAGGATTCTGACTGGTTGTTTGTGTCTTTTTTTCCCCCAACAGTATTTCTTAGTATTTCTTAATTAGTGTCGTTTTAGACACTAATTAATCTGCTTTAACTGGGTTTTCAGACCTTAGCCTTTTCCCATCCTTCAGTCACACACTGTAATAACTTTTGTTTGTCCTCAATCTTTTTCTGGAAATGACTGCAACCAGTGAATCAATTGATTAATGACTGATTAACCACAGATGATTTTTTTGAAGACTGGGATTTGCAAGAGAAGTCAATGCCTCAAATATAATTTAGATATTAATAATTATTAATTGAACAATAATGTAAAGTAAAAACATAAATTTAAGCATGAAAATACTATTTTACAGCAGTGTTTGACAACTCTGCTGAAATTGCATCCTTTAACAGCATCGAGTCAACTTTACGTTCCCTCAGAAACCTGAAAAATCATATGTAGGGTTCCTCAAGGCTCCACTCTGGGCCCCTCCTATTCAATATCTACATGCTCTTTTTATCGAAGAATATTCCCAGTATTAAAGGACTAATGTCCAAGCAGGATATAGAAAAATGCATTCATGCATTTATCTTTAGTAGAACTGATTACTTCAACAATGTCTTCATAGGTTTGCCTAGTCCTTCAGAAAGCTGCTGCCCGTATTTTCACTAGAACTAAGAAAGTAGAGCACATCTGCCCAGTTCTGAAGTCCTTCCACTGGCTTCCTGTAGCTCAGAGAATAGCCTTTAAAATCTTTTAGTCTATAAATCACTGAATGGATCAGCACCTCAATACATAACAGATTTGTTGTCAGTGTATGAACCTCCCAGACCACTCAGGTCTTCTAGTTCCAGCCTACTCTGTTCACCCAGAACTAGAACCAAACATGGAGACGCATCATTTAGTTCCTCTGCTCCATTTATCTGAAACAAACTCCCAGAAGACTGGAAAAGTGCTGAAAGTCTGGACAAAGTTAAAAACCCACTTGTTTAAAACTGCCTTTGACTAATGAAGTTATACTGTTTACTGAGGTATTATTAAAGATATTGTAGAGGATTTTTGCAAATTTTTGAAAAGACCCACCCGCTCCACTTTAAAAAAAGAAATGCAGATGCACAACCCTGTACCGGCTCTCGAGACGGAACATCTATTTAACACATGTGAGAGCATTCATGAGTTGCTGTTTGCATCGCTTAAACAAGCTTACTTTCTAAAAGATTTGCAATTTTTCCATTATGTCAGATTCACCACCGGTAAGTTAAAATGGGAACTAGCATGTAGGACTTATGTAAACATATCACTAGAATGATTGACAGTTAGGAGGACAGCTTATTTTGATAATCCACCTGGAAAAAGAACATCCTCCACTACACCTTTAAAGTTGTGCCACAATTTAGTTTTACTATAAAAACAAGGAGTCACAAAACTTTGGTACAAACAAATATGTTGTTTAAAACATAAAATTTATTTCAATGTATGCAAGGAATTCCCAAATATTTACAGAACAATATACACATTACAGTTAAAAAAAATTCCAGGGTGTCCGCTATATAAAAGCTGTCAAACACTGAATGTTGGAGTTAAATTTGATTAAGAGACGCCTCAGGAAGCTTCCTCCCTGCTGCCGCTGCTGCAAACTGTTTATTGGATGACGGCAGAAATTACACCGGCGCACTGATCTTGTAAGAGTCTTTAATCCAGTGTGCCTGCAGAAAAAAAAAAAAAAAATTGTTTTGAATGAGTTAGGAATGTAAAACCGTACAGAAAAGGAGACATCTGACCACTGAACTGATTTAATTTTTATCTGAACAAGGCTTACCTTCCAGGAAAGCAAATTCATCTATAGCCTCAATAGCATTGTCTGTGGGAACAAAAAATTATAGCCAAGTTTAATATTCTATATAACATCAATTTATAACATCTATCAATAACATATCGATCTCCTACACTCTGCGAAATGGCTTATAAAAGGCTTTAGCTAATCATTATTAGAATATTTTACATGATAAATGTATGCAAATTATCTTCAAACTACATTTGAAAAACAAAGAATTTATTAGCTTCTTCTAACAATTGTGTTTCACTGATAAAAAAAACAAAAACAAAACATCCATAAAAACAAGTTATTGCACTCTATGATATTCTAGTGGTATATATTTGTTAAAGTTATATTTTGAACAAGGAATGTAATGTATTATTTAATCTATTAATACAGTGAAAATGCTTCCTGACGAAGAGCTTACCACACCTGGGGGTCAATCCAAAACTCCTATTTCTCTACAGTATACAGAAACTACCAACATTACTGGAATGATTACACTGATGCAGCAGGCTAGGCTGAAAACTCAGTACACAGATGGAAAACCCCAGTCCTTGATGGTGCGTGTTCATCGACTAACCCTGAAATCCTGCATCCTCAGTAACCGCCCCACTCCACTAGGTTCTAGAATGCCTGCCCAAAGCAAGCCTTCACAGTTCCTCCTGTCTTGCTCCGCTCCGACTTTCCTGGAGCTCGAGGAAAGCATGCTCGATATTATTGTTAAATATGATTAAAACATGCAGAAACGATAGCCTGGGTGCCATTCCGAACTTAGTCCCGCCCACAAAGTTTGAGGTCGGGAAGTTCGGTCTGGCTCTGCTCCATAGTAGCGCGAGTATGATCGCCCACCCTCCAGCGATCCAATCAAATTGTCAGGGCGGACTTTATACGATGATGGACAGATGATCAACAGTAACGTAATCAACCACGTGACCAAAGCGCGCATTGGGTGACAACAATAATGGCTGCCGCTGGAGAGTTTAGGTGAGTAGATTCTGCTATTAGGTCTGTTCTAGAAGATATCGACAGCAAATTAATTTTAAAAGAGGAACAGAGAAACGCGATCAAGTCTCATCTTCTTATTCTAGGCGTGCAACTGCACGCTTTGATTTTTGTGGACAACAACTATGCCTGGCTTAACATACGTCACGCACTCCGTTGCTCTTATTGGTTGTAGGTCTATCCAATTGAGTGCAGAGGCATTTTTTTTCCTGGTTCGTTCGAAACACGCCCCATAATCACAGCTCTATGGAGCAGTATCAGACTCATATTCTGACTAGAATTGAGTCGGACTACGTCAGGCTACAGAAACGAACGCTTAACTTAATATGACATACCTGATGTTCACTATCAATCACACACGTTTCTGCCTGAACATTTTCTTTTCGCTGTGGATCTTTATAATGAGGATAATTAGGATCGTACAAAATGGGTTTATTCTCTACTTCCAAACTCAGATTCTTTTCATCCATGCCTGCGATAGGAAGTTTCCTTTGAGGTAGCGAGATGCGCTCTTGGAAGTTATTATGACTTGATTTGATGAAACTTTTAAGCTTTTTAGTATAAAAGAAATATTTTTTTGATGAAATTAGAAGATTTCTTCCTGGTGTGTTGAAGTACCAATAGTTTGCATTAAATAATTTAAATAAAATGTCTTAGTTTTTTTGGGAATATGTGACAATTATACTCTAATTTGTAGTTACTGATCTGTCGTTACTATATTTTAATTTGAAAAACAGGATCTTCTCGATCTTCTTTTTCCTCCGTATTTTGACGGTGAAGGTTGGAGAAGATGTACGTGGACAATGACATGCGGAGAAGTAGCGGTGGATGTGGAACAGTTCTCATTGATTAACATGACTGAGTAAGTGCTCCACTAAACCTACGTGAGCGGGGTGGGGCGGAGCGGGGTGGTGTGGATGGATGTGGAATGTGGGGGTAAGATGTATCCCTGGTCAGGCAAGACCGACTTATATAACTTCCTCCTCAGCACTTAACAGAGTTCCACACAGTCCAACCAATCATCTTCTTCTTTTTTTCAATTCTAGCGATTTTATCCAGGAACAAGAGTTTGAGACCAATACCTCTGTAGATTCTATGTGCAGATCAGTCTAGGCTTGGTATGCTTTGTTTTCCTAAATCATCATCATGGATTAACATCCTTTCACACCTACATAAAATATGTTCTATCATGAATCTAGAGCTGAGGCACCAAATATCCACACAAACTTCTATCAGGACCCATAGTACTTTACAGAGTAATAATATTAGAGTCAATATCGATTATAATGATGCCGTTATAACAATGGATGTTTGTGACACTGAGCCTTAGTCTTCCTTAATCCATTTTCTTGACTTGAACCAAATATTATAAACATATCAAAGAGCTCCTTTAGAATGTAGTTTAAGAGTCTGTCAAAGTGTACTTGATGAAATGTAATGTAGTATGACTTTCCAGCAGCTAACTTTAGCTGCAAACAAAACTTTTCAATTAAATGATGGTTATTTTTAGGCTTATTATAATTTATTGTTGTGTTTTCAATGGTGTATTTACCCTCTCAGTGGTGGTGTGGAAAGAAAGAGGAAAAGTCCAGAATCAAGTGTGAAAAAGCACAACAAAATATTTGATACCAGCAGGGACACGACTAGGACTCAGAATAGAATATGAGCGTTGGTGTTTTCTGAATTTGCAGGTAAAGCTGGGAAAGTTGTCAAGTTAACCGATGCATGCGTAGGTACTGCCAGCAGATGGCGACGGCGTACAGCAATGTTTATGTCTGTTGATAGTGTGTAATGCAAAAAATATCTTCTGGCTCAGAAAGGATCAAGCATATCAGGAAAAACACTTGGAATCTTCTGCTTTGCTTTAACATATATTTCTTGTTTGTTTTTTTGATAGAACATGACAAGTAACCTTTAAATGTTTTTTGTAAACTCTCACTTTTACCTCATATAAATGGTTACAGGTTTTATTCCTTGGTTCTATTATGTTAAAATTTGTTAGAAACCAGTGCCGCAGGTACATTTATCAGGGTTTATACATGAATGGGTAACTCTTATTTAATGCTCTTAGAAATAATGTTAATGCCACCAACAAGTACCCATGATATATATATATCTGGCAAAATCCTTCGTCATATTCAACATGGAAAGGCTGCAGCCATGTCCCGAGTTCCTTGGTCCTCGTCTTCCTGCCACTTTGGTTCAAATTTGCATTTTTCCCCATTCTCTAGCCTTTTCTCAGCCTCAAGCTTCTTTTCCGAAGCATTTTAATGCCACGATTATCAAATTTAATGAATTTTAATGCCAATTAAGGCCTTAATTAAAAAAATAATAATTTAATGACTTTTAATGATTTTTAATGACCCGCGGAAACTCTGTTTATGTATAAAATAAAAATGTCTGCAGAGTCTCCACTCTGTGATAATTTCTTTTTAGTCAATCAGCTCACATAAAACCTCAAAAAACACAAATCAACCTACAATTAATCTAGATCTGCACACTATCAATTTGCATTGTCAGAGACCATTGATATCATAGACCCAACACTTACCCAAGTCTTTTCTTTGTAAGGTTTTCCTCTTTCCTTGCTGGGCATACACAAGAGCATCTTTGGCAATCATCTCAACAAACAGCTCCTGGAGGATAAAAAATAAAATAAATGAACACAGAAATTAGCCATTCATATATTTTATAATAGGTTTCTTCAAATATCCTTATTGCTTATAAACAGTTCAGCTTAAACTTCCACTTTTGTACTGATTCCTATAAGCAATTCAATGTAAACATGATACAGGCACAGAAAAACAAATAGATGGCATGAGTTTATATAGATTAATACAAAGTATTTCAGGTAAACTTCGCAGATGGATGTCTTTCCTTCCATCAGAGCATTTGATGAACAACCAGCTTGTTTGGCATCCAGACATTAATAAAGGAACCCGAATATTCCTGTCAATAATCTTACCAATTATTGTTAAGGCTTTAAAATATAATTTGTATTCGAATTTATTTCTATTAGCCTTGTGTAATAAAATATTATGGAATACTTCACATATATCAGAGTTATCTATATTTCAATTTCCTGTTTCAAATGTATATAAATAGTAAATAAATTTCAGTCTTGGTCGTTTTTTGTATTTCATTATGATTCACTTGTAAAATAAAGAAAAAAGTTGTATGTTTCTACACCCGAATACCACGTAGAAAAAGTGAAATTAAAGCTCTGATTATTTTTGACTATTTGCAGACTTTCAGAGAGCATCTATAATCTATCAGCTCTCCCTTCCTACCGTGGCTTTAGCAATGATGAACACGGACTCCTGGCTGGCGAGGGACACGTCTGGGTCTGTCTTCATCAGAGCTTTGATGCGGGCCAGCGGAAGTTTGGACAGGCGGCTGTGGGGGACGGTGGGCCCGGTTGAGCCTGTCTGCTGCTGGCTCTTCTCCTCCATTTCAAGGCCGCGGTTCTCCTCCTCCTCGGTCCCACACCGCGCAGAGTCTATCTTTACCGGCAGAGTTGTTTCTACGGTAGCCGCCATTCTATGATGACAATCACAGCGTTCAATTAGTTAAAAACCACTCAGCTCTAAGATGTCACAACACAAACATCTCTAGCAGCGCGCCAGCATGTGCTTCCGGTTATTCCATGAATTCCATCTGTTTATTGGTCAGTCGAATCACGCGCCGCCAACAGATGCTAACTGCTGATTGGTCAGGTGTGAATCAGCACGAAAGCTATTGGTCTGAGTGAAATGTCTATCAAAGCACCTTACCGCCACCCAGGATACTGAGAAGGATGCTGTAGGAATGTCACGAATAAGGTCTAGTTAATTTATAATGCCACTTTAATTTCATTTTGTTTGTAACGTTTTTGTTACATTTACATTTATTGTGTGTCCTGCAGAGTTTAGAGTAAAACTGCCTGAGGATCACTTATTGAAGTCACTTCACGATTTGTCCACTGGAGGACGCTACATGTCAACTAAAGCTATCCAGCAGTGGGGAATAAATATATATGCATATAACATGTTAACAATGTAATCAGTACATGCATATTATGTGTACATCCTTAATTTAGCACTTTTGGCACATCATCAGATAATGTGTGTGTAAATTTAAAATATTTTTTATATCTGACTACAGTATTATTATGCTCCATTAAAACACCTATTTTGTTGCGATGGATTTGTGTAATATGTTATAATACATGAGTTATAGACTTCATTTAGATAGACTTTTAAAAGTCTTAAGCCCCCCTGAAAATGAGAACATCCTCATTGTTCAATGCTGTAGCACATGTATTGTTTACATTCCAACTGGTCGAACTAAGGAGTACCAATATGGCGGCTGATGACTTCACAGCAACGTGCACTACCAACGGCCTATCAGCAATCCAGTGAATTAATAGTGATCAAGGGTATAACAACATAATTCAGTGTCAGCAATAAGACAAGAAAGACATGCTCAGAATGAAGATGCACTTTAGCCAACGGCACTAAATATTTAAACGCAGATTTCCAATTCCTTTCAAGTTGCCAAAAAACATTGGCTATTTTTATTTTGTTTGGTGTCCCAGTTTTCTATGTTGTTTTATACGTTCTGTGTTTTACAATAGTCTATAATGTATTAGAATTTAAGATTGAGATCTGACTGTTATGTTCAGCTGAAGCAGAGATAGTTATGGACCAGATATGTTTGCAGGAACAAAAGGGGGTGATGCACAGAGACATGTGTTTTGCATAGGGAAATAAGGGAGGTTAATAACCAAGTAAAGTTGCAAAATGGTTAAAAAAATAAAATAAAAACAGTAGCAGAGGAGAAATGTGTTATGGGCATAGTCACACTCCAGGTTAGATAGCTATTCTAGTTGACATGTTTCGATTTGGTGACACAACTGTGGGCTTTCTCAAGTTCCTGATTCATTATGCTTTACTTTAGGAATGTAGATAAAACCCAGAGGAGAGACAAACCTTGTCTTCAATGTCACAGGATTAGAGCTGAGAACTGTTATCAGATGCAGAAGGATTTCAACAAAATATTAATCTTTTTTGTTAAAATATGTATTACCTACAGGAGACAGTTAAGTGCTATCATTGGTCACGGTTTCAGTGAGCTATAAGCACATTTAGATATTTTGGCCCCTCTTTATTTTGAAAACTGCTTTGCACTAGGGCTGTAGCAATACACTAATCTCACAATACAGTACATGATATTCAGCTCACATTATGATATATATAATGATATTCAGACAACAATATGATTCAGTTCCATTATAGTTCCATATAATCCGATACACCTAAATAATTTCTGACGGAGTGGTTTAAGTGACATCTTATGGGTATTAATTTAATTGGATTGAATTAATTAAACCAAAAACTGGAAACACCAATTACATAGTATATTTCTAACTGGACAGAAAGCCTACAGCTTGCAAATACTGGATAAAATTAACCACAGAAGTATAACGAACATTTGTTTCGTTTATTAAAACAGTTCAAACTGTAGCTTACAAGCCTTTGAAGTAAATAAAGTGCATTATTACAATTAATGTAACAAGAAACAGGCACAGCAACAGCTTTTCTTTTTTTTTTTTTAGCTTGACAGCACTGAACATGTGAGGTAGCCACACTAGCTACCAATTAAGCAGACAGTACTATGGCTTCAAAACATCCAATAATTTAAGACATTAAGAAGAACATGTAACTTTAAATGCACCCACCTTAGCAGAGTAGTTTAGGGCCCGTGGGCCCTAAGTATGTGGGGAAGCTAGTCCAGCCATCAGAAAAGAAAAATAAATCATGGCAGCCAGTAATTCAAGTCCACGGAGCAACATTTAAGCAAACTTAAAATTGTACCCATTATAGCAGAGAAAATATAAACAAATAATATAAAGGCCTTAAACATACACTAAACAGAAACTCTCCTCTTCACAAAACTGCAGACCAAATTTTCTACATTTGTCCAAGAATAGAATCTGATCAACACGCTCTGGGAGAAGTGCACTTCTCTGAGCAGTGATGATATCTTCAGCGGTGGAAAAGACCCTCTCTGAGGAAACGCTAGTGCCAGGGAAACACAATTTTCTATGACCTTGGTGAAGCAGATAGCAAAACGTGGAAACAACCACCATTGATGTCCAGCATAGTTTTTTTTGGGTCACGTCACAGGTTCTTTGGGTCTTCCGTTAATATGACCATGCCTGGGTGATGGCATTTTAGGGGGGTTGGTAGTGTTTCCCCAGTAGTTTATATTTGTGTGACACAGCTTGCACCCTGCAAAGCTTTTGTCTAGGTTCTCGCTTTTCTTATGTCTTTTAAGACCAAAACTCCTCCAAACATTGGATTTTGAATTTGAAGGTCCTGGATTTATATTTTCTGCCATTTTCTTGCTTAGACTGTAAAGTTATATGTGTTATATGTGTAAAGAAAGTATCTACATGAGACAGTAGCTCTACAGCAACACTAGCGGCCGGCTGACCAAATCGCTCTTCCTGCAAATCGAACGGGGGTAAACACAGAGGATGTGAAGGGCATTTATGTATCGATACGTGCAGCTTAAAAATTAAAACTTTCTTAAAGACAATATATCGATTTACAACGCAAAATCGATAGAATTTCCCAACCCTACTTTCCAGACTCTTGGCATTCTGTCAACGAGCTTCATGAGGTACACTATATTGCCAAAAGTATTTGCTCACCTGCCTTGACTCACATATGAGCTTAAGTGACATCCCGTTCCTAATCCATAGGGTTCAATATGACGTCGGTCCACCCTTTGCAGCTAGAACAGCTTCAACTCTTCTGGGAAGGCTGTCCACAAGGTTTAGGAGTGTGTTTATGGGAATTTTTGACCATTCTTCCAGAAGCGCATTTGTGAGGTCGCACACTGATGTTGGACGAGAAGGCCTGGCTCTCAGTCTCCGCTCTAATTCATCCCAAAGGTGTTCTATCGGGTTGAGGTCAGGACTCTGTGCAGGCCAGTCAAGTTCATCCACACCAGACTCTGTCATCCATGTCTTTATGGACCTTGCTTTGTGCACTGGTGCACAGTCATGTTGGAAGAGGAAGGGGCCAGCTCCAAACTGTTCCCACAAAGTTGGGAGCATGGAATTGTCCAAAATGTCTTGGTATGCTGAAGCATTCAGAGTTCCTTTCACTGGAACTAAGGGGCCAAGCCCAGCTCCTGAAAAACAACCCCACACCATAATCCCCCCTCCACCAAACTTTACACTTGGCACAATGCAGTCAGACAAGTACCGTTCTCCTGGCAACCGCCAAACCCAGACCCGTCCATCAGATTGCCAGATGGAGAAGCGCGATTCGTCACTCCAGAGAACGCGTCTCCACTGCTCTAGAGTCCAGTGGCGGCGTGCTTTACACCACCGCATCCGACGCTTTGCATTGCACTTGGTGATGTATGGCTTGGATGCAGCTGCTCGCCCATGGAAACCCATTCCATGAAGCTCTCTGCGCACTGTTCTTGAGCTACATGAAGTTTGGAGGTCTGTAGTGATTGACTCTGCAGAAAGTTGGCGACCTCTTCGCACTATGCGCGTCAGCATCCGCTGACCCCGCTCCGTCAGTTTACGTGGCCTACCACTTCGTGGCTGAGTTGCTGTCGTTCCCAAACACTTCCATTTTCTTATAATACAGCTGACAGTTGACTGTGGAATATTTAGGAGCGAGGAAATTTCACGACTGGATTTGTTGCACAGGTGGCATCCTATCACAGTTCCACGCTGGAATTCACTGAGCTCCTGAGAGCGACCCATTCTTTCACAAATGTTTGTAAAAACAGTCTGCATGCCTAGGTGCTTGAATTTATACACCTGTGGCCATGGAAGTGATTGGAACACCTGATTCCAATAATTTGGATGGGTGAGCAAATACTTTTGGCAATATAGTGTAGTTACCTGAAATGTTTTTTCTTGAAGAAGTTCCTAGCCTTGAAAATTATGGCAAACCAGTCAATAATAATGTCTGTACAAAAACCTTTGACTTATATTGTAAGATGCAAATCATTTGTTTTTATAGACGGCCTACTATTGTGCAAGATCTTAATTTTAATGAAATAAAGTTTTTAATGTGTAATATTTGATTTTCCCATAGGGGAAATATGTATGTAGCAATCTAATATGTTTTGAGCATATCCAAGTTTTTATTTATTCATTAGCACTGAATCAAGTTTAATCTGGCCGTCTTAATTGCACAATGTGTTACTTTACATTCTAATTTCAAACATCATGCTATTAACGGAAACACAATAATCTGCATGCACGTGGGCACGTGGGTGCTCTAAACTCTAGAAGTATGTTTTCAGCACTTTTATGAGGTCAGTTTGTGCCAGAGGAGATAATGAGCCGTCCACTGGTACATCGTATTAATAGGATTGAGGGGAGTGAATTAGTCTCTGGAAGCTCTATTCACATGTTTGGTCTCAGTCAGGTGGTAAAGCCTCTCGGAAAGACATGAAGGACCCACAACTCCCAGGTGAGATTTTCAGTTGTTTTTTGTTTTTTATTAATCTATATATTTCATTTCATATGTATTTATTAACTAACAGGTGACAGATCATGAAATAAGATGTTTAAATCATCCCGTTATTTTGTGTGTCATTTAAATAAAACAAACACTTCATGCCATTTTGCGTTAGGTTAACTTCATTTAAATATTATTTTATATTTATAAATACATATGTGGTTGATTATAAACATTGTTTAGCATTTATAGCAGCCTCATTCTTTTCATACAGTGGAGTTTATACTGCACTGTTCTTTTGTAGTTTTGTACAGAAGAAAAATCTTTGAAATTCAAGTTTTTTTATTTACAATATCTAGATTAAGTAAGCAATGTCATTTTATTGTGTCTTAAATTGTCAACATGTAAAAAATGAGAAATACATCTAAACAAAAAAGAACAACTAATATTGTTGTTTTGGTAACGTTACACTGAAAAGGGCTTGACTTTTGTTCAGAGAAATTCTAGGCGCTGACACCGACCCAAATTTGGAAGGTTTTTAAAAACCGATTGTGCTACAAAGATTTCTAAAAATAACTTCCAACCTCTAAAAGTAACCTATAAGTACAGTTTAAGAGAGGCATTAATCCCACTATACTGGGAAGTTTTCCAGGCATCAACTTAGTTTAGCCAGGAGTGACCAGGAGCAAAAGCAATATGGAAACAGTAGCAGGAAGCTCAAATTAAATATTTAGTGAATGAGTCTGTTTTTAGGTTCAACAGCTGTTTTCTTTATCTTTGCTGCATGTGAACGATAGATGTGCTGACAGTGAACAAAACTCCTGACCCTGTTCTACCAGCTCCTTACATAACACAAAAGCTGTTGAATCTCGTTTCCCATAAAAAAGGAACGTTGTGCAACTTTGTCTTAAATGTGGAAACGAAAACCAAAGCTTTGGCCAAAGATTTTAAGAAATCAGCTCTCTGTCAGTACGGGTTCATTATTATGATTCAGCTCTTTGGACAGAAAACAAAGATCATTGTAATGGATTATATCAGTTTAAAGTGCTTGAATTTACTACCCTTTAAGCTGTACATGTAGTGTATAAATTCTATCCAGAAATGAAACTCTAGTAAAGTCTTTATTGAGGGTGTTAAAAAAGACAGCAGACGTTTTATGTCACACAGGACAAAGTAAGATGACACAGAGGTTAATCCCATTACCAATGTTCCAGCTATGGAACAGCTTTACTGGTTGTCTCCGTACAGCTTTACCAGCAGAGTCAAACAGTCTTATAGCAAAACAGCAAATATTGGTCTCTAATAAAAGCAAGTGCTGCTTTAAAAATAATCGCTTTCCAATTTATTTGTGAATATTTTACCACATTTTCCCCCGTGTCACACTGCAGCTATAACCTTAATGTTTTTTTTTTATATCCTGCAGGTTAACACAAAGTAGCTCTTTATTATTCTACCTCAAAGGTTGAGAAAATTGAATAAAGCAATCAAGTGATGAAATTATACCTTTGAAATTTTAAAAGAAGTTAGGTCATAAAACTCTACCTCAAGCATTATTAAAACTAGTCCACTGTCCCAGGTGTTTTAGATGCATCTCTGCTCCAGCACACCTGCATGAAAAGATTGCACTCCCTTCCTCAGGAGCCACCACGGGCTGCAGGGGCCTTCTGATTTCTTATGTATTTAAATAAGGTAATACTGTAGAAGGCAGTGAAATACCAAAATCATTCAGGAAAGAAAGAATCTAGGCCTACTAAAAACCTACTCAGACATGGCAATCCATCTAAACTGATAGAGGACGCAAAGAAAAGTGCTCTGACCAGATGAAGCGCTAAGTTAAGCATATTCTCCTATGTGCAGATTGCTACATGTGGCAGAAAACTAGCACTGCACCTCACCATGAACACAGAGTCCCTACTCTGAAGTACGGTGATGGAGGCATCATGCTGTGGAGATGCCTTGTTCCTGTAGATGCAGGGAAGCGGGTCAAATTTGATGTTAAGATTAATAGAAAATCCGGGAAAACTCTTGGTAGTGCCAGGCAAACTTATTTTATCTGACTTTATTTGACTTAAAACTGGTGAGGAATCTGCAGTAAAGGTAAAATTTAATGATAAAAATGCCTTGTTTTAATCTATCTTAGTATTAGCTAGCTTTCGCAACAAAAATCTCAAAATTTTCAGCTGGTTTGTTCATAACAATAGTCTTGCACCTGCTATTGAAGCAAAAGCTTATTCTAGCAAGGAATCACACTTTTAGACTTAGTAAACTTTTAGGTTTATAGAAAATGGCAATAACAGTAATTTAAGTCTCTTTGCTTTCTTCTCATCCCCCACTCCTTTTTGTTTGTTTTTCAAGTAATCAAAACACGGTTATGGCCAAAGCCAAAAACAAGCAAAAAAGATGACTCAATGAAGGAGGAAAGGTCAGCATTTCCTCTGCCCTCTGCTGCCACCAGGGCCATTCCACAGGTCACTGAGGCGGAAAGGGTCAGGCAGACTCCTATTGAAAGGGTCATCTATGACATGGCCCACAATGAGAGGATAGTAAGCGACCTGATGCTCGGTCGAAGGATTGGATTTTACGAGCTACGCGGAGAGGTTGGCCAAGGAAACTTTTCTACAGTGAAGCTAGGCATCCATGCATTAACTAAAGGTAAAAAAAAATATTTAGCTGACTTAATCATATTTTTTTCAGTAAGTATTCCTTAAAGAGAGTTTTTCTTTGTACACATTGAATCTTTTTTTTTTCTTTTATACTATTGGGAAACCAATACCTCAGCATTTTCAAAGTTATTCTTTGGCAATTTGATGAAAACATGAAGTCCATAATATTGTTTTTATCAGTGCTTCTTATTTTTGGATTAAATGCATTTAAATGAAAACTGCTTTTGTCATATCTCCTGTTTTGTCATATCAGAAATGACCGTCGGAGGATTTACTGTTTTCATATGGATGAAGCTAAAATTCGCTTATATTTATTATAAACTCTCTTTGTTCTCATTGGACCATTTCACTACATCATATTGTTGAATTTATCACTGAAAGTCTCATCTTTCCATCTCTTGTTGCAGAGAGAGTTGCCGTAAAAATTGTTGACAAGTTGCGTCAGGATAAGAGGAGCCAACCTTTAGCCTCCTCTGAGATCAGCTGCATGGAGAAACTGAGCCACCCCAATATAGTCCGCCTTTACGAGGTGATCGAGACCACCAGAAGGCTGTATCTGGTTATGGAGTATGGCAGTGGTGGGGATCTTTTCTCCAGAATCACCACCAGGGGGAAGCTTAACGACCTGGAAGCAAAGCTGGTTTTTGCTCAGATAATCTCTGCTGTTAAACACATGGTGAGCCTTTACTGTCACTATTAATCATTTACTACCCAACAGGACACTGTGCCAAATGGGCCAAGGGTTGCTGGGGCTTCCTCTTATTCATTAACTGAATTATGTGAAAATAGTTTGAATTATTCTAAAGACTTAATATTTGTAGTGTTTTTTTTATCATTTTCCCTCAGGTAACAGAATACACTTATTGTTTTAATCACAAGAAAGAAATATATGGGGGCAGGAGTAGCTTAAAATGCCAAAGAAATTTGCGAGCTGCAGTCATACTATATTATTACAAGCAGTCTGCCAAGATTATTACTTTAGTCAAATGTAATCCAATAGTTTTGCTTAAACACTCCATAAACATTCGTCAGCAAAACCATAAAAAAGGATTAAGGAATTTTGAAGAATCGTTTAAACTTGCTCTGAGAGACCTGGATTTAATTGGAGCAGTTTTGATTTATTTAGCCTGGAACTCCATGTCGAAGTCAAAGTGACATGATTGCCTACAGGAAAATATAGCAAGATGAAACAAACACCACATTTTCTGGCATAGAAGTGACATGCAAAAATAATTTTTTGCTTTGTGAATGGTGTTTGGCCCACTTAAACATTGGTATTCTACCAGCAGCAGACAACATTTATCATAATGTTGCTGCAACCAGAGTTTAACAACATGGGCAAATTTAGTTGTTCTTATTTGCAACGATACCTGATCCTCAGAGTTAGTACATGTTATGGCATGACTGGACCCCTTAGCTTCTACTGTCTACTGGTTGGAACTTTCCCCATAAGAAATAAAATTCAATATGTTTGAAACAAATATATCTCTTAGTTTGTGATTCAGTGGCAAAATTAAGTGATTTTATTTACTTTACTTTTAATACCATAATTTCTAATATGAGTTCAGATATGTTTATTGCTTACCTATATGCACCTCTGTCTGGGACAAAATCCACTGTATTCAACAACTGTATTTATTGTTACCATACCAATAATCGGCTGTAATCCAAGTAAATAACACTTTAAATTCTGAAAAGAGGAACCGCTAAACATCCAAGACTGATGTCAAATAAAAACAGCTTCCCTTAAATGTTTTGTCCGTCATTGCAGAGTTTTCCTTATCCACTGGCCTTAGAAATGGGAGGCAAAAATCTAGTGTACAAAACTATTTAGGACACCGTTTGGTTGACTGAGAGGTGACACAGCAAGAGCCATGTCAGGATTAAGGGACGGCTTATTAGGTTATCTAAGGTTTCTGGGATTAGAACCTGCCAGGCCTCAATACAAATTAAGACAGATCTCAGAATTATGTATTATAAAAAAGACGCTGAAAAACAATACATTTCACCAATTATATGTTTCTTCTTTTTTTACCTAAGTAGTTAAATATTTAAGGATGATTGCTAATGTTTTAAAGCAAATTGAGGTATTTATTGGCAATAAATACATGCAGTAGTGTTAAAATTGTTATTTAAAAAAAATTATTATTATTCTATTATTTTTCCTTTCAGTAAAGTATGCAATGGATACTCTTGATTTTTAATATATTTTACACTGATAAGAATGAGATAAGACTTTACAAAACTATGAGACTTCACATAAGTTTTAATCTAAAAATTAAGCAGGATAATCAACATCACTAAACAGATTTAAGTTTTTCATTAGACAGTTGAATGGTCAATTTTACAAAACATTGTCAATGTTGACTCGTGTGTGTTTGGTTCTGACCCTGTTTGGAGAGTTTAGTTCTGATTATATAAGACAGGCGGTGAACAAAGCAAGAAAAAAAAAAAACTCTAAGTGACCTCCTGCTGGTAGACTCCAATCATTGGCTTCATACTTGAAAACATTCCTCTGGTAGGAAGAAGTTTATTACTAATTGGTACAAAACAGCAGCTTGCTTCTCTAGTAGACCTGAAATACAGTAAATAAACATAAATTGTAAGAATGTGTAAGGAAGTCTAGATTTAGTTCAACTCTAGAAAGTTGCCTCTACATGTCTCAGAAGAGTCTAAACTGTGTAATTAAAAAAACAAGCAAAAAAACAAAACAAAACCTGCATCCTAATTTTATTGAACCAAGAGCACGTTCAAAGGATTTTAACAAGGTAAATATGGACAGTTATAAGTGACTTTAGGCAAACTGACCCAAAACAGCCAAGAAATAAAATATAAAAAATAAAATAAAATAAATAAAAAATAAATTTGTTAGCACATTTATCAGAGGCTGCTGAAAGGGACAAAAACCTCTCATTTTACCAAAATAAAAACGTAAAAATTAGCTTAGATCATGCTCTGAATCATAAATGCCGGTGTTGTCGTTGAGTGTAAGATAAAACTTTTCACATTTTAATTAGGTTAGACACTGAAAAGCAGTTTTATTTTTCGGTGTTTTTCAGTTTTTATTTCAAACACTGTAGAATGCTGTCACCAAAGAAGATTATTGTGTGATGTGGGAGATATGGAATTGAAGTGTAGATAAAAATATTTCGCTGCAGGCTTCTACAGTTGACGATACGTTTGTTAGAAAGCCGCAACTTTCCATCCTACAATTCCAACTTTAAGCCACTTTTCTTTATCGTGTGCTTCTGTTTAAAAAGTTGAATACAGTGCCCTTTAATGCAATTGTAGATTAACTGTTTTAGTTGTTTTCTCAAAGTAGCGTAGCAAAGTGAAAAACTTAAAATTATTTTACAGTACTATTCAATTCACTTTAATTCAATTTAATTATATTTCACCAATTCACAACACATGTCATCTCAAGGCACTTTACAGAGACAATTCAACCAGATAATACAGTCAAACTGATTGAAACAGTCTGTTGTGAGATATGTTGTTGTTAAATGTTTGCTTTCTAGGCTCACACATACCCATCTGGTCTGAAGCATTCTGTCTTTTATTAAACGAGATGAGTGAGATTTACTTCTTTGTACTGAAAAATCTTTTTTTTTCTTCCTCTTAGCATGACAACAGCATTGTGCACAGAGACCTTAAAGCTGAAAACATCTTCTACACCACCAGTTATTGCATCAGGGTTGGGGATTTTGGTTTCAGCACAGGATGTGGCCCTAATGAGCTTCTCACCAGTTTCTGTGGCTCTCCACCTTATGCTGCACCTGAACTTTTCAGGCAAAAAGGTTACATCGGACGTTATTCTGACATTTGGGCTTTAGGTATTCTCTTGTACTTCATGGTGACGGCGACTTTACCTTTTTACGGAGAAAACCTTGGGAGGCTGAAGCGATGCATCCTGCAGGGGTCTTACAGCATCCCTTCGTTTGTGCCCGATCCCTGTCAGCTAGTCATTAAGGGTATGCTGCGGATTGTGCCTGCTGACCGCTCCTCCATCACCCAGATTACAAACAGCACTTGGCTCAAGGGGATAGAGTATCCTCGCCCATATGAGTTGTTACCAATGTCTCCTGCCCACTTTATCCAAGCCAATCAGACTCTGAGTATAGAGGAGCAAGAGGTGAAGAATTTCCTGTCCGCTTTAGGTGTTTCAAAGGTTCATCTGGAGAACAACCCATGTTTAGACTGTAGGAGCCCGCTGACAGGGACCTACAGGATCCTCCTCCATCGGGCTCAGAAGAGGAGACTAGTGGAGGCTGTTGGATATTCAGCGCATCATCCTGATGAGTATGGGAGTCCTAACAAGTGGTCAGAAACATCTGTTGGCAAACATGTTCCCTCTGCTGTCTGTGTGATATTTTAATAAACTCATATCAGTGGACCAACTAATTGACTCTCATTCTGGCCTTGTCCACACTGAGGTGAATAATTGCAAATCAAAGTTTGTTTACTGAGAATTGTATAAAAGATTTCAAATAGCCACCTGGAGAGGCTGGTATTATAACACTTTTGATAGGAAACACAGTATTGGCTCAAAAAATCAAACACAATATTTCTGCTGCCTCACTCCGTTCAGATTTTGCTTAAGTGTCGTATCAGACGCAAATCAAAATGGACCATGGAGGATGAGGTCATCTAAGCAATAAGCTGTAGCTCTCTGTTCTGATTACAGCAGGCTTTCTGACGCAGACCCTTATATCTGAATGCCTATCAGCACCTTGCAATCCCTCTTAATCAGAGTATAAACCCCCACAGTAATGCCTGGCCACTGGTAATCCTGATGAGGGTGATGCAGATAATTTTTTCCAAATGAAATAAGGACTGGGGGTATGTATATATAAGCTAAGATTGCATATCCAGTTTTAGTTGAAATTCAAAAGAGCACTCTACAAGAGCTGATTCTAAAGCTTAGAAAATGTGCATGTTTAATCTAAATGGCTGTAAATGCAGAGCCTTTCACATATTGTCGGACACATCTGGGACACATACAATACGAGTGTCTGATAAACACTCTTCTGTTTGCTTTTTTGATCTAAGCCAATATGGGGATGAAAGCTTTTAGAAAACTGGATTAAATTCAGTGCCATTTGTGTCCATATGATTATAATAATGAGAAAAGTAAGATCTATTCGTCACAACAGTTTTTTTTCTCTTTTGCAAGCTGTTTGCGTTAGTGTCGAATGATTCGGTTTTTGCTTAAAGGCCTGAAGGAGAAAAAAAGCCTCATGTTTTTGCACGTGTTTCAGAAACAGATTTTGAATTTACTTCATGTACTTACGGTAAAAAAAAACTCTGCATTTAAACATGCAAAGCATCTGTAAAATCTTTATTTTGTTTCTGTCAGATTCAATCTCTAAACCTCTAAAACTAATGTTCTCCCACAGCATTTCTTCACTTCACTTGTACCTCACATTTTCAGATTGGCCTTCAGGGGTCTAACCCAAGCATAACACTTTCCTATGATTGTCGGCTCACAGTTTACTGCCAGTCCTAACAGTCTGCAGGCACCTGTTCTGTCAAAATGCCAGTTATAGTGACTTAGGGTTTCGCAATGCCTCCAGCCCGCTGCCTGTTAACACATGAATTATGTAAACATCTCAATGGTTGGAGCCAATACTGAGATGGTATCAAAGTCCATTTAAGTGCCAAGATGTTTTTGAATAGCTGTTTATTTAGGAAAACCTGTTCTTGCTCAATGTGTTTCCACTTGAGAAAAAGAAATCTTCAGTAGTGTCTGCTAAGCCAGTCTTAGCCAGGATGTTTTTATATGGTGTGATATCAGTGAAAAGCCAACTTAAAGATATAGATAAGCTTTAATGGGAAAAAAATTTGCTGGATTGTCTGTGCGTGTTTATCTGTCTGTCCGTCTATGTATGTATGTATCTATATATATTTATATGTTTGTATATAATCTAAATTAAAATAGACATCTTTAATGCTCTCGACTCATCTATAACTGAAAATCAGAAGCTGAAAGCTAAAGCTCATCTTTATGCCTCCACTTGTATATTTGACATATTTCCAAAACTCTTTGCCCTGCTTGTCCTTTCACTTTTAGGATTATCAAGTCAAGCTAGAATGTGAACTGAGAGGGAAAGCTTGTTTTTGGGAGTAATTGCTTTTTGGCAGTAGAAGATCAGCCTTACATTTCTCATGACTGATTAATATGCTTGGAAAACAGGGCCGATGTGATTGTGAAATAACGTTCCCTTTGCTCTATAAAGACAAGTTGCTTGGAATAAGAATCCATGGGGAAAGAAGACTGTGTAGGAAACAAACAGATAGCTCAACTTGCCAAATCCTCTAAGATTAGGTCATTCATGTCTTGACAACCAAATTATTTAAAATGATCTGTTCAATATTAGGGAGTTTGAAAAATAAAAAAATGCTACACTTAGCTAAAAATTATAAAACCACAAAGCTGTCAAGTCTGACAACTAGGAAGCATTCCTCTTACAAATGCTTTTTCTTTTCACTTGACAAGTTCTTTAATAAGCTACAGTGACAAACTCTACGTGAGTAGAGTAACACGTGCAATGTCTGAGACCAAAGCTGCTTCTCATTGAGCTGGTATCATTATCTGGATTTTGATGTTTTGCACTGATGTACTGAGCCACAAAGTCAGTTCTGCTAACTTATTTTAAATTATAATAAACTCTGGGAAGGTCTTTCGTTTATGGTCTCACCCTTCTCCTCTTTATCAAAAGCTGTTTTGACTTGCATTTGCTTGCTTGTCTTTTCATCATTACCTTATCACAAAAATATGTAGCCCCATATGAACCCGATGTTTTATTGGGAGAAGAGGTAGAATAAAATGATAGTCAGAGTTAACATCTTATCTGCTGTATGTTCTCCCTGACAGATCCAAGTAAATTAAAACCCTCTAAACTTTTTTGTTGTTTGCTGCACATTATGTTTGCACTGCCTTTCATGCCATTTACAGATTTAGCTTGAAACACTTAATGAAGAAACCAGAATCTTGGGTAAGTAAAAGTGTTAGTCACTAAATCTCTTGATCCTATATAGCAAGGGTTTACTACATGGCTAGATATGGTTACTCTAAAGAAAAAATACAAAATATACATAATACCTGTGTGCATATTAAACATATACACTTAATTTTGAGTTACGCGTTTGGACTTAAATAAAACTAACCAAACTACACTAAACTAAACTAAACTAAGTAATGTGATTTAAAATAAATCAGGCAAAAATAAGAAAGTTAGATTAAGCTCTGCTAAACTAAACTAAAAATACTCAAGGTGATTAAATGCAAAGAATTGTATGTTAATAAATTGACAAAAACATGCAGATGTCTGAGGACAGAAAATGACTTAAACTCATCAAAACTTAAAAGCGTCAAAGAATGCAGAACTGAGTTTACATTGTCATAGATCAAAAAACGATAGATTAGTGGTTGAAATGTTCGTACAGAGAAGTTCAAACCCCATTGACAACTCCTTTCTATACAAAGAACAGCAAATATGCCATTTTCATCCCAACCAATGTTACCCACACTATTCAGAGACCTTAAGGACCAGCACCAAATACCCTATATAATCATTCTATGACACCTTTAAGGTAGACTAACCACAGATAAAGTTAATCTGAAATAAATGGAGATTTATTTAACTAAGATGAACGTAACTTAGTAAATACAAACTTACCTAAAATAAACATACAAAGTAGTTGCATCTTCTGCAGGTAAAAAAAAATGTTAGTGTGGAATTAGCCTAATGGATTCAAGTAGACAAAACAAACACACAGTGTTCAGCATTTTTGTAGAAGCAGGATACCATGACAATGACCAAGGTTAAAAAGCTGATGTCAGATAAGTGTTTTAACACAAAAGAGACGTCAGTTAAAAAACTTTGCACCGAGATGAAATTGTGATGTGGGATTCGCTTTAATGTGCAATGTGGGCAAAGCTTCAAAGGCGCACACTGTCCATTTACTTTTACCTTTTTTTTTTTTTATTACATGGTAATTCAGGCACCACACCTGAAATAACTTTGCTGTTTAGACTTTGCAAATCTGCCCGTAGACGAAGACAGGAATGACGTCCGAAGGCATTTCACAACATGTTTGTAAGGATGTGCTAAATGAGCGACATCTTATTGAGGGATAAAGTGTACTGAAGGTTTTGCAGTTTCATCCAAGGTCAGCATTTAAAAAAAATTTAAAAAAATAAGAAATAAAAGAAAGTTTAAGAAACCAACATTGTGTCTCAGAGCTCCTGGTGAGCCAAAGGCTTATCTGAAATGTTTGTTCTATTGTGTGGTTTGTAATTGTGAAAGGCTGATTTAACCCAATGAAAGAAAACAAGCTCTATATAAAAGTTGTTATCTACTGTAACAGTGAATATAGCAATTGATTCAAATGCAAACTTTTTTGTCTTAAAGCTCAAAAGAAAGGTCAATTTTCTTTAAAAATACATAATTTTCTATTGGAATAAGAGACTATCTAAAATTTTAAAGCTCATGAAATCTGTTTTTGTGACACTTGAGTTTTTTTTAAGCTTTGCTAGATGGAATTTATACAGTTTACTTAGATCAAGCAGCAGGAGAAATGTCTCCATCCTTAAGGGAACAGCTAATCCCTCAGAATATTACAAAAGATCTGACTCAACAAGTGAAAGAAGGTCTGATTTTTACCAGACAAAGGGCGACTTAACAAAGATTGTCAATATGAATCATAATAATATCTGAGCTGTGGCAAAGGATCAAGTCTTAAAATTGGAATGTAGGTTTTTAAATTAATAAAACATGATATGCTTCAAAACACACCAGTGCAGAATACCTTTTAAAATATAAAACATATGATATTAGTACTAAATGACCGTTAAAAATTGTATTGTGCAAATCGTTGTGCTTTATAGTCAGCTGATCTTGGCAGGGTTCTCTTAATTCAGATATAAAAAGGTGAAGGTGTTATGATTTAGGGGTGCTTTACTGCAGCAGCACCTGAGAAGCTCACATTATAGAGTCCTCCATTAATTACACTATGTATCCGAGGGTTGTCAATGAAAATGTGGAAAATATACAAAAAAAGCTGCAGGAGTATCGGACCCTAAATATACAAATGATCCAAAACATGTCTGCCAAGGATTGCCTGAAAATTAAGAAATGCAAAGCACTTGATTGGTTCAAAGTATGGATCTTAAAATCGCAGGGAAGCAAAGCGACAGTTCCAACGGTTGCAGTTCTGAATTCTCCCAAGTGGTGCCTGACTTTACACGAGTATATAAAGTGAATGTGATTGGTTGATTATCAAGAGGCCGGGATTGTTGTGGCGGAAAGTTTGCAAGCGAGTTTGGTTGTGGCTGGTGTCTCGGAAGCATCTTGCTAACCAGTTAGCAACTTAGTGCTAGTACGGTAGGTTCCCAATGGGAAATTACATTGGGACCAAGTAGCACTAAATTTCTGACTAACAAAAAAAACACTGTCAAGGAATGCTATGGACAGTGGAAACGTGCAAGAGAAGGAGAGTTTTGTGTCTGAGGTCATAGATGAGTCTCCGACATTTTTTATTCAGAGGAGGAAAGCGTGGACGAAGTTGTTGTGGAAGAGGACGCCAGGGCGGCAGAAGCTTTGTTTGGTGTACTAGAAGGCTTACAGCCGTACGTTTGAGAAGCTCCCTCACAACGCTGCCTGTTCTGTTAGCCCTACGCCTACTGAAGACACAGACGTCCATCCCCGTGAACACTGGGACGGAACTCAATGGTAAAGTAAATTGATTCTTATTTCTTTTTTCAACCATTGCATATATTAGCAGCGAAATATGAATCAAGATGCTATGATCGAAAAAATTTGATTGACAGATGACCGTTGATATATGATTGGCCAAATTTAGGTGTACAAGCTGACATATAACTAATTGGCCTGCATAAGATAACAAAAAAAAAACACACACAGATTTTAGGACAGTGTTTTTTTTAAAATAGAAATTTTCTAACTTTTGGGACAATATGGGCTGATAAAGAGTACATTTATATAAATTTTTAAGCCAGAATGATTTGACATTTAAATATAACTTCCCTACGACTTTAATCTCATTGAGATACTTTGTAGATGAAGACAGACATCTCACTACTGAGGACCGATAGATTGCTTTATGTGTCATTGCAGCCTGCTTCTGTTGGGTGGTGTTTGAGCTGGCTGCTTATCCCTTTCTGCCTGGTTCCACTCAGAGTGGACCAGATGCACCTGCCTCTTCAAATCGCCCTCATTCCTCCCAGCTGTTACTCTGCCTGTTAATACCCGCCTCTCAGTCATTCTTCTCCAGATTATCTTCTTGCCTGAATGAGGTTCTTTCCGGTTCCGATCTAGACTGTCTCTGTCTGTCTCCACTCTGTTCAGTCATCCTCTGCCTTCTCATGCCCGCCATCAGTCTGTTCATCATCCACCTCTCTACCCTGCTTACAGCGTGTTCAACTTTCCACAAGCATGCAATAAACATTTTAAGTGCAATTGCCCGTCTTGCGAAATATCGCATTCTCTTAAGCCTCTTGTAATAATAAGACAAAAAAAAAAACAGTTCGTTGAAATTCTTTCCCCCATGGGTGAAACTTTTTTATTAGTTGAAATGCACATTTCTCTTGCTATTTTTAATGATTTGTTAATATACATGTCTCATTTATTTTTACCTTCAGTCAAATTATAGAATTTCCTGGTGATATATAAACAGTAATTAAAGCAGTTGTTGGACCATTTAATAAACTTTCTTTTGGATGTCCCAGTGTCTTTCTGAGTCGAAGAATATGTTAAAAAATCAAAACAAAACAAAAAGAATCCTCTTTTCTTATGTGCAGTCTACACATCATTTCACGGCTACACATTCATTAGAGTTTTTACTTCCAACTGGTTAAGTAGGTCTTCTTATTTACTCCCTCCCAAGCAACTCCAGAGATACTGAGTTCTGTGACCCTGACCTATCCTCCTCCCACATTCAGTTACCATAAGTATATTTGTTTGTATAAATACTATGTAAGTCCCTTTAATGTCGGAGGGGAAAATTCCTTTTTTTTGTCCTCCATGCTTAGAAGATGTACAGCTCAAAAAAATAAATAAAATAAAATAAAGAAAGTGTCTTTGAACCAATCGTTTGGCTCCAAGTCGAAGTTAACAGGCCAGAGGAGATCAGTAAAACTAGGCACTCAAGGCTGAGAGCTGTGGCAGACCAAGCTGCTCTTTTTCACAGAAAATAAACAGCTTGTATAACCAGTGAGGCTCTGTTTCTGTTTCTATTCTTCAGGATATAAGAAGCTTATTGTTTAAAACTAGTTCTGAAATGCTGATCTCCCCCTTTTCTCCTTAAATAACCATTTTGAATTAAAAGACAAAATGAGCAAATAAATCTTTTGGCGCCTGAGATAAATCAACTTTTAATAAAATTTCAAATGATATAATCTTTAATAACATTATAATCATTTAATTCATTTTTCATAACGTTTCATCATTACAATAGCACTAGTTTCTAGAACCGAAGAAATGGACCAGCCAGTTTGTTGCTGTGTCTTCCTTGTTTTTGTGTTTATTTTATATCAGATTATGTTCTATCAGGTCTTCGTGTTTTTTTCTTATAATTATTCTGTGAACTTTGGTTTTCCTTGTAAAAAGGGTCACAACATCATCTCAATAATTATCATTGTAAGGCTAACAATTACTCCTTTTAATTTCTCATAAAGATTCTTCACTTGTAAGGAGATAATTAATCCTTATGACAACATTTTGTACAATTTGAATATGGTAATGGCGATAATGGTTTATTCCTACAGACGCCATTAACATATTTGTTGTGTAAAAGGCAAAAAATATATATATAAAATTTAAAGACACTACAGATGTTTAAAGAAATGTTCTCACATCAAATAAATCAATATATATCAAAAATGATAATACATTCAATCACTGCAGTAATTTGGTTGTGTTACATCATAAGTAATACATAGAATAATAATTAATTAACATGTCAGCTGAATGTTTTACCATCAGATGCTCCAATTATGATTAAGAACCACTTATTATTTTTTATTAGTAACTACTATGGCTATCACCCCCATCAACTATATTAGAAAGATTTTCAATCAGAGAGCTTTGCTTCCTGCAGTAACCTGAGGTTTCAATAACAAATATGGCAAGCATAGATGTAATTCTTTAATTAACTGTACTGAACGGTCTCAGAATGTTATGAAAAAAAAAAACAAAACAAAAAAACATGAAAAGTGACTTTTTGTATAGACCCAGTTTTATTGGATCATGCTTATGCCAAGTAACACAAAACAAGAGCTCATTCCAGGAAAGCTCAGTTTACTTTCTCTCACATGAATCAACAATTGCCTCAGAATCAGCTTAGGTCTTTCTTGATTTGAACCACTTGATGTGTGCTGGTATTTTCTAATTAAATCAAAAACTACTATAACAACCCAGAGTTTTTGGATTTTGTCATTTTTATTGGATGTAGGAAAAATAAATGTACATTTAGAGTGCAGATACAAAATTAGGTATGTCTATTGTATACATGAATATATAAAAAAGAAAAATCAGCTTATTACTAAGGTGTTTCTTTTTTTTTGGTCACAGACACTTACATTTTAAAGCTGCCAAAGAGTGGCTCAATCTTAGCAGGCTATACAACTGAAAAGTCTCATATCAATGGCTCATAAAAGATGTTGATACTGGCTATAGTTTTCAGGATACAGTATGTTTGTGGTATAAAAGACTGCGCACATGATTTACATTCTCTCTCAATAAAAGGAGATACAATAACAACTGAAACACAATCCATGTGAGTAAAGATGATGAACGAAGCCTGACAGGAAGGTTAGACGACCCCTTTTCTCTATCCTCTTCCGTCTCACTTTTAAGTAGCCTGCAAAGACACATGTTTTAAAATGATGAATGGCTGAAAACGTCAGTGAGGCTTTTTTAGTATTTAACTTCAATACATGTTGTTTTTCTTACCCTTCTGCTGTTTTTTCTATCCAGAAAGCCTGTTTGTTCCTTCACCCAGCTGTCCTTTGGATTGGCACAGATAGTGCGCTTCTTTTTTGTCAAAAACCTACGTATAGTAAAAACATTTTACACCAATTTTACTTGCATGCATTTTACTGCTTGGATCTACAGCTGAACTAATACATATGCTCATTATACATTTTATTGCTTTTTTAACCAAAGGCTGCCAATTCCATCCATGCAACTACACAAAAGGCTGCTGAGGCAGTAAAGAGCAGGACATAACTTTGATACTCACACAACTGCTCTGATGTTGCAATCGCCATCTGTTTCCTGTATCCTGTAGCTCTCAATGTTCTTTTTCATCCGTTTTCCAATCCCGGTAACATAGCCAAGGCAGCAGTTATCATAAGAGCCTGAAAGAGAGGAGAAATCAAGAAAGATACAAAAAGTTAAGACATTTGTTTAAGATATGGTCACTCTTTAGCAGTTACCTTCAGAAGCATTTCTGAATGTATTTAAGGTTTTACCAATTTTCTTCATCAGTTGGTAAATTAGTCTTTTGAAAATCTCTATAAACTTTATTCCTGTTTTGCCACGGGCAGAGCCTATTAAAACATTGGGACGCCGAGCCAACATAATCCAAGAATGTCCCTCCACAGATCCCTCATGCACTTACAAAATGTGTTTGATTAAGAAACAATATAAGTAAGTATTGTAAAAGTGTTAATTCTGATTAGTTTATATAAATGTTAGAAAACAAAATCATCAATATTTATAATTTTCCCATGTTCTGTGTGTGCAGCAAAGCTTTTCAATCCATTAATTGACCAAGGGAGGAAAAAAGGGAAAAGAGAAATCTGTGTTACAACAAATAGAACCACTAATTATACCCTAGCAGCAATTTTAGCAGCATTACTTGATTTTTTACATTCTAAAATAACTGCTTAATCAAACAAATATGTTTTTCATGTGTGTGAAGCTCACTGCTCTGTTTTGACAATGTCAGATAAAAAGCAACAAGCCATGCATAGCATGCCTGAATGCGTCTGCATCCAGTTTAAATAAATTTAGTGCCCTAATGTTTTATCTGAAATGCAAGAAAACATTAAACAAGAGGTTTCTTGCATATCTGTCGATAAGAAAGTTATTGTGGAAAGCAAATACATCAGTCATTCAATCCAAACAGTTTTTCCTTCGGCATTTAACCTATCTGTCATCACTAACAAATGATCTATACTTGACGAGTCCCGACAGATACATACTTTGTGTGCAGCGGTTAAAGCCTTTGAAAAATTTGATGACCTATTTTAGAAAGGCAAGTGTTTTTTTCTTCTTGTGATTTGCAAAATCAGCTCATGAAGATTCAACATTTGAATAAACCAAGATTTCCAATTTCTTTGTGCCTCTTTATGACAAAACAAGACATATACTGTTTACATTTGTGGTAAAATGTATGTTCTATGCTGATTCCCCAAAAAATTTTTACATAATTTGGAGGCAGTTAGCCTTAAATAACTCTATATCACTCACTCACCTTGTGCCACACTTAGGTACATGCAGGTGAAAAACAGAAGGATGACAAGAACGTGGAGTTTCATGGTTGCTGCGCTCCTCACTGTTTCTGCTTGTTTGCTGGACAAACATAAAGAACATTAACAAATCAGAAAGTAGAGCAAAATTTAAAAAAAATGCAAACAAAGTCTCTCACTCCCTCCCTCGATTATTTAATATCAAAACAAATAACTACTTTCAAAAGCTCCCCACTGCTTTCCGCCTCTGCATGAAACATGTTCTGACCTCTGATGAGCATATCTAATTTGTCTGGTATCCAGCTGTGTCCAGCTGCTCTATCTCCAGAACACAGAATGTTGCTTACGGGAATCAAGCGAGATCATAAAAATTTACAGCTAGAAATCCCTCTCATCATTTATCCATTGCACATAATTTATCTCATTATAAAAAAAAAATCTTTGCAGAACCAAGAGAATCTGAGAATAAAAAAACTCACATGCTCACATTCAGGATCCCCCACGATGTCTTCACAGGAAAAACTTTTGCTCTGATCCAGTTTGCGTGGAGTCTGTATTCTTATAGCCTGCCTTCCCCCTTGCTAAGTCTTTACCACACCTCCTTCACAGATGCCATCCATAGATCTGCAGCTTGATATTTGCTCATGTGTGCTTCCACAAAATGAGTCATGTTATGACAATGAGGCGTGTTATCACACAAAGATAAAGATCAACACCCACCTGACACCTCTTATACAACAATAGGAATTTCTGTAGTTTTGAATTGGATATCAGTGTTGTGGAATTGGGCAGTGCTTTAAAGACAATGCTGTGACTTAGTAATTCCAAACTCTAGAATCAATATATTATTTAAATTGAAGAAAAGTGTAAACCACAAAAACATTATCGACTTATCCAGGAGGTTTCCAAAAAATATTTCAAGAACCAAAGACCTCACTTTTTTCAGTTGTAGAGAAAAGTTAGCTAGAATGGCACCTACAGGATAATTACTGAGGGAAACTCTGAGCTGACAAAAAAGACACAAGGGACAATCTCATATTTGCAAAAAGAAAAGAGACAACAAGCGAACATAAACCTCCTTTAAATATTTCTTGCAATAACTTATGGCAACGAAATAAAAGAGCACACTCTCTTGCAGAAAAGCAGCAATTATAAAATGTTATGGTCATGAAGAAATGGATGTCTTTGGTGCTCAGACCCCGGCAGGAGACATCAGTGTTGAATTCAGCTGATTTGTGTAAGCAGGAAGATGTAGGTCAGAAATATTGTTCCCTAAAAAGAGGGTGCTGAGGTGGAGGTTGGGGCTAACAAGGAGACAGTAGTAGGATGTTGGACATGGGGGAAGACAAAAGTTAGTAATCTCACCACGAAGGTCGTGAGAGACCTGTGGAGGCATGGAGGGAGCTAAATCATCCCTGTGAAAGGCTGTATGCAAAAAGCAGGGGAAGACAACAGTGATTGCCTATGAAAGGTGAGATGAGGACAAAACCGAAATACCCTGCAAGAGGCGTGAGAAGAGGATAAACATAGACTGCCTATTAGGGATGGGAATCGAAAACCGGTTCTGTTCAGAACCGGTTCCGTATTTTCCGATTCCATGGCATCGTTTGGCAGCTCGCTGAACGATTCTTTTTTCGATTCCCGCAGCACCAGAGCCTAGAGCGTCGGCTCTGGGGAGCACGACTTACGTCACGTTTTTTACGTAAGTTACGCAAGTTACGCAAGTTGGAAGAACTATTCGAGGAGGAAGACAACGAGCTGCGGTCACTTTGTGAATTAAAGCCCCGTCTTTCCTTAGCCCAGAGGGTAGATCAGGAAATCCAGCTCTGTAAAAGATTGCCCTCCATCCCCTGCAGGGATAGCGCCACACTGTGGTGGTGGAACAAGCAAGATACGCTGCCCTTGCTATCTGGACTGGCTGAAAACTACCTCTGTGTGCAGGCTTCCTCCACCCCATCTGAGAGGGTGTTCTCCACGGCTGGAGACACCTTAAGCGCTGAAAGATCCTGTATCCTTCCAGAAAAAGCAGATATGCTCATCTTTCTGCAAAAGAACTGTTAATTTTCCCTACTACTGTTTTATAATTAGTATTTTTTGTTATTTAAAGTAGGTTATTATCCCATCATTTGTTATTAGACATTGTTGGTTATTAAGTTTGTTCTTGTATTCATTTAGCATTTAAACACAGATGTTACTCCAGTTTCACATTTCCTGTGGACATCTTGATCTTGTTGAGTTTGTAAGATTGTGCAATAGTTAAGTAAACAAAGTTGATGCTGATAATCAAACTTTTTGTTCTCCTTTTTTCCCCAAATTGGAATCGAAAAAAGAATCGATAAAGAATCGAATCGTTTCATAGAATCGAAAAGGGAATCGGAATCGTGAAAATCTTTTCAATTCCCAACCCTACTGCCTATGAAAGGTGGGATGAGAACCGAAAGTATAAGCCTGTGAAAAAATGCCTATAAAAATAAGATAAAGATGGGCTGTAATGCCTGGCAAAGGCTTATAGACTGCTGGCTTAAGCTGCCCGTAAAAAGTATGGGTAGTGATATGAACTTACCTATGACATCTGGCAAAGTGGTTGATTAGGCCTGATCTACAGTACGCTTGCAAAAGGCAGTTTTTAGAAGTTGAGAGGTCAATAGAAACTTAGCTGCCGGCGATAAATATGATAAATGAGAGTCAAGAAAAGTGTTAATTTTGTGGGCTATCTACGGCAGCCTGGAGAAGAATCGACTGAGGGATCTACGTCAGCATTTAAGTCAGTATGGCTACTAGTTTTATGATTGATTGCTCAAAATATACTTGATCAGTCTGCTGAAAAATGTTCATGAGATGAATTCAACCTGGTTGGTGAAGTTGTCGCATATTAGATATGGGAAGTAAAAATAAATTTCTTTTAGGGCGCATACACATTCTGGATCCCAGAAGTATTACAATAATAACAGACACGAATTATTTAAAGTGAAAGAAATCAATAACGATTTAACAATTTAAAGAACTTAGAGCACCACCACTCTTTGATAACACATTGTCCTGTATTTGGACAGCAAATCCCTCATAGTTTTCTCTGGCTGTATTAATTATCTAAGTTTGATGCATCAGAGCAACAATGGATTGTAGGATTAAAGCATCTGGCTAAAGGCTAAGTATGTAGAAAAGAGGGAACCAGACCACCAGAAAACCAGAAAATGAAATGATGATAGATGGATTTTGCTTGCAATAGAGTGAGACGGGCTGCATGCTGAAGGCTTAAACAGTCTGCATACAAAGGCCCCTTAGCCTGGTTCTGAAATCCTTACACTGGTAGACTGTAGCTGAAAGAATAAACTCTAAAATCCTTCTGTCTATAAATCACTGAATGGATCAGCACAATAATACATTACAGATTTCTTGTGAATGTATTGCCCTCTCAGACCACTCAGGTCTTCTAGTTCAAGCCTATTCTGTACAACCAGGACCAGAACAAAATATGGAGAAGCAGCATTAAGCTCCTTTGCTCCAATTATTTTCAACAAAATCCCAGAAGACTGTAAACGTTCTTTTAAGTAAAATTTAAAATCAGTTGGTTTAAAACTGCCTTTCACTGTTAAGGTACAATCACACCAAATGCTGTGTCTATTAACCTGACAACAGCCAGATGCATGTCTCACTCCGCCCAGCTCCACTCACATACATCTGGGAACCCGCTCATTGAAAGTGATTTCCCCAACCGAATTTATGGTCTGGCCAATCAGGACGCAGGGCGGGTGTGTCCTGGAGTGGAGAGGCGACGATTCCAACAACAATGACGGCTCGCATTGAGGAAGCAAGCGTTAGCATTGATGCTGCTAATTCTTCTGTGTTGTCCAATCTATCTGATATTGTTTCATCAAAAGAACATCAGAGAACGGCTTTGAAGGCTTTTGTTGGTGGAAACGATGTTTTCGCCCTTCTCCCGACCGGATTTGGCAAGAGCTTGATCTACCAAATGGCTCCTCCTCTCACAGCGTCACGGGTTAGCTTCGGTGTGAGTGGTTGAAATAGCACGTCAATAAAGATGACAGACAAGTGGCTTATCCAATCATATGCAAAGAGTTTTGATAAGGCCCAGCCTTCAGTAAAGGCAATTCCTATGGCGGGTTCCCAGATGTATGTGAGTGGAGCTAGGCGGAGCGAGACATGCATCTGGCTGTTGTCAGGTTAGTGTCTATGGCAAAGGTTTTGGATTCACATGGTATCGCTATGCAAACCCTGCAAACATTGATGGTGAAGCAGCAAGCGATGAGTTCCATTTGGTTAGAGTTTGGTTAGAAAAATCAGAACTTTTCTGTGATATCGTGCTGCAGCAGCCAATCAGGGACTGGTTGTGGCTGTGACTTAGGATGGAGGAGTGCAGCCATGACAAAGCTTTTTTTTTTGTCAGAATGGATTACAGAGAAAATCATGTTGACAAAGGATGGTATAAGGAATGCTCTTAAGAGGTTTTAGGTGGGTTTTTAAAAAGCCATTTCAATTCAGCTCTAGAGGGACTGACCTTTTGGTCCAGTGCAGACCCTGGCCAGCCGCTGCTTCTCCCCAGTACTGATTTCTCTACCCAGATAGATACAAGGTAGTACAGCAGAACCTGACGTTAACCAGACACAGCTCTTGTACTGTAGTTGGTGGCAGTACTTTCCAAGAAGGTTTCGTCTCTGGAGAATTTTGTGGACCCATGGAGTTGAAGTAGTAGCTAAAGCTCCTCCTATGGTGGTAGCAGACATTCAAAATGGCCCATCCCAGTCAAAAGCCAACCGATTGGCATCCTACTCCCTTGTGACTCCCAGCAGAATTCGCTCCAACTTCCACTGGCCTTCTCCTGGGCATGCATTTTGTTTAGTCTGACTCCACCCTTACACTGAATTACAGGGTCTGACCAGGAGATGATATTTCTCTTCAGATCTTAATGCCACAAATCATGACAGAAATAATATTTTACCACAAAGATCGACGTTTAAAAAGGGGACCAGCCAAGGGCCCATCAAGGAAAGTGGGAAAATTTTGAATGGCTACTACTGTATGTGATGACATGTCTGTGGTGAGCACGATCAAGCCAGTTTGGTTCTCAAATTCAGGGTGGTGAACTTCTTACGTTACTTGCAGAAATGACCAAGAACTTTGCATAATTTGCATGTTTTATTTTCATATTTTATTTACTCCTAGTTAATTATTCTGGTTTGCCATGCAAAAGGAGGGTTTGTCAGTTCAAGTTCCGGCTCCGGCTTTCAGTGTATTAATTTGTGTCCACAAAAATTAATCTTGGCAATGTTCGGATCTTTCTCCTGTGCTTGGTCCATGTCTGTTTTGGTCAGACTCTCCAAAACTTGGGGATGAATCAAGGTAAGGTGAGCAATGTTCTAGAGCTCAGATAGCAGCAGTGGGAAGTCAGTGCGAGAACACCGGAGAGAGCTCCATACCCGAGAGGAAGAGCTAAGAAACCACAGAACCAGCTCAGGAGGAGAGTGGAGGAGCACAGCGGTGGATCGCAGAAGCCTTCTGCTGCACTCTGACCATGAGATGTTGCTATAAATTACACACTGTAGCTTTAAAATTAATACACTGAAAAAAAAATAGAGGTTGACAGAACTTAAATTTTCTAGGCAACGTGATGCATTTGGTTTTTTGAGTTTTCCTTACTTAAATTCACTGTGGTTGAGTTTACAAAGATTTTTGAGTTCTGCCAACTTAGGTTTTTGGAGTGTTACATAGAAATTTTGAGTTCTACCAACTTAGGTTTTTGAGTTTCACCTTTAAGTTCTGAGTTCTATCAACTTTGTTTTATGAGTTTGACATATAGATTTTGAGTTCTACAAACTCAGATTTTGTAGTGTTATCTGCAAGTTGAGTTCTATCAACTCAGTTTTTTTAGTCCTACCAATCGTCTTCACTACCAATCATTCAACACACAAAAAATTATGTTAATACAACATTTTTATTGCTTCAAGCCAAACATTGCATCAATAGATACAGTATAAAACCATGTTCAACAACATAATCTTAACTGCACAGATCAAAGTAACCTGACACTGGACCAGAATGTTCTAGATTCGTAAGAGTGATGATGAGGGAAAAAAACAGTAAGACACCATTTTAGTAAGAGGAAAACACACAGGTATTTTTTGTGAAGTAAGTGTATTAGCATATATGAAAAAATAACAGTTTTACAAATTTGGACGGCCTTCAGTTTGTTTTTTTCAATTGTAGTCTCTTTAAATTGGGTGCACCCTTTAAAAAAAATAAAATGAAATAAAATGTCTTGTTTCCCAACGGAAAAAGAAAAAGGTTTTCCCTTTTTATCTCTGAGTTTTTCTTTTTAGTCCTACCACTCCGACAGGACGATGAATGCAAAAAAAGAAAGTCCTCTTCAGTCCAAATCCTTCTCTTCAGTCCAAATCCAGATGTTCACACGGTTGGCTCGCCATCTCCATTTACGGAGAGAATCCAGAATCCAGGGTATCCAAAAAACCCAGCCTGGATAGCACAACAGGGCTTAGTTAAATCCATTCACTTCTTGTTCTTAACTGTACAGTTTATATCTCTCCAAGTATGATAAATTTCAGTGTGTAATGTAACTTTTCTAACTCATTACGAATTAACTGCTGCATTACAGGGTTAACATATAAAATGTTAATGTCACTGTTTTTCTTGTAAAGCAAATAAAATCATGAAAGCAAAAAATCCACATGTAAATAATGTAAACAACAGTAAATACCCACATCGGATTAAGAAAGTAAAATAATGTAGTCTTGTAATATTCTGTGCCTGAGTGCAACAACACTGCACTACATAAAACAATTTAGAAATTTCATAAGTTATTACACTCAACTTAATGTCTCTTTTCATTTGTACAATGAAAATAACAGGCACACTCTTTTCTCTATGCATAAACACTCACCCGCACATGCGCGGCACAAACACGCACGCGCACAAGCGCATTATAAACGCGCACGTGCGCGGCTTTTCCTTTCATCAGAACGTGAAAAACATGTGAATTCATGCTTCAACTCGGTGGCAATACACCACAAGGGAATGCTAACTCACGGAGCTAACCGCTAACTGTCTGTACTTTGCAGCACTCACCGGGGAAAGAAAAGATTCAGAAAACTGGTGAGGTCCCAGGGTCGTTCCTCCATGGTTCTCCAGATGCATAAAATCACAATGTCCGCCAATCTTCTCAAACACGAGGGAAAAAGGCTGTGCACTTGAAGAAAGGGATAGGAAACCCCGTACCGTAGTGGGCGTGTCCATGAACATAAGCAGTGCGCATGCCCATGAGTTTACAGTTGAGGGAACTCAAAAAATCTTGTATAGGCGATTTAAAACTCCTTGTTAAACCAACTTCTGAGAATTTGAGTTGGGCAAACGTGTATTTATTTGTTAGATGTCAAATTTATATTTCTGAGTCGGATTACAATACAATTGTGTGTTAGAACAACAATTGCCATTTACTTTTTTAACAGTGTACCACTCTGCAGTCACACAAACGCTTGTAAGTGAGAACGCTGTGAAACATATCACCATACTGTGAATTACAAAACTGATACTATAGTCAATGCTTGTAGGAGTATAAGTCTTTTATTAAATGCAATGATTAATGCTTTAGAAAAATAGAAATGTGAAAAACCTAGGTCATCTGCTGCTGATTAGCTAATAGGCCTAATGTCTCTGTTTGTGCCTCCAGAGATAAAATAAAAAATTAAAAGCATAGAAGTCCTATTTTGCTCATTCATTTGCTCAATAATTATTATTTTTTTTTTTATGATATGTTTTTTTTTTCTCCAAAAAAAAGATTCAAAGCTTTTTTTCAACTGCAGGTTTTACCCTTTAACTAGAAAAATAGATCAAATTTGCAATTTTGAATTAAAAGAGAAGGCCGATATTCCAACCACAGTAAGGCCGTTAATAGTCTGTTAATGTTATACTCAGGATTAACATCTGCTTTTTTTTAAATCAGCAAGGTTTTACTGTTATCATATTCCTAAATTTATCACATTGGTCACGATGTGTTTTCTGAACAAGAGCAGCCAGCATCACATCTGTTCTCCAGTGGATCTTCAGTCTCCTGAATGCTGTTGCCTTTTTTGGGTATTTGTGCAACAAAAGAAAAAAATACTAAACTAAATTAAACCTTTCAAATGAATTGTAAATTTGCAATTAGTTGGATTATCAGTTGCAATTCACCTAACTTCTAAAAAGAACAAAAAATCAGATTATTTGCGATAACTGTAGGTGATTTAAAAAATTACATAGACATGACTTTTTAAAAAAAACAAATTAATTTTCCAAAAATATGTTTAAGAAATGTTTGTTCATTTCTTCAGCTGAGTGCTGCAAATATAAAAGAAAAACTGAAACTATTAGAACAAACATAAGTACTTGTCACAGTCTGGGTTTTCTATTTGTTGTCCTCTGCTGCCCTCTTGTGTCCTCTCTCCCTAGCTCTGTTTTCTGCTCTGCCCTCACCTGTTTTCAATCCCCTCGTTAGCCCTCTCTTTGTCTCTGTCCCCTTTAAAAGCCTCCCTCTTCAGTTCCTGTTTGCTGGATCCTCATCTAATGTCTGTCTGCCTACCTCGTCTCTCCCTGGTTCCTAGAGTTTGGGTTTCCCCTGATGTCTTCTTGGTTCTGGTTCGTTTGTTATTTTTTGTTGGATTTTTGATTCCTGCCGCAGTTCCTGTGAACCTTATTAAACCCACCTAAATTCACCTCTGCCTACCAGCCTCTGCATTTGGGTCCTCAAACCAACACCAAATATATATATATCTATATATATATATATATATATATATATATATATATATATATATATATATATATATATATATATATATATATATATATACGCACTGAATAGTTAAAAGTGGACTGTTGACACATATATGTAGCCCTAATTCTACAATAGATCTGTCATGATGGGTATCAGGGAGGCCCAATATGCAGAACACTGACGACACGGATGGAAAGTTTAACAGAGTTTATTTGCAAGTTCACACATATAATAAAGACTGATGCAATGGTTCTGGGCTGGGACCGGTTCACTGGCGTCTGTGAGAGAGACAGTTTGGTTAGCGAAGGCTTGGCAGAGACTTGACTTGATTGAGTTCAGATTTGTACCTTGATGAATGTAGATGAGGCTTTGGGAGCGGAACTGTTGGTTCCGGAGAAAGCTTGGTTTGGCAGAGTCCTTAAGCTGTTTTCAGCGTCTTACTTCTAAAGGCTGGTTTGACCTTGGCTTGTGTTTCCAGCTCGGAAACCTGAGCTGCTAGGAAATCCAGAGAGTGAGTCTTCAGGTTTGGCTCGGAGGGCAGGCTCGGCAGGTTAAGCTCTTCCAGAGCTTCACAGGAGGAAAAAAGAGGAAACCTGGAAGCAGAGACAAAAAGGTTAGAATCCAGGTTGGACTCAAAGGAAACTTGGTTCACTAGGGATCTACGGCTTAAGTGCTAACCAACTGATTAAGACACTGCGGCGTCGAGGCAAGGTCTGAAGGCAGCTTAAGTAGTCCAGGTCGTCCAGATGAAACCATCAGCTGCAGGTGTGCAGAGCAGCTCAGCAGGGAGGATCCAGGGCGGACTCTGCTGGAGAAAAGGTGTATTTCTCCAGCTCCCAACAGTACCCCCCCCCTCAACGACCGCCCCTTGGCGGTGCGGAAGAGGTAGACGGGAGGGAACGCTCATACTCCTCGATGAGAGAAGGGTCGAGGATGTATGAACCAGGAACCCATTGTCGGTCCTCCGGACCGTAGCCCTCCCAGTCGACGAGGTACTGCCAACTGCGACCTCGCCGACGGGAGTCCACGATCCGGCGAACGGTGAAGGCCGGATGTCCATCGACTTCCAGGGCGGGTGGAGGGGAGTCGGATGGAGGGCAAATAGGACTAGAGATGACTGGTTTAACCTGGGAGACGTGGAACGTAGGGTGAATCCTGAGTGTCGGGGGAAGTTGAAGACGGACGGCGGAGGGGTTGATGACTCGAGTGATCTTGTATGGGCCGATGAATCTCGGGGATAATTTGCGGGACATCCCGAGGGGGATGTCCCGGGTGGACAGCCAGACCTCCTGGCCGACCTTGTATTCGGGGGCTGGACGTCTCTTGGGGTCAGTGAACCTCTTAGAGGACTCAGAGGAACGGTTGAGTGCTTGGATGGTCTCTCTCCAAACACGCTGGCAACGACGGATGTGGTGATTGACAGTCTTCACCGATATCTCTCTCTCGTCAGCAGGGAAGAGAGGTGGTTGGTAGCCGAGGCTAACTTGGAAGGGGGACTGACCGGTAGATGCAGACTTGAGTGAGTTATGGGCGTATTCTATCCAGGTGAGATATTGACTCCAATCGGTGGGATTATTGGAGGTGAGACAGCGGAGGGTGGATTCGAGGTGTTGGTTCATCCTCTCAGTTTGACCATTTGACTGGGGATGATAGCCAGAAGTTAGTGACACTTTACAATTTAGAGCAGAACAGAAAGCCTTCCAAACCTGTGAGACAAATTGGGGACCACGATCTGAGAGGATGTCCTGGGGAATACCATGGAGGCGAAAGACGTGCTTGATCAGCAACTGGGCGGTTTGATAGGCCGTAGGAAGCTTTCTGAGAGGGATCAGATGACAAGATTTGGAGAAACGATCTACGATGGTTAAAATAGTTGACATACCTCGAGACTCTGGGAGACCAGTGACGAAATCAATGGCAATATGGGACCAAGGACGTGAGGGCACAGGGAGCGGTTGCAGCAAACCGGAGGGTGGCTGATGAGAGGCTTTGTTCCGTGCACAGGTGGAGCAGGCAGACACATATTCCTTTACATCTCGATGCAAAGTGGGCCACCAAAACCGTCTAGAGATCAGTGAAACTGTTCGGCTCACTCCCGGATGAGCAGAGAATCTTGCCGAGTGAATCCAATGAATGAGACGAGACCTAACAGACGAGGGGACATAGGTACGGTTAGGTGGTCCATTACCTGGGTCAGGTTCTGTGGCCAGGGCAGCGTTGATTAAATCCGTTATCTCCCAAGTGACCATTCCAACGGTACATGAGGCAGGGAGGACAGGTTGGGGTGACTCAGGTTGATCCACAGCGTAGAGACGAGAGAGAGAATCGGGCTTGGTGTTCTTAGATCCAGGTCTGTAGGAGATAATGAGATTAAAACGTGAAAAGAAGAGAGACCACCTTGACTGTCGAGGAGTAGCTTGTTTAGCGGACTGGATGTAGGCGAAATTCTTGTGGTCAGTCCACACCAGGACTGGATGCTCTGCTCCTTCGAGCCAGTGTCTCCACTCTTCCAAAGCCAACTTAATGGCCAAAAGTTCTCGGTCCCCAACGTCGTAGTTGTGTTCTGCGGGAGAGAGTTTACGGGAAAAGAAGGCACACGGATGGATTCGTTGATCAGAGTCGAGTTTCTGAGACAAAACTGCCCCTACACCGGAGTCAGAAGCATCAACCTCTAGGATAAATTGCTTAGATGGATCTGGTTGGATTAGGACTGGAGCTCTGGAAAACAAGGTTTTGAGTTTGTCAAAAGCTGCTTGTGCCTCGGGGGACCATCGAAAAACTCTCTTGGAAGAAGTTAATGCAGTTAATGGGAGGGCGGTCTGGCTATAATTTCTGATGAACCTCCGGTAGAAATTAGCGAAGCCCAAAAATCTTTGTAGCTGCTTACGGCTTTCTGGAACGGGCCATTCTAAAACAGCTTTTATCTTCTCTTCAGAAGGCTTAACCTGCCCGCCCTCGAGCTCAAACCCCAAAAAGGTAACTGAAGATTAGTGAAACTCACATTTTTCAGCCTTTACAAAAAGTTTATTCTCTAGAAGTCTCTGAAGAACCAGGCGGACATGTCTCTTATGTTCAGATAGATTCTTGGAGTAGATCAGGATATCATCAATGTATACGAATACAAACACATTGAGAAAGTCTCTGAGGACGTCGTTCACTAGGGCCTGAAAACATGCGGGGGCATTTGTTAAGCCGAAAGGCATGACCAAATACTCGAACTGGCCCAAAGGAGTCTTAAATGCCGTTTTCCATTCATCTCCTTCACGTATCCTAAGGAGATGATAGGCATTTCTTAAATCGAGCTTTGTGAAAACGGTAGCTCCTTGTACAGGCTCAAAGGCTGAGGCGAGAAGAGGAAGAGGATATTTGTTTTTGATAGTGATTTGGTTCAGGCCTCTATAATCTATACAGGGTCTCAAAGAACCATCCTTTTTTCCAACAAAGAAAAATCCTGCGCCCAACGGGGATGAAGAAGGGCGAATAATTCCTGCAGCTAGCGACTCGTTAATGTATTTTTCCATTGTTTCACGTTCTGGTTTGGAAATGTTATAAAGTCTACTGCTGGGTAACGGGGCACCGGGTAATAACACGATGGCACAGTCGTATGGTCTGTGTGGTGGAAGGGACGAAGCACTGACCTTACTGAAAACAGGAGCCAAATCATGGTAATCAGGGGCTACCGGAGTAAGGTCAGGGACGTCCATCTCCCCCCCACCTCTAGGGGACCCCACAGCGGGAGCTGCAGAACGGAGGCAGGTCTCGTGACACAATGTGGACCAGGACTCCACATGACGATCGGCCCAATATGGGGATTATGCTTCTCCAGCCATTCATAACCCAGTACCAGTGGGGAACATGCGGATGAAAAAACAAAGAAGGTTATGGACTCTCGATGGTTACCTGAGATTAGAAGTTCAAGGGGTTGAGTTTGGTGGGTGACTTGATGAAGTTTTTTCCCATCAATCGCAGAGACTCTGAGAGGCTGGGTTAAAGGAACCGTAGCAATTTGGAGCTGTTGGACGAGATCAGAGTCTATTAAATTACGTTCACATCCAGAATCAACGAAGGCTGAAAGAGAGAGGCTCTGGTCGAGGAAAAACAACGTGGCAGGAAGCAAAAGACGAGGAGGTTTTTCATCTTCTTCATGGCCCGTCAAACTCCTCAAAACCTCTGACGGGCCCCGGCTTTTGATCTTTCTGGACAGGAAGCAATGAAGTGTCCACTCTCACCACAATAAATGCAAAGTCTGCCCAAAAATCTCCTTTGCCTTTCCTCAGGAGACAACCTTGTGTGTCCAACCTGCATCGGCTCCATTTCAGTTTCTCCAGGATGAGTAGCCTGAACAGGCAAAGGGAGAGGCTGGCTCTTTGGCTTTGGTCTGGATAACTGTTCTGTGGGGGCAGAAACAACAGTCACGTTATTAGAGGCGGGGGCAGAGGAAAATAACGCCAAACTCTTATGTTTGCGGCTGTTTCTGGCCCGAATCCGGTTGTCCAATTTTATAGTTAATTGGATTAGTTCTTCGAGTGTAGCCGGTTCATCGCGGGTAGCCAACTCATCCTTAATATTTTCGTTTAATGCCTCGAAATAAGCACTCTTTAATGCACCCTGGTTCCATCCGGAAGCAGCTGCTTTAACCCGGAAATTTATAGAAAATTCGGCCACAGAAGAATTTCCCTGTTTTAAATTAAGCAGAGCTCGAGAATCAAGGGTTTGGTCAGTGTCTTGGTTGAATACCTGGGAAAATTCAGAAACGAAATCTGAATAGTGACAGCTTAAGCTTTCATCTGAGGCAAATCTGGCTTGAGCCCAAGCCAGAGCTCTTCCTGTTAACTGGGAAAGGATAAACGTTATTTTCTTGTGGTCCGTGGGAAAACTGGCAGGAGAGTTCTGAAAAATGAGACGACATTGAAATAAAAATCCCTTACAATCAGTTACGTTACCAGAAAACTTCTCTGGGAGACTTGGGCGGAACTCGGATGACGTCACAGCCGGTGACCTCGGCGGAGGAACTGGACCCGGAAATGGTTGGGTTACTGGAGCGGGATTAGCATTACCCACGTAATTAGCGTAGTTTTGAAGCATATGATTATGCATATCAACCAGACGGTACAACTCACGGAGGGTCTGAGTTTGTCCTTGTATTTGGACATCTTGTTCTTGCAATCGGCGGAGGAGATCATCTGCTGGGCCTTGTGTTTGGCCGCATTGTTCTGTCATGATGGGTATCAGGGAGGCCCAATATGCAGAACACTGACGACACGGATGGAAAGTTTAACAGAGTTTATTTGCAAGTTCACACATATAATAAAGACTGATGCAATGGTTCTGGGCTGGGACCGGTTCACTGGCGTCTGTGAGAGAGACAGTTTGGTTAGCGAAGGCTTGGCAGAGACTTGACTTGATTGAGTTCAGATTTGTACCTTGATTAATGTAGATGAGGCTTTGAGAGCGGAACTGTTGGGTCCGGAGAAAGCTTGGTTTGGCAGAGTCCTTAAGCTGTTTTCAGCGTCTTACTTCTAAAGGCTGGTTTGACCTTGGCTTGTGTTTCCAGCTCGGAAACCTGAGCTGCTAGGAAATCCAGAGAGTGAGTCTTCAGGTTTGGCTCGGAGGGCAGGCTCGGCAGGTTAAGCTCTTCCAGAGCTTCACAGGAGGAAAAAACAGGAAACCTGGAAGCAGAGACAAAAAGGTTAGAATCCAGGTTGGACTCAAAGGAAACTTGGTTCACTAGGGATCTACGGCTTAAGTGCTAACCAACTGATTAAGACACTGCGGCGTCGAGGCAAGGTCTGAAGGCAGCTTAAGTAGTTCAGGTCCTCCAGATGAAATCATCAGCTGCAGGTGTGCAGAGCAGCTCAGCAGGGAGGATCCAGGGCTGACTCTGCTGGAGAAAAGGTGTATTTCTCCAGCTCCCAACAAGATCCTCTTCAAACACATAGAGTAGTTAAAACAGATAGTAGTATTGGTAATGCTCTGGCACTTGGTGGTTATTAACATAATTTATTTTAGCGTGTTGTTTTTGCACTATTGCAGAACTACACAGCTTTTTCTCTTCATGGTCTTTTTCCCTCCGTTTCTCTCTTTTTTTGTCCATTTTTGGATCTTTGCTGGCCTGCCTCCAGTGTTCCCCTTCCCAGAATTGTTGTATAATGAGTAAAATCTTGAACTGAATCCAGACAAGGCTTTGTCTGTATTGCATTTATTATTCTTAAATATTTTTGTTAGTCTCTAACCAATAATTTCCTGATTAACTTTTAAACAGTGGGAACATTTTAATCATGGGAATTGGATTACAGATAACTGCTAAATCGTAAGATAAATAGCCCTTATAGATAAAAATTAATTATGTTTAAAAAATTTTCATAGGTTTGAAAAAGCCTAAAATGAATTTTCAAGAAACCTTTTAACAAATCAGACTGAAGACACAATCCTTCGCTTGTTTGACCTTTCCCTCTTTACAGGAACTCCTAGAAATTTAAGTTTGTTAGGTTTGAACACCAAACACCTTATTCAGCAACCTGCACAAAGAATGACACAGAGAATTTAGTATATTTTACTTGCAAGGAGAGGGGATCAGAAACTGCATTCAGTTACAACTTCAAACCCACTCTGAAGCAGTATCTGCTCTCCAAGCCCTTTATTGAAGAAACGCCCTGATTACAATGTGGTTTCAACCGCTAAAGGGGGAGGGAACTGAACCCAGTTGAAACCAGAATTTTCGTACAACATCATACAACATCAGAGGATAAGGAGAACCCCTCTCCTTATCTAGTTGCACAGTTCTCCATTCTCCTCCACACCCTTAACGACATCTGTTAACAGCAGTCGCAGTCAACATCCCTCCTGCACAGACTTAAAAAACATTAATGACACAGCAAACAAAACTAAATGTTTTAACACTCTTTGTAATATGAGTAAGATAGAGATAACAAAATGTGTAAGTATAATATGATTAAAGTAGAATAACTTATGTACAATTAATTAACCCAACATTTCCCTCCTGTTTATTCACTTTAAGCTATTTATTTTTATCATTCAATAGTTACTTCTTTTCAGATTTTCAACTAAGAAATCATTCTTTTTTCTTTTTTTAGCTGTAAAGGGTACACTCAGAGGTACTTTAAACTGGTGGGTTATTGTCGTTGGGATTAGGATAAAAGTCAGGAAAGTGTAAAGAGAATTCATCCTCTTCGCTGTCTTCATCATCCGATAGGTGTTCCTCAGTGGACATAAGGGCATACATTTCTGTTTTCATGGGTTGTATTGCAGTGGTAATTAGTCTATTTAGCAGCGCTCTAATACATGGAATACAACAACATCCACATAAGGTCAGGATGGCGGCAAATATAGCTACAGACATCAAAATAGAAAGTACCAGTTGTTTGTATTTACCAAAAATGTCTCCAGATCCATCCCACATTTTTGTGTCAACTCCAGAATGGTCTTTCATTTTGCTGTTAAGAGAGCGAAGGCCTTCAAGGGCCTTTGTGGGGCTGCCATCTGCAGCAGTGTTGTTGGGAATAAAGGTGCAACACTGATCTCCAAAAATAGAGCACACACCACCTTTTTCAGCTAACAACATGTCAACAGCAATACGGTTCTGGAAAGCCATCAGAGAGGTAGCTGACAATTGTTCATGGACGGCGGAGAAGCCTTGTTCTGTTTTATTTCCCAGCCTCTGGACGTTATAATGGATGTAGTTGATCCTGTCTACATTTTTATTTATAGTACACCACCAGCATAAGAAAGATTCAAATCCTGCAGAAACTTGATTCACTAGTTTATACTCATCTGGAACACCTCTGGGTACTCCAATACTGTCAATATAAGTAGGGTCATCTGGACTCCACGCATTTTCAGATGCCCTCCTTCTTCTAGTATGCCATGTGTGAGGTAAAATACTGTTTACAGTCGTTAACAATTCATCCATTGTGAGTGAAGTAATAGAAACAGGTAAAATCAAGGTGACTGCAGCACACAATCCAGTGGTGTTGCATGGAAGTCTGTCAAACAATTTGTCATCTCCACACCACCACCAGATGTCACTGCGGGATTGAGGTTTAAAAAAGGTGGATACCAGTAAAATGCTTGCACATTGTTTTTCATTTAGTGTACCCAATTTTGGGCCCACTCCGGTCCTGTTTACACAGGTGAAATTTGCCACAGCCACTTTCTTCAAAAAGATTGGTTTTTTCTTCTCATCTGTGGTCAGGGGATAGATCTTATCCCAATAGGTGCAATTATCAGTTGGAACTGTATAATTCATTATATTTAGAAGACATTGAGGAGTTATGGTGGCAGGAACCACACGTAACAGCGGTCTGGCTCCCATACACACAAGACAATCAGTGGACACTGTTTTAGCTGCTTGTTCTGCCATTAAAAGCCAGTTATTTGTTTGCCCAGAGATTCCAGTGGTGACTTGAAACAGTTCATCCGTTTTAAGCGGGTCATTAATATTTTGAATTTTTATCTGTTCACCTTGGGCAGAAGTAAGAATCCCTTGTATCTCATTTTCTTCTTGTGTAACATTTGCAGAGCACAGATACAATGTCCAACACGGATCGGTTTCAGTAGACCGTGCACATATAAATGAGGAAGAACAGCCTTCCTTCTCAAGGGGTTCTGCTGTGGAGTTTATTGTCATAGTGAAAACTTTGGAGGCATGGTTAACAGTGAACCCTGATATTCTACTCATCCATTTCTTAGCTAAAGATGTCCATCCATACGATCCTTTTTTCCACTGTCCAGTGGTTCTGAAAACGTCTCCCCAACTCTTTTGAGTTCTTTGAACTACACGGGGATATAGGTAGAAATCATAACCTCGCCAATCTCCCGGGTCAATTTTAAATCTTTGCGAGAATGTTTGAAAAGGAATAGTCACTACACTGATTACTCTAGTAGAGTTATAGCAGAGATAGACGTCCCTTTTACAAATAGCTGGCTCATGGGGGCAACAAGAATCCTTGCCCTGAGTGAGAGCTAAAAACAAAACTAATATGAAAAGTTGCAACATCATCTAGGTTCAAACTTCAAAAAGTTTCCTATGGGTAATCTTTTACACAGTGGTCTACTTCCTATGACCTCTCGGCAGAGTTGTTGAACCTTCACCAGTTTGAGATGGTTGTATGCTAAAAAATACAACCCCCTTTGTACGATGGACTTCCTCTGAAGGTCGGTGAAGGAGACCAAATGCGTATTCTATAACAGGTACCACAGTAGAATTACTAGAGTGCTAAGCAGTACGGTAAGGTTCCACAGAATAATTAAGAAAGTGATTTTACACATTACTCATCTGATCTATCTATCACTTTCTTGCAGTGTGACAAGTGGATCCATGTGCTTCTTTCAGCTATTTTTAATGCAGTTGGAGTGGTCAACAAAACCTGATAGGGTCCTTCCCACTTAGGTGAATACCAATGTTTCCTCTTTATGCTCTTTATGAGGACCCAATCACCTGGTTCAACTAATTGGTTTTCCTGTGGAGACACAGAGGGTGGGACACTGTCAGTTTGGTTCAGCTGTTGCTTTTGTTGCTCCAGCATCTTTCTCATGTAGTCTGCTAGAGTACTTTCATCATCTGTTTCCCAGCTATTATTAAAATAGGGAAGTCTATATGGTCTGCCAAATATTGTTTCATAAGGGGTCAACCCGGTCGTACTTGTAATATTTATGTGTAGTTTAACTAAATCCAAACATTGAGTCCATGATCTTCCCGTTTCTTCCATACATTTCCTAAGTCGGTTTTTAACGAATCCGTTCGTTCTTTCCACAAGGCCTGCGCTTTGTGGATGATAAGCACAGTGGTTTTTCAAATCTATGTGAAAGGCTTGTCCTATTTTGGTTATTATCTGATTTACAAAATGTGTGCCATTATCACTATAAATTTTCTCTGGAATCCCATAACGGGGAATTATGTCTTTGCATAATGCTTTTGCGACTGTTAGTGCATCTGGATGTTTTGTAGGAAACAGTTCTACCCATTTAGAAAACGAGTCAACTATTACTAAACAGAACTTTTTACCTTCACTAAGGCTTAGTTCTATAAAATCCATATGTATATGTTGAAAGGGGTAGTTTGGCTTTGGGAATTGTCCTCTTTTAGGCCTTAGGTTCCCCTGAGCATTGTGCTTTGCACATATTAAGCATGCTCTACAAAAATTTTTTGAATAAGCATTAAAACCATAGGTCGTATATGTTTGGTTTACCAATCCTACCATCCCTCCGGTTGACACATGAGTTTTACCATGGGTCAACATAGCTGCCCATTTGTATAAGTTTTTTGGAAGGATTGGTTTATTTTCTGGTCAGGTGTAAATCCCCTCCTTTAATCGTGCTCCTTTGCTTTTCCATTGTTCTTGTTCCTGTTTAGGAGCTTGCTGCTGCATGTCTTGTAAGATGTCGTCTTTTAGTGAATTGTCTGTTAATGTTAATACTGTTATTTCTTTTAAAGCAGCTTCTTTTGCTATTTTATCTGCAAAGGAATTCCCTTTTGAAACAGCATCTTTTCCCGATGTGTGGGCCGCACATTTGCATATTGCCAGCTGCTTTGGCAGCTGTACTGCTTGTAAAAGTTCTTTCAGTAAATTGGCATGGGTCACTAGTTTCCCGGTTGATGTTATCATGCCTCTGTTTTTCCAATGTTGTGCAAAGGTATGTGTTGTAGCATAAGCATATTGACTATCTGTCCAGATAGTTACTATTTTGTCTTTCATCAATTTGCATGCTTCAGTAAGAGCAATCAGTTCTGCTGCTTGTGCAGAGTAATGTTGTGGTAAAGCTTCCGCTTTTAGCACAGCGGTATGTGTCACTACAGCATAACCAGTTCTTGTTTTCCCTTTTTCATCTTTTTTAGAGGATCCATCAACAAATAATGTTTCTCCTTCTGACAAAGGAGTGTCTTTCAAATCTGGCCTACTTTTAGCAGTTTGTTCAGCCAGAGCCTCACAATCATGAGATTCCCCATCATCTGGTGTGGGGATAAGTGTTGCTGGGTTCAGCACCGTGCAGCGTTCTATTTTCAAATACGGCTGTGACAGAAGTAAAGACATGCATGAGAGGTGTCTGGCTGGGGATAGAAAAGTCATTTTAGTTTGTAAAAGCAAAGCAGACACCGAGTGGGGAACTTTTAATGTCAGTGGATGGAATAATACTATGTCAGCACTGGACGTTACTGCCAATGAAGCAGCTATCACTGCTCGCACACAGTGTGGAAGTGCACATGCTACAGCATCTAATTTAGTAGAATAGTATGCTATTGGCCGTAATTTATTCCCATGCATTTGAGTTAAGACCGAGGTCATAAAATGACCGTTACAGTCCACCATTTGTACAAATTCTTTTTCATAGTCTGGGAGTGCTAACGTGCAACTGCTCACCATAGCCTGCTTAATGTTACAGAAGGCCGCTTCTGCTTCAGATGTCCATTTTAGGTTGTCTGACATTTTCAGTTCCTCTTTATACATAAGTAAGTTTAACGGTGCAGTTATTTCTGCATAATTTGGTACCCAGCTTCTGCAATAATTAGTGAGTCCTAAGAAGGACATCATTTGTTTCTTTGTAAGTGGCTTAGGCGCATGCAGTATTGCTGCTTTTCTTTCTTCCAGTATGGTTCTATATACCATTATTGTGGCTGGTTGTCGGTTATTTCCTTCAACCTGGCCCGCTAAGGGGTTTGGTAATTCTATTAAAGGAAGCGTAAGGACTTCTCCTACACCTTCCTGTTTTACAGGCATCACTCGGAGTGCCTGTGGGGACAGAATGTCACTAAATGTTGTCGCTAAAGTTTTTGACCAATCTCCTACAGAACCTTTGGACCTAGTAATATATCCCTGGGAGGTATTAGCTTGTGGAGAAGCTGCTTGAAGAGGGGCTGTTTTCAATGATCCTTCTGGAGGAGGTATATGCTGTGGGGGAGTATATTGTGGAGGATCCCCCGTGAGTGGCGGAGCTGAGGGATCGGCTGCAGCGGCAGCACCTCCCATTTGTGGGAGATTATGTATTTGATGTAGCAGGTCAGAATAGGGCCCTACGTACTCATCATCTTCCTTTCTATGAAACATTATTTATCTCTCCTTTTCCTTTTTTCTTTCTTCACTTTCTCTTTCTTTCCCTTCTTTCTCTTTTCTTTGTCTCTCCTCTCTCTCTCTTTTAGCTCTGCGCTCTCCCTCTTCTCTCTGTCCTGCTAATTTCATCCAACCCATGGTTTGCATGTAACCTTCTTTTGCCATCAAAGTGTCTTTATTTTTGCTTTTTGTTTTTATTTTTTGCTGCAATTCCTTTATGTTTGTGGTGCTCAATTTACCATTAAAACCGTAGTTTTTTATCCAGTAACACAACGGCTCTACCGCCCATGGGTCATCATTTTCAACTGCTTTCCAGTCTTTACACTGGAGTTCCTCCAATAACTTCTGTTTTTCTTTACTTTGCCCCTTTCCCATTTTGAACTAAATTTGGGCCCAGTGGGTTTTCAACACCTGTCGTGTTCTAAACACTGGGGCTTCAGACAAGATGGTGATCAACGACTTTTTGTGGTAAAACTCACTTCAACCCTTACAGGTGGAGTTTTCTTGTCTACAAACATCCACAAAAGCTCACCATTTAACCCTTGTCTTTTTGGTATGAAATACAGATATCTAGTGATATCTATATTTCCTTTCACACACACACACACACACACACTCACACTGCGCAGTTAACTTTTACTTTATTTTAAACACAGAGGACGCCGCCATCCTACGCAGAATTTAACTAGTTTACAACTCGGGGAGCCTGCCCTTACAAACTAGGGGAGCCTGCCCTCCCGCGGACTTTAACTGTTTTAAAATTTCTATTTTACCTGATAGAGTCTAGAATTGTCAGGGTTTTAGTACAAAAGGGGGACCTCGTTACCCCATGCGGAATTTAACTATTTAAGATAGAGGACACCGCCGTCCTTCACGAGGTTTAAACTGTTTGCAAAGGGGAATCTCGTGACCCCACGCTGAGAGGACTTCAAAAGGGGAATCTCGTGACCCCACGCCCTTCACTTCGATCTTTTTTTCTTTTTTTTTATATTATTATATTTTTATAAATTTTTTATATTTTATATATTTTTCTTCCAATAATTCACTCACTCCTTATTAAAAGAAAAACTACTCACAATTCTCTGCGTCCTCGAAATGCTTCAACCGTCGGACCCCAGCTTGTAAGGGAGAGACCAGTCCCGTAAAGGGTCTCTTTGCTGCGGCCGCAGGCTTATCTGGATCTCACTCACCTGCTGGGGGTCGTCGGGTATCTTGCAATCCGGCTCGAAGGACCAATTAATGTTAGGTTTGAACACCAAACACCTTATTCAGCAACCTGCACAAAGAATGACACAGAGAATTTAGTATATTTTACTTGCAAGGAGAGGGGATCAGAAACTGCATTCAGTTACAACTTCAAACCCACTCTGAAGCAGTATCTGCTCTCCAAGCCCTTTATTGAAGAAACGCCCTGATTACAATGTGGTTTCAACCGCTAAAGGGGGAGGGAACTGAACCCAGTTGAAACCAGAATTTTCGTACAACATCATACAACATCAGAGGATAAGGAGAACCCCTCTCCTTATCTAGTTGCACAGTTCTCCATTCTCCTCCACACCCTTAACGACATCTGTTAACAGCAGTCGCAGTCAACATCCCTCCTGCACAGACTTAAAAAACATTAATGACACAGCAAACAAAACTAAATGTTTTAACACTCTTTGTAATATGAGTAAGATAGAGATAACAAAATGTGTAAGTATAATATGATTAAAGTAGAATAACTTATGTACAATTAATTAACCCAACAAAGTTGAAGATTGATTATTAGTACAATAAACTTTGTTTAACTACATTTTAAATGCAACCATAGTTAGTGTTTTTGTTTTTGGTTGAGGTAAAATCTTTACACAAAGAGGCTTTTGGGGTTTTGGTAATTAAACTGTTGGTGGTCAGTTTTGAGCAGCATTTATGAGAATTTTTGTGCTAAAGACAAACAACAAAGAAATCTGAGAAACATTCCAAAACACCCAAATGAAATTACTGTTGTAAAACATCTCCAGACCAAGCTCTTAAAATGTTTATTGGACTCACTGCCTGTTCTTCATGCTTTCCTTTTCTTTTTTGTTTTGCCTTTTTCTTTATTTGTTGAATTATGTGTATCACAGGCTTCAGGCCTAAGAAATAAAGAAGTGGTTCAACCTTCCCTTTATCTCTGTGAAATGGTATCTTTAGTAAATATATAGTTCTTGATCATTTTGTTTATCTGCTGTCATTTTCCATTAAAAAGTGAGGAACACACAAACATGTCAGATTTGACTTCTTGCCTAGCATACCTCAAGCTTTTCTTCAAGTCACTTTAAAATAATCCTTAACAAAGTCTTATCAAGCCAACTGTTATTCCTCAAACTCTGAGAGGTGTTTGACAAATCCAGAAAAGCTCTCGATTTACCAGTCATTCTATGTTCCTTTCCTCGCCTCATTATGAAAAATTGTATCATGATCCTTTTGAGGTGGGAAACAAAAGGATCCTAACCAAATTAACATCTCTGTTGGATAATGTTTTCCACCCCATGCATGAAGTTTTTGCAGAACTGGAAAGCTTGGTTTTGCATTCTATGACCCCTTTAATATATCTTATAGGTAAAGCATAAATGACAGAGTGACATGAGAGAGTTTTATAATGATACCACCACCTGTGCGTTATATTCAAGTCCATCTTGAATATAACGCTTCCATTGTTTGCTAGATCGGACCCATTTGACATGGACATGCTTGACGTCACATCCGCAAAACAGCACAATGACTTCTGACTTGAATTACGGTAATATCAGGGAAAATAGGCTACGGGCGTATAAAGACATTGCCGCAGAACTACTGTATCAATCTTCTCATCAAACTTTGTTTTATGATAAAGACATTTTTAGTAAAAACTTACCAAATGTCTCTTTTTTTTTTGTTTACTAATTGTCTGTCATTTTTAATAAAATCCTAATTTAGTCTTTAGTTTGCAAATTAATGAATACGTTTTGATACTTGATGCTTATTTTGACTTTAAAAGTCATTAGTGAATAGATAATGATTAAATTAATGACAATACATGTAACTAATGATTTCAATGAACCACAGATTTTGGATCAGATTTTTTTATAAATGATTTAGCTAAGGTCAATTTTAAAAGGTTTTCAATAAATCAAGATGAAAAAGAAAAAACTTTTTTTCTCCTGTTTGTGTAAGAAAGATAGAGAAAAGTTGAAAAATATTTATCTTGCAAGCAATATGAATAGTCACAAGATTTGTTAAATAACAAACTTCTATAAAATACATACTGTCAGAAGCCGATAGATCCAGTAGCCTCGATACCGAAATGTTGCGGACCAATGAAATGCAGGGATGTGTATGACGTCACAGGGTTAAACAGAGGGGGAAGGCTAAAGCATAACAAAACAGGTAACCGTTTTAGCAGTTTATTCCAGTAAAAGTTTTATTCCAGTTTTAGCTGGAATACCTTAAATTTCTGTTTTAACAAATGTGCAAAGCACGTGGATGGGAATGCCTTTGTGGGTGGGAATATGTTTACGCGTTCCTTCTTATGTCATGATCTTGGTACTGATTACTGGCTTGATTGTTCAGTCCATCTACCTGTCTAGTTCCACCAAGTTTCTCATTACTGCTTATATGTGTCGCCTGCTCCAGTCTCTATTTTAGCTACCTGCTCCCAGTCATCAGAGCCAGATTATTCAAGCCTTTGGTGAGAGATCTGACCCATTCTGGCTTTGGACCTCTGAGAATACCTGTTCCCGTTCTGATCTGATTACCTGCCCTGTCTTTGGACTCCTGCTGGATTCTGCCTGTTAACCGACTCTGGAACTGATTTCTGAAACCGACCTTTGATTTCCCTTCTGTACCTCTTCCGATCTCTGATATTCTGGCCCGGACTCCTGTGAACCTCTTTGATACCGGCTCTGGCTTTGCCCTCGGGATTGTCCTGCCTTCCTTCATCTGGTTGGATCTGATCTGCCTGTTCTGCAGTCTTCAAGTCCGGAACTCTCTGGGCAGCATTACATGTTGGCAGCCGTTTGGCTGCAAAAACAAAATAAGCTCAGAAAAATGCACTGGGGCTTATTTTAGCTTCAAAAGCAGCAGATTCTCTGTTGTTTTTTTGTTGTTGTTGTTTTTTTATAGATTTTATGTTATTTTAGACTTTTAAATGTTACATTTTGTTATATACACTGATTCTGAAATAAAAGGTCTTCAAAATGCTTCAGTGTTATTTTATGCGTCAAATAGTTTAGTAAAAGCATTTGAGACAATTTGGCACAATTTAGCACAATCTGGCGAGGCATTTGGAGAGGTTTGAAGACACTGGTGACGCCAACAGTTCAAAGTCCCACAGATCAGGAACTGTTGTTGCTAGAGGTCTGACATTTTCTGCATTTGTGGTTTACATGAGGTAGAACAAATGTAATACAATGAGACATGCCTATTCTCAAGCATGTCTTTATTACTGCTGTTCAAAAGAGACCTATTATATTCTAGAATAAAAGAACAACTTTGAGTCATGTTTTCAAACTGATGCAGCTTAGGCTGTGTTTTACTCACATGTATGATGTATCATGCAATGTAATATGGGCTTACAGTTCCTCAGTTATTTTCAATTTGGGTATGCAAAATAGGCTAGTATTACTTCAAATTGGGTGGGTGTTACACCCTTTGAAACATCTTTCTGTCTGAATACTGGATCCTCTGTTCTGAGTCTTGACACCCGACCGGATTTGGTAAGAGTTTGATTTATCAGTTAACTTCGCTAGTTGTGAAAGAAATCAAGCTGCTACTGCTGTTATTGGCTAAAAACTCAACATGGGAAGCAGGTACCCAATCGGCTTGAAGGGTTGTAGTACATATTCCATCCATTTAACAGGTTGCTTCCCAGAACGATTTGTGTAGTTCAAATTGAATATATCTGACTTTCGCCAAGTTAGAAAAATATATCTTTCAGACTGATTCTGATACAGCATGACACTGACTGGTTTATGAAATGAACACATTTTAACTAAGTTTAATATTGGTTAAACCCTTAAAAGATGTTGAAGCCCCTGTGGAAAACTGTGTAAATACCCCTGAGTTGTTAAAACATGCAAACTTGTGCAGCAAAAACTCAATGAATCTGATCTTAGAGTCAAACAAAAGCATTGCTTAAAGTATTTCTTAGATGAAATTATATTGGGGGATATGGGGAAATGCTTTGCATCTCAAAACACTTCTTGTACTCATGGTTGCTGTCATCACCTCACACACCATTGTTCTTTGAACTGATGTCAGAAGCAAAAAATTAGAGTTTGATGGTAAATCAATCCAACTCAGTATTTATGGAGAGGAGATCTGTTACAAGACAATTCCCCTGATCTTTTATGCAAAAACTTTTCCACATGTTGAGGTTTTACGGCACCATATGCAACAAATTACATTGCTAGAAGTTCTGTAGCACAATGTACATTCATGTGCAACTGAGAAACATCTTGCAGATTCGAGGGAGAGTGTCAGATTTCTATTTTTCATCCATGTCTACAGGGATTTCCTGTTTTTGAACAGCCATTAAAGTGGGGGTGAAGAGGCTTTACTTACGGCCAAAACTAGAAAGGTCAGTGCTCCGTGCTAAGGGAAGCAATTTTTCCTTCCTGCAAAAAAAAAGGCAAAGAAACTTTCACCCCTTTGATCCAGCACTGGGATTAGAGTACTGTTCTTTAAAAACAGGAAGCAAATTTCACTTGCTTGTTAATAATAGAAAAGAAAAATATGCACCTTCTTTTTCTCTCTTTATATATTTTAAGTGAAGTAGCCATGCTTTTCAGACAGCCAAGGTCACCAAATTCTTTACAACCTTCTTAAATTGATTTTTTAGATTTCCAAAACCATACATTTTGACACAATATTTTAATTTGTAACAGCAGTTTGCAGCAGTTTTTTGTTTTTCAATGATCACAAAAACTTAAAGCTGTAACCACTGTGTGTTCCAGTGTTCCTACACTCAATTTTAGTTTGTTCTCTTCCAAAATCCTACGTTTTCAAGCTTGCCCCAATGCCAAGTAGAAATAACTGGATGCTGATGTTACATTCTCTGCACTGCTATTACGAGGTTTGGGAGGCAGCAATGAGAAACCCTTTCAAACTGTAGGATAAGTGTTGATGTCATTCTGCTCTCCAAATGTGTACGTTGATTAATATGGTCTGCACCTCAGGAACAACAATGCACTAATAGACCCGATGATTGCGTAAGACTATGAAAAGGACATTCTACGTGAGATTTTGCTGATGGGGCAATTTCAGGACAGAACAGAGAGTGAAAGTAATAGCTCTGTATCTTGCTCAATACTCTGTTCTTTTTCTTTTTTTTTATTCTCTTCTGATCCCGAGTTGTTGCAACAGGCCTTTTTTATTAGAAGATAGTCCAACATGTCCTGGTTGGATTCGGTAGAGTGACTAAATTCCAGCAGCTTTAGACTTGGGGGGGGGGGGGGGGGGGGGGGGGTCTATAATAATAATGCCCCACATCATGAGGGCAGATTGCAATTTTAAGCAAGACCTCCTAAAATGTCTACATTGAACTTTATATAAATTTGTTGTGTTTTTGGTTTAATTGTTTTTTTCAACATTATTGAGATGACTGCTGTGTCCTGTTTTTCCTTCTCAGTCTAAAATATATTTTTGCAAGAACTCACTATAAATATAAAATTAAAAAAGCACTTTGTGTTTTCTACACTGCGGTGTAATACAAGAACCAATGACTGAGTAAAAGAAGGTTAACAGACAAGTTAAAATTGTTTGGTTTCATGTCATTCCGTTTAATTTATTTTCTATTAAAAAAAATTATCATTAAAAAACGAATGATAGGAAGCGTGAATTATTCAAAATATTTTTTTTAAAAGGCCACATGTAGTAGATTTGGTGAAATTAATGTGATCCGTGTTGGTATCAGCTCAGAGTAACACCTGGTTCATCTTTAGTTATGAAAAAAATGTGTATTTAAAATACAAGCCATTTTAAATGATAACTGCAATGGAGTTATTGTCTGATTTGGATTTGATCCCAGGATTTTCTTTTTATATAATTGAGCATAGCTGTGGTTGTGACAGGTTTTTTACTTGGCCTTAAGTGAAAATATAATTTCCCCCACTTGATGTCATGAATATTGTGCGATTACGGTAGTCCATTTTTTCTTTACTGTTTATGTCATGGTTCACATCTGCTTTGTGTTTCATTAATTAGGCCCACCTGTGTTTTATGTAGTCTTAATTATTGGTGGTAATATTCCAAATACCATTTTTCTGTTCTTTGCATGTCAATTGTTCCGTTTACAGTTGCTGTTACCTCGGTGCCTTACTCTCCCATAAGTTTATCCATCATCATTAGCATACATCCATCAACTGTCACACAGCGTGACAGTTTAACCAACAACACTCAGTTCTAGATAATAACCTCTCTATGGATCAAGTGTTTACTTAGATATAGCTTCTCTGATCCACAAAGGAGGGAAACATGCAAGGAGGAACTTTCCCAGGAGTGGCCACCTACCAAAACTGCTCCTGGGGCAGACTGAGAATTTGAACAAAAGGTCACTGAAGCACACTGCAGGTCTGATTAGCTTCAGCTAAAGGACATCCTCATTGAATATACTGAGGGGGGGACCTTGAGCAGCCTGTTCCTATTTGAAAGCATTGTGGCTAAATGAGAAATTCAACTAAAAAGCCTAAATTTCCCCACTGAGTGATAAAAAAGAATCATTGCCAAAAATCTCAAAATCTTTAGGAAAATTGCAACCTTTTAGTAAGTCCAGCTATGTTTGGATAGTTTAATGAATGAATCAGTGCTTAGTATGCTATAGTAAAATTTTTTGATCATCTACAACATTTATGTGTGACACAAAGTTGGAAAAGAAATACAGATTTTTTTAGGGTGTAAATATTTTTTTCAAAACAATCAATATTTATATAATTTGAAAGAATTTGCATCCTACTGATTGAATTTTATAGTTCTTCTCTCTCTGAACAGGAAAAAATTTGGTCTATGTACAGACCCAGCCTGTTGACCTCTGCCACCTCTTTCCCCTCTCTCTAAACCCATTTCCTGTCTTCCTACTTAAAGAAATTGTAAAATAAAGCTACTAGAGACAAAAATATTCACAAAAAACAAACAGACATGGGGTTACTTGTTTTGAAAATGACCAGTAGTGTCACCCTGTAAAGGCACGAATGGACAAACAGAGCAGTTGGCACAGTTAGATGCTTTATTTAATTCTTGGTCAGGCAGGCAAGGGTCAGATCCGTGAAACCAGTCAGAGTTTGGGGCAATCCCTGAATCAGTGGTCGGACAGGCAGGAGGTCGTCACCATTGTCCAAGACAACAGACGAGGGTGAGGGTTCAGATAATCAGACGAGACTCTGGGGGGAGAAAACAGGCAGGTTTAGGAGAAGGAACAAACTCGGCTTAGCCAAAACTAGACGTGAGCGGACAGAAGGCCTGAGAGTGTTTACCACTAGGGATTAGACAACAATCTGACGACGAGCAGGTGGAGGCTCCATCCTTATATAGGGCCCGCTGCTGATCAGGGAATGACCTGCAGGTGTGAGGGTCACAGCAGCTGATGTGACAAGTAGTTTGTAGTAGCTGTTGACTACTTATTTACAAATAAATTAATATGAAGCTCTAGCGGAAGTTCAATTGAAGAAACTCTGACTTACCTCCATCAATCAGAAGCTGATCCGTCTCCGAAGCGAGCCAATCAGCTTCGAACTACTCCACCACGAATCCCAATCAGCGTCCTGCTTCCACTTTCTAAACTCCTTCCAAATCTCACCCCAGCCGCTATCCTGCAATCGCAATGTCGGATTTCGATTCAGACGACAATTCACCCACCTCCATCCCCTTCTCCGCCATCGCAGCTGAATCGTCCTTCATGACACGACTTCACCTCAACCTCATCAGAGAGTATTAATCCCAGTTGTCACCATCCCTCATCTCATCGCATTGGTCCGGCAGAAGACCACCATGTTGAGCCCGGTTCTGCCAGAGGTTTCTTCCCAAAGGTGAGTTTTTCCTCTCCACTGTCGCTTCATGCTTGCTCATCATGGACAGTTCACGGTACCTGCATCACCGAGCAGGACCTCTATATCCCGAGTCTGAGTGAAGCCCCGGCGTCAGCTCCCTCAGTCTTCTAGTCCCACAATTCTGCCCAGCAGATCACCTGGTCAACCAGCTCGGATCAAACCACCACCAGTTTCAGGCCGGGGGGGAACATCCCTATTCACATTCATCTACTCATGCATGTTAAAGCATAATTCAGCATGAATGTTCCTGCCGAGGTCTGAGCGCCAAAGACTATACTTTCTATCAATAAATTCTTCTAATTATCTTTTATTTCTGTGTGAGTTTTTCAGATTGAACTTGATGTTGTAATCTCTCAACCTTTTCATTTCATTTCATTTCAACATCATTGAACATAAAGAGTAACATGTTAGTAATTGATTTCTTTTAGAAAAACAAATATGTGACTTATTAAACATACGTAATAAATTATTTTTACCTTAGTTTTCTGGCCCTTATTTTCAGATAAAGACAATCATAGCCAACAGTTTTAACAAAATTGGTTTCTTTCGCAAACTTTGTAATTTCAGTTTTAAAGCACACACTGAAATTAGTCTTTTAATCATCACACCAATTAATCAGATGATTATTAGTAAACACTATGAACACTTGGAAAGGAATTTAAGACTTAACCCACAGGAACCAAGACCAATTTGTACTTTCATGAAAATTATGTTGTTAGTTTTATCAACTGGATCATACATACCGCATTTTTGAATTTGTTTTTTAATAACACCACCTACTGGTACAGATCTTAAATGTTACAGTTATGACACATTGAGCCTGTACTGTAAATGTTTTCAGTAGTTGGAAATGAATTACGTGACCATTTATTGTTTATGAACAAAATACTTTTCTTTTATTTGCAACTTTTTAACAAGTTTGGTGATCATAGCATTACTTGGTGTTGTTTAAAATATATTCTCCCATATTTGATGCATTTTTGAGAATATTATTACAGAAAACAGAATAGCAGATGAAATAAATGCAATAAACTGAAAACAACACGAGCATGTTAAAAGCATGAGCAAAAATTATTATTTCAACTCAAACCCTTTTTGAACTTTTGTTCTCAAGGCTGTATTGGACTTTTATTCTATACCGGATGATAACATTTGAAGCAGTTCCTTTCCTTATTGAAGGAAAGGCGCACATCCCGTTTTTTTTTCAACAGATAGTGGTGGTTGCTTTAACTTTGCAATGTTTGGGAAGGACCTCCCCCTTTTCCCATTTTCCAGGCCAATGTGCAAATCTATCCGTGCAGACATCATCTGGTAATCAAACACAAACACATTTGGGAGGTGGAGGTGGTGTTGAGATGTTCTGTTGCGGACGTTCCCTTTATGATTACAGAAGGATCAGGCTAGTGGCAGCCTTTGCCTGGAAGTTTCTTTGCTTCAATGGCTTTGGGACGCCAAGTAGTGCAATCACGGAAGTAAATCAACCATACATTATTAACGCTTAGCATGATGGTTTGCCAGAGCAGATAGAGATACCACTTCCTGGACTTCATGCATTACTTGTGTCAATGGCTCCAAAGAAGATGTTGCACTCCTTTACAATATGGAGGTTTTTTTTACCTCCACAAACGCCTGGTCTGATTTGCTAAAGAGTCGGACTTTATCTACTGGATCAGAAGCACAGTAGGAGGAGATCAGGGTAGTTGTTGTCATCAGGGATTTTGGACCCCATGACAGAAATTGATATTTTATAGTTGTCATTATTTCAAAAAAATATTTTTTTCAATTTTATATATATATATATATATATATATATATATATATATATATATATATATATATATATATATATATATAATTTTAAAGAGAGGAAAATTCCAACAGACTGTACTGATGCAAAGTGGCCTGTCCCTGAACACAATGTTGCTCGCCTGTCAGTGGGAGAGGGCGGAGGGCGGGGCGTTGAAGAAACTGGTGGATCATCTGTTTACATGATGAAGGAGGGACAAATACAGTTATTTAATATAAATATCCTGCTAAATATCAACTAGTGTTTAGCTGATGCTAACCCTCAGATAACTACAGCGTTTTCCTGTTGCCTGGTCAGGTTGATTAAATTAAATTCTCAGCTCTATGAGCTTTCTGGCTGAGCTGTTTGGCCTCTGTTATTTAGAGACACACAATAGGCTCATTAAATGCTGGATTAATCCTGGTTTAATTGCTCTTGAAAAAATACAAACGAAACACAACAAATAATCATTAAAAAAACTTGCAATCATGTTCCGTTTCAGAATAATATTAATAATTAATCCCTCCATCCATTATCTCACTCGTTGTCCCAATCGTGGTCGCAAGGGGTATTGGTGCCTATTTCCAGCAGTCAATGGGCGAGAGGCGCGGTACACCCTGGACAGGTCGCCAGTCCATCGCAGGGCAACACAGTACGGTGGCCCTGAAGTGCAAACTGCAACTACAAATCTAAAAGCGCAACTACATTAAGGAAATCGCAACTACATAAAGCAAAGCGCAACTACATTAAGAAAAACAAAACTACATAAAGCAAAGCGCAACTACATTAAGAAAAACAAAACTACATAAAGCAAAGCGCAACTAGATTAAGAAAAACACAATTACATCAACCTACCGGAAAAGGTAGGTACCAGTGGGAAACATGAGACATCGCTGATTCGACGACGGCGCCGTTTGACCCTTGAACCGGAAGTTGCGTCGTCTCAACAGTCCAGCTTCTTTTATTTATTTTTTTAATTCTTTTTTTAATTTTTATTTTTTATTGAAAACTTCAAAATTTACAGACAAACATGGCCGCGTAGAGTTAGTTTCTTCAAGTCAGGTTACATAGAAAATATAGCCAGGGGGGACATCTCTTCACACAAATTGAAATATATCTATAACATAGCTATAGAGAGCTGTTAACATAAACATCAAAGACATTAAACCAAATAAATAAACAAAATAGAAATTTATAAAGATAATTTTAAAATAAAAACAATAATATAAATAAAAGAAAATAAGAAAGTATAACATGAGGGGAGAATTCAGTCTTTGTTTTAGCTGTTTACTTCTGTAGGGAAGCGTTTTAGGGTATCATATATGTTTTGTGCTTTAGGACCCTTCAAAAACCTAAGCTTAAACTCGTTTAAAAAAACAACAAGTTTGGGAGATGATTTGACAATTCTACATTTATGAATGAAAAATTTAGCTAGACATACAATCGTATTAATACAGAGCTCATCAGTTTTACTTTGCAATATTAGACCAAAAGTGATATCGTCCCTGGAGATAACGGTTGGGAATGAAAATTGTTGTTGTTTAATCCACCTATGCAAATCACTCCAAAATGTTTGCACCACTGAACATGAGAAGAAAACATGGTCCGTAGTTTCAATGTCATTTTCATAGAACGTACATGTGTTATCATCTATTCAGCTCTCTATAGCTATGTTATAGATATATTTCAATTTTTGTGAAGAGATGTCCCCCCTGGCTATATTTTCTATGTAACCTGACTTGAAGAAACTAACTCTATGCGGCCATGTTTGTCTGTAAATTTTGAAGTTTTCAATAAAAAATAAAAATAAAAAAAAGAATTAAAAAAATAGATAAAAGAAGCTGGACTGTTGAGACGACGCAACTTCCGGTTCAAGGGTCAAACGGCGCCGTCGTCCAATCAGCGATGTCTCATGTTTCCCACTGGTACCTACCTTCTCCGGTAGGTTAATGTAATTGTGTTTTTCTTAATGTAGTTGCGCTTTGCTTTATGTAGTTTTGTTTTTCTTAATGTAGTTGCGCTTTGCTTTATGTAGTTTTGTTTTTCTTAATGTAGCTGCGCTTTGCTTTATGTAGTTTTGTTTTTCTTAATGTAGTTGCGCTTTGTTTTATGTAGTTGCGATTTCCTTAATGTAGTTGCGCTTTGCTTTATGTAGTTTTCAAATAATGCGTGCGTGGCATTTTAGCCCCGGTACAAGCAAACTGCCAATGACAGACGGGGAGACCTGATGCGATGCAGGACCTGAGGACCAAACGATTGATTGCAAATTCATTAGAGGGGGAGTGTCAATATATTCATGCTTCGTTTCACTATTTACTGCTGAAAAATGAGGGAGAACATGAAGATTATTTATTTTACTACTGAATTTTCTTTTTTATATTAGAAAAATATTGCAGGAATAATATTTTCTTCTTCTATTGGGCCCCCCTCAGTTAAGGGCCCTTAGAATCATCCTAACTTCCCCCCCTATACAGCGCCCCTGGTTGTCATACCACTTGACAATAACCATGTTGTGCTCTTTATCCACCCTTGCATCTATTTATCTTATTGTGATAAATATGTCACATGATTTTTTTTCCCCAAAATTTTTAGTTCAATATCCGATATAATATTTGACCAATCAATAATTCATAAAAATATTTTAGAAATGCAGTCAAATTAGGTTATACTTGTTACATAGATTGTTATCTAGGGACTAAAATTGCTGAGCAAAGGAAAACTTACCATTGCACGAAGAAAACAGTTTTACTAAAATTAGTGTCACTGGCCATCTAATGTGTCCTCTAAACACATTTAGAAATGATGTAGTCTGTACCCCCACTAGCCACATGACTGAATCAGGATGTTCATTGGACATCACTTTGGGACCTGATGAGTGAAAAGTCAATATTAAACCTGAAAAAAAAAGAGTTTTCTTAACACACAAAGGGGCGGTAACACCGATGTCACAGTGGGTCCTTAACCTAAACACATATCGGTTAAATCCTATAAACCCACAAGTGTCCTAAAACCACACATCCACATCCTTTAAGATATTTCCATTTTTAAAATAATATTTAAAGAGGGTGAACTTTCTTTTGCATGATCTGAGCTTCAACATTAGTGTTGGGATGAAAACTTCAGGAAATCCACGATGATTCAGCAGGCATGGTATGTGTTTCCTACTTGGTGTTTATTGAATCAATGTTGCTGCCACCATTGCAGAGCTAATCAGCAGCAGGTTGGTTTGAAGGAACATACAGCTTGACTGAGACGAGAACCTTTTGGACCCTGGCTTTGTGAAATAAAAGTTATGAAATTTGAACGGATTAATCCTGCTTAGAATTGTTTGGAACATCTGGGAAATAAGTTGACTGCAGGAAGAAGGTGTATTATCATGACTCACGGGTCCTGCCAATAAGCCAGGCTTCCTGATATAACCCATGTGTGTTTCTTAAACAGTGGAGTAGACTTTCTCAAAACTACCCCAGAATATTGGAATGGATTGAGAAGTGTATCAAGAAATTCACCCGGAGTTCAACTTCTTTCAATATTCAATTTCTAGGCGACCAGCCGACCACAAGGCAAAAGTGATAAAGAAATGGCTTAAAGATCAAAGCATTGGAGTTTATAGACCTCTACACACCAAACTCTAGGAATCCTGTTGAAAATAGTTTTAAAAAAATGCTTGGCACCAAACACTGATAGGGCAAACATGGGTCAGTAAAGATGCTGCTCAAAGAAATTATAAACAAAAGAAACTGACATTGTTATTTTAACATTTTCCTGACTTTAAAGAGGACGGGGGGAAAAAATGCTTTTCTTTTTGCAGCAGTAATGGTCTTTCTAGTAAAAAGCCACTTCAGGGACTGAAAAACATAATTGTTTTAAAAGTATTTATTCACAGCACTAGATAAAAAAAACAACATGGAAGAAAAAGAGAAATAGAAAGCAGGAAAGAGGACCACTAAGACAAAAAGAAAACCATACAAACTCAACTTGGGATTATCAACTTATTTACACTCGTTAGAAACATAAATAATAAGTGCTGCAGTTAAAAAAAAAGGAAAAAAAAAAATTATCCTTTGTAGAATTTTTTGCATGCATTTTTTTTTTTAAGAATTGTCCATTAAATATTTCTACAATAACCACTGACCAGTTCAGGGTCAATCTACACTGTACCAAGTCAAATGAATAACCACAACATCTGCATTTTCCAGATAAATACCAACTAGATTTTCCTAAACCTTTTGCTAATACATAAATGCAGATATTTACTCATTCATGTTGTCTGCATTAAAGGTATAGTGAACAATCTTCTTTTGTATTTTAGTGCCAGGGGGGACATCCTATCTATTGGCCTGCTCTTGCTGTGCATGTGCACTTTGGTTTCAGCCTGCTCCAACTCTCCCTGTATAACTTAGAAAATGGCTGAGAGTCACAAGAAGCAGTCTTATACGTTTATGAAGAGAAGAGGTAGGCCTTAGAAAAAAAAAAAAGTAGACCAGAGTGTATATGAGATACTTCTTTACATGCTGGTGGAAGAGCAGGAAGAATTGGCCCCTATATTCACATGGGTACTGTATACAAAAAAAGATTTTAATATTTATTACCTATATTAATGGAAAAATTGCCTGCTACAATTTTATCTGTAATTGTTCTGCATCAAATTCATGTATGCATGCAATAATACATACAGTTTAGTTGTTATTTATCTCTAATTACATAGAAAACTCATAGATGACAGCAAAGACATATAACTTTCTCTTCTACTGAATAAAAGACAAAAAAGTAGTTTTGAAAAGAGCATGTATTCTGTATCCATCATATTTAATGTTAGTATGTTGATGTGAGTAATTAACTACTTTATTTAGCTTCTTATTATTTTTAATATATGAACAATTAATATCTGAAAATAGTAGAGTATCACTGCTGCCACCCTCTGCTTTTGAAGGAAACTGCCTATGAATTAAGCAAATATGGGGACCGCCTGGTATGGGTGGCAAAAAGTAGCCAAGGGGCCACCCCAGGTCCCCCAGCTAGCTCCACCCCTGATATTATACACATTTTAGCAGCTTAGTTATTTTTTATTTTTTTTTTAACAAACAGTTATCAAGCTTTGACCTATATCTATACTTGTTACATTTTCATTTTTTTCACGCCAGTTAAAAACTTTTATAATTTGATTTTGAAACATCCTTAAAACTTTTTTTATAGTATCCTTTTTTAAAGTATCACACTTTGGGGAAATGTTACTTCAGTAAGATTGGGAAACATTCTCAGACTTAATAGGACAATGGAATGATCAAAGTTAAGAAAACTTGTTAGAACCTGCATTGGGACTGGGACCGAGGATCACATCCAGCAGGGCAATAACCAATGAAGATTCTCATAAAAAAAAAAAAAAAAAAAAAAAAAAAAAAAAAATGTAGAGCAGTCTGGTGCGCAAGAGGATTAGGGCCACTGGGAAAAAAAAAAGTTAACTGATTTTAAAATTTTATTTCAGTATAATATCAGAAAAAAGTCACAATTCTGACTTTAATCTCAGAATTCTGACTGAATTCTGACAGCTAACCAAACAGGTTAGCATCAAGCCATAACCATGTCTGTTTTAGAGACTAGCTCTCTTGTTTTAATCACCATTGCGTTTCTATTAATGAAATAGCATCACTGGGGGCCCCCTCGGGCACGTAAAAAGTGACCTTATTCCGTCATTTTCCACCAATGTGTCACTGGCCCTCTCAAACAACTCACATCTTTGACAGTGAAGCTGAATGCTCCCACATCTCTTCCTTAATGGTGCCCATCTACATCAAGATCCAAAATTAAGGTTTTTAACTGAGATTAAAATCAGAATTCTGAGATTAAAGTCTGAATTCTGAGATTAAAGTCTGATTTCTGAGATTAAAGTCAGAGTTCTGAGTAAAAAGTCAGAATTCTGAGAAAAAAGTAAGAATTTTGAGATTAAAATCAGAATTCTGTGATTAAAGTCAGAATTCTGAGAGAAAAAAGTCTGAATTCTGAGAAAAAAGTCTGAATTCTGAGATTAAAGTCTGAATTCTGAGATTAAAATCAGAATTCTGAGATTTAAGGTCAGGATTCTGGGGGGAAAAAAGTCTGAATTTTGTGAAAAAAAGTCAGAATTCTGTGAAAAAAGTCTGAATTCTGAGATTAAAGTCTGAATTCTGAGATTAAAATCAGAATTCTGAGATTAAAGTCAGGATTCTGAGAAAAAAGTCTGAATTCCGACTTTTTTCCCCATATTAAACTGAAATAATATTTAAAAATCAGTTACCTTTTTATTTTCTATTTTTCCATGGCCCTAATCCTCTTCCGTGGTCTGGTAACTAGTTAACTACCAAGGAAATCTTTTGACAAACAGTTGTGCAAACACACAGAAAATGTATGCTTGTGTAAAGCCTGCATTAAAAGGCCAAATAGCCTCTGACAATAACCTGAACATCCTTTCAGACCAACATTCCGCCATATTAAAATAATTACAAACACAACCGCGCCATCTACTGGTTCAACAAAAACATTGCAGGTCACGTAAGTAGCAGGGACTCGTGTGGGCGTGACCGACCGGCTTCACTCCAACAACAGCCAGTAAGGTCGCTCGACAGGCACCAAGTGAAAGACTGAATGCAAGTCATCCTGAACACAGCAGTTTGTCAACAGTCGTGCTCTCAGTGTGTTTATATCTAGTTGTGAAGGTTGTAGAATACTATTTGCTCACAAGGCTGATACAGCTATTTTGTTTCATTTTGACGCAGCATAAACACTGTTTATAAACCGTTAGCTTAGCAACCGACAGCCACATGGATCCTCAAAACAGCAACATGAACGTTGAGGGGAAGGGGCTGCTTAACCACAGCAAGACCCTCCGACTGCACACCGGGAATCTAGTCAACCGGAGCAGACTGAAGAGGAAGTGTCCAGGCTCTCCCAGCGAGGAGGTAAGAACAGCCAAGCTACCTGTTAGCCTGTTAGCTTAGCTGCCAACTTAGGCTAAGCTACTAAATCATTTAACCTGATAGGTTAAATAATTATTTATTTATTTTTTATAAAAATATATATATAAAAAAAAAAAAACAATAAGAGTTAAAAACTTTACATCTATCCATATGGATCCATGTGTTTTAATTGAATTTAACATTTTCAGGTTATGTATTAACAATTACACTGAAATCATGTCAGGTTGAAGTGAATAGTTTACAGACTAACGTCTGATCAATGATTATCGGAGGCATACTCTGAAGTTAGATCAACTTAGATTAAAGAGGAACATATAATTTACTGTTCCCTTAATAAATGTAAATACTTATGAATATTGTGACCAACAAGAGTGTCTTTATAGTAATAAGATGACCATTATAATTCATTCATTGAGGAGCTCTAGACATAAAGGGGTCAAAATGTTAAACATTCAGACTTATTTTAAGTCAGCTACATCAAAAAGACTTAGACAACTTTTATTGTCATTTTGTATAAAAACGAAATTTCGTTTTATACAGCTTTCATGACATTTCTATTTCTTAAAGTGCAGCAGTGATCAAATGTAAACAGTGTGGGAGAAAAAAAAACATTGTGCAGAAAACATGCTTACAAGCTGTAAATGATTATTTTTTGTTTCTCAGGACCAGATCAAACCACACTGAAAATAGCAGAGCATTTTTCACACCTAGTAATATAAAGACGGGGCTTTGTGCTCAACCTGTCTGCTTTACATTATTTAGAGGGTACTGTTCTTCTTATTTACAGGTAACACTCCCCTGTATACATTTCAGACATCTGTGGTATGTCTGATTACACATGATGAGTAGGAGAGATATTTATATGCCTACTAGAACAGATCATTGAATGGTAAGAAGGAAAAGAAGATACTTAACATTAGGAGGAATAAACAAAAGAAGATGTATTAAGTGTGTTGCAGAAAGCAAACCAAAGCAGAAATCTGAGGATGGCACAGCTCCTATGAAGACTGATGCTCAACTTTTACACAATCAATTAAAGTGCTACCTCAGCAACTTGTGTTTGGTTTGCCAAAGCCACATTAGCTAAGCACAATAACCTCAACATGACACGGCTTCCTTAAATTATCAAAACTTTGATTTTATTCTTGCCTCTCATCTCTTCTACAAGCTAAAAACTCGCCTTCTCATTCAGGAGACCTTTAACACAAGTAACTGGACGATCGGCAGCAGTCAGGTTGCCTGTGATCATTTTTATTCTATAGGCAATCTACTCTTTACTAAGAGCCTATTTTTTGTGTTATATTCCTATTTTCCAATGAGCTGCATGTTTGGTATAAATGTAAACAACAAATATAAACGATAATCTGAATGTAGGAGTTCAATTGAATTATAAAAATAAACCTTTTTTATGCCATTCAAAAATTTTATTTTTAATATATAATTAAATGGTGAACTGATAAAAAATTAGTAGGCGTACGTTTAGTATTTACCATTTGAAATGGATCTGTTTATGATTTATGATACTTTTCCCTGCGGTTCGTCAATCAAATCGGCTGCTGACAGATTTTATTATGGGCATATATGGTGCCTGTTTACAAAGAGGGATTGGTTTAGGTTATTTTGACTATTCATTGTGTTGCTGTTGTGTTTGAAGTTTATTTTCTGCACCATGACACAGCAGTTAGTGTTCCTGTCATACTAGCTTGCTCTTTGGACTTATAATTCCTTATCAAGGACAAAGGTTGCGGTGTACTTACCTCAGTTTAAAGTAATGAGACAGCACTTTTCATCTGTTTACCTGCTCACGCAAAATCTCTCTATTGTGCAGAAGCTAGTTTTGATATTGATCCTTCTTCAGTGGTGTAGTCACTCCAGTAAAACAGAACAATATTCCCATTATTTTAATTGTTCTTAGCTTTGCTTTTCCTTCTTCTGCTGTGACTCTTGAAACTGTCCTTGACAAAATAACTTAAGCTCTGTCCCTTAGAACTGGGTCAGCTCCTCTGCTTTATCCATATATAAAATATATTTCTGTTGTGTTTTGCTAAGGATGGTACAGCTTGATTTCCTTGTTTATAACCTGTTATAACCTATGCACTCTCTGTTGCTGGGTTTTTTGTATTACCTGATTTTTGTTTTATTTTTCAGCTAAGAGACTGCATCCAGGCCACACTGAGTGACTGGTTGTCGACAGCTAAAACTACAAATGCAGTGAGTAGAAGGCTTTTGTTTTTTGTTAAGAAAATAATATTTGCATCGAGATGGTTGTACGGTCACATGAGCAGCTTGTGCACGGTGTGCAGCCGTGCCATCGGCTATTTAGATTCCAGCGTTTTTTGTTTTTTTTAAGGCGAAATAACAGCAGTGATGCAGATCAAAGCCCTCTGGCTTTCAGGACAGAAGCTGTCAGAGTCGATGTTCATGCAGCGCTGCCTACCAATGGCCCTGTTCCCTCTGTGCATCTTGCTGCTGGTTTAAAGAAGTGTTTGACGGTGAAAATCCTTTCCTACAAGAGTTTTGAAATTCCTCTTAAATGGCAATACTTAAAAATGATCCCATTAACAAATATCTCAGACTTAAGTCAAATTAAATAGGCTACAGGATATTGCCATGAACTGGATATTTTGCTGAGCTCAGCTAATCTGCCTCAGCTTTTATCATCACACTCTGCTGGACATGGAGGGCCTCTGAATAGCTGATGTAAAAGGGTGTTATCCCCTCTGAAAGCTTGTGCAACAATTTTCCTGCAGGGAAATTTGGGGAATTTGTTATCAGAAAAGTCAAGGGATCAGATTTTTATTTGAACGTTTGGGGCCAACGTTTGTTTGGTGTCTCAGCATAATGTGCAGTGAAGGTTAAGAATTTATACACTAAATGTGTTTCCTTTGTTAATAACAGCTTAGTAAAGGTTGACTCCTTTAATCAGTTTGAGAGTTATTGCTAACATATGGAGGTTTTGGGTGTTTCAAAACCTGCATATGTTAGCTTATTTTGCAGGCGACTGCAGGCTAGTTGGAGCGTGTGCTCACCTTAATGCAAGCAAAGGAAATTGTAGAGAAGCGATGTAGCAACAAAAATGACCTATTATTTCCTATTATTTCTGCCGGTTAAATTAATTAAGTGTTTTAACCAGGTGTTTCAATGGCAAAGAAAAAAACTCTTACAGTTGTGTGCATAGGCTTTAAGATATTTCCTCTCCAACAGGACTTTCCAGATACACTTGACTGCTCCATTCCAGAGGCAACAGATGCTATCACGCCTGAAGAAAGAGATGAAGTGAAAGTTTCAGGTCAGAACTGCTTTGATCGGTTTGATCGTCAACCCAAAATTGTAGATTATTTCAGTCCAGACATTTTTGTCCCTAATGACATGAGCAAAATAAAATAATCCAGTCTTTCACTTTTTTGCTAAATAGTAGTAAAGAATCATCAGTCTGGACAGTTGACTGTTTAAGCACTTTTCTCTATTGTGGAGAAACCAGTTCCTTCATTAATAAATATATCTAAATAAATTTGGGCACACCAGGTTTAACTAGTTGATAGAGGACGGCATCCTCATGTTGTTTTGTTTTTTGCAGTGAAGCTCTTCCTCTGTGAGTCGGACCAGTCAGCAATCAGAGATGCAGTAGAAATGGGTGAGTTTAATATCCCTTCGTTAAAATCCCCACATGCTTTGCTGTGCCACTGGTTTTTGTTTTTATTATCCAAACCGTTTTGTTTCCTCAACTCCAGCTTGCCAGACATTGTCAGTGTCCCAGCTCGACTCTGTTATCATAGCACCTTCTGGGCCTGCGGAGGGCGACAACCAGACTTTGGCTCACCTGCAGCCGGCCTGGGAGGAGCTGGAGGCTCTGGTCAGGAAGCAGAAGATCGCAGCCATCGGCACCTCAGATCTGGACAAAGATCTGCTGGAGCAGCTCTACAACTGGGCCCAGGTAGATGGATCGGCAATAGGCCGAAATAAAGAAACAATATTCCTCTTTCAGAAAGATACTCTGTTTTCTTTCTTTTCCTTCTCTTTATGCATGCTTATTTTCATTGGTATTTAACCCTTAACAGCTTGGGAGCAGAATTAGCTGTTGTTTCAGTAAATATCATTTCAAATGATTCAGGGGGGAATTTAAAATTACCATCTAACCAGTCCATAGGGCGACACAGACTAATCCAAAATAAACAGCCATACACTCACTCAGTTTTTACATATACAAATAGATTCCGGCTACGTGTTTAAGACTCATGTTTACCCAGAAACAAGTGGAAACTCCATTGGATGTGAGTTGAAGAACCTCTTAAATGAGGCGTGTGAAAATAAAGACTCAGCGGATATTTATGCTTTATGTGCAAAATCAGACGTCTGTTAACTTTGTGCACTTCTGGAATGATTCAGATATACGGTTAGAGGTAATGAATGCAGAAGTGTTCTGGGGACTGGGGGAGACTGGAGCATTTAAATTGAATGTATTTTTATTTAGAAAACTACAACAAACAAAGAGGAAAAAAATTTTTTTTGCACTCTGGTTATTATGCTTCAAAACTCTTATTTGCAGAAACCACACATTTCATCTGAATCTACGTCAGAAATTATGCAGACAGCAGTAGGTCGTCTCTGCATCTTTCTACACATAATGAGACTGCATAGGCTGGATGTGCATCAGGGTGTTCCATGTCGGGATATGTAAATACATCAGGAAACCACCAATCCCTCATTATGCCAGCTTTACATCTGTGCCTAACCCCTATGTTAGAATGCATGAGTCATCGCAGGCCAACCCTGCTGTAGTGTTCAGTAAAAGCCTTTTACTAATCTCTCACATTTATGGTCATGTATAGACTGGATCTGGTTCAGTTAGCATGACTCAGCTCACAGTTCCCATCGTTCTTGGTGTTAGAGCCACATCCAACCGCTCATAGATAAGACGGCGCACTGCTTCTTGCTGTTAATTCCTTAAAGACCTGCAGAAGCTCATAGCATTGTACTGTTAAGATAACCATAAAAAAATAGGAAGCTATACTTACCTAAAGCCAATAAAATGTATGCTGTCTTTGTTGCATTTTTAGTTCTTCACTGATGATGATAATGTTGCTTATATTGACATTAATAACGTGTTAGATTAAAGCTTGACCCTTTCTCTGCGAGTTCTATGACCTATTGTACAATTCTGGTTTGAATGTCAGAAGTTACCTGATTGGGTAACTTTAAACATTGGGATTAATAGATTACGTTCTTTTCATATGTAGAATAAATGACAGCTATCCAAAATGGCCTCCAAGTGTCCCCAATGTGTAGAAACAGGGATGTCGGCTAAAGTTTTGCTTCCCTTGCAATAGAATTGCTGGTTTGTTTTTGTTATATTTTACATGGATCAGTAGTTTTCATACATTTTGTCATTTACTTTTTGTTCCCCCAATATAATATACTTATCAATATTACTTGATCAAGACTTTCCTAGCGTTCTACAGTGAGTAATAGAAGCTAGTATGATTCATGCTATCGTATCAGTTCTATATCAGTAATGGAGATATATATCTTTATTGTTTAGTGTTACTCCACAGCATTGCATCCTTGTTAATATGCATTTAAAAATCAAACTTATTCCTACAACGGGCATTTTCTTATATTTCCAGCGTTTTTTATTGTCATTACACTGTCACAAGTATAGAGCAAAGAAATTAACTCTGCATGTAACCCATGCCCTTGGGGAGCAGTGGGCTGCCATTGTGTGATAGGGGTTAAGGGTCTTGCTCAGGGAGAGTCCGTGGGAGTGGGGCTTGAATTCAGAAAGTACGGATTCCAAGCACAATGCCCTAGACCACAACTCCCCAAAGCAGGCATTGGTGTAAAGGGTCTTGCCTAAGGACCCACACTGGCAGCTCATTCCCCCCCAGCTGAGATAGAAACCCAGGCTTCCTGTTTGCGGGACGGGTGACTTACTACTTGAGCTAGCCAGCCGTTAAACTTACGAGCCAATGTGCGATTCCTTTGGTCTTATATTTTACTGTTACTAGGTTGTAGTTTTTCCAAGATCCTTGTAGTCTCACATAAAAATTATATTTTTAGTAACATTTCTCCTTTTTAATAAGAATTTTGGATCTAAAAATAATTGGGAAATTTCCAAGGAATTTCAGTCTTGAAAAGTAGGACTTCCCAAATTAAAACTATGAAGTAACCCTGTTTGAAGTATTACTATGAAGTAACAGGATTCTGTTTTGATCAGTCGTGTGTGAAATAAAAGCTACTTTCCTGTTGCGGAGCAGGTGAAGCCCAGCAGTAACCAGGTGAACCTGGCCTCCTGCTGCGTGATGCCTCCTGATCTGACCGCCTTCGCCAAAGAGTTCGACATCCAGCTGCTCACACACAATGACCCCAAAGGTAAAGTATACTGTATTCATTAAAAATACTATTTACCAGAGTTTGAAATACTTGTGATGTAAATTTTCAATTACAAACTAGCGATATTTAAAGGGACGGTGTGTTTAAACAAAGTAATTTGCTTTACTTTTTATTTTTTTATTATTGATTTAATAAATGCGTATCCTGCAAAAGTCTATTAAGATTACATAAAAAAAGTTAATCAAACCTAGAATTAGTAGTCTATAAACAAATAGGGGGTGTTTCACCTAATAGAAGATGCCCGGTTGTGTCGCAATTCTCGAAAAGAGCAGCCAAAAGGGAACAATTTTTTCAGACTTAGACATTTTAAATGTATCTGAACACATGTTTTCAGTGAGAGAGGAGTTTAAAAAAAACTGTAGATCTTTCTAATTTTCACATTCTGCTGCAATGGAGGACAATTCGTTTGTCCAATGAGAAACAAACCAGAAAAAGAACAAATAATCAGGATAATGTAACAGACGATTTAATCCAAGCTTTTTATTTAGATGCATTCTTTTTTTTTTTACATAAAAAAAAATAAACAAAGTAGGTTGAGGCAAATCACCTTTTAATGAAGCATACAGTTGTACTTAAAGTTAAGATCCCATTAAGGAAAATGATAAACTCACAATAATAATTCAAATGACATAAAAACTGGAATAGAAATAATAAATAGAATTCTATAAATTCTAATTTAGTTTAGAAATATAGATTTTTGTGTGCTATAACAGGAATAATTTTCTTTGGTATTTAGTGAGAGAAACACTCAAAACAAAACCTTTGGTTTGTTAGTTTTAAGGGTTGTAAGGCTTTTGGATAAAATGGCAGAAAAGGCAAAATAAACATGACATGGGAACTAGTAACCGAGTTACAAAGTTATAGAGAAAAGCTTCTTTAAGCAAAGTGACCAAAGTTTGTTACCTCATGGATAAATAACCCCAGCTATAGGACCAAGCCATATCTTCCTTCTGTGTTTTTTTAGTATTGCCTTGCCAATCACCCAATGAAATATCAATGTTTCTCTATTCTACCATGATATCCTTAACTTTAAGGTGATGACATATTTCTGGGTATATTTTAGAGTTTCAGAGCACCAACAATCCCTAAAATGCATAAACTCAGATTCAAATGGGTTTGGTCGCAAATGTTCACTGCCATGCAAGAATTTTCCTTCTGTGATGTTTCTAATAGCATTTTTGTAGTCTTCACCAATCAGATTGAGGCTTTCATGTTGCTTCATGTGTGTATTTGTTAAATACACAGTTTCTGCAAAATCAGGGCCTTAATATTACAGTAATTGTGGTCCTCAACATGTCTTTACAATATAGATTTTGTTCTGTACTAGACCTTAAATAGCATTTACTTATGTCCTTAATATGTACTCTGATTTATTTATTAAAAATTGTAACATAAACAAGTATTTTTTTTTTTTTTATGAACTAGTTGCATTAGTCAGTTCCATGATAAATGGCTCTGATTGTGTTGTTATTGCAATGTAGAAAAAAAATACAAACCCCCACCATGCAGGAAAGCAACCTCCTCACTCAAAGTGAGAACTGGAGCTGTAGGTCTAAGATAAACAATCTATATTGATAGATAATATCTTGTTGCTCTTCTCCTAGAGCTGATGTCGGCAGCCGCATTCCAGGAGGCAATGCAGGAAGGAGCACCTGGTCTGAGCACCACCAACTGGAGGCTCGATTGGGTCCTTCGCTACTCTGTTATCGTTAAGAGCCGCGGCATTATAAAGTCAAAGGGTTACCTGGTCAGTGCGAGGAGGGCGAGCCCGTAGTACCCAAAACAAGAGGGAGAGGACGGTAGAAACACGGATGAAGCCATTTTCCTCAGTTGTCATTCTCACACCGAAAGTTACAGCTTTGATTAATGGACACTGCAAGTCATGAAGTGATTAAAGTAATTTATCTTCCTGATATTCCTAGTCTCTAATTCTGACAGATGCACTTAGTTGTTACCAGTATCTCTGTAAAGTAACACAAACACTTGGTGAATCATCACCATCAGCAGCAGTGCTCTCGCAGCCAACCAGAAACAGCACATGATGAAAATGTCAATGGGAACCATTGATTGGAGGTTGCTTCATTGTGTCTTGGTGTAAAGTGCCTCTCTACTGCCCCCCTCTGTTTTTACACTTACCTGTTTCCACTTGATCTGCGGGAAGGCTGGTTTGAGTTTTGGTCTGAGTAAAAATATTACTGGTACTGTAAATAAAAGAAAGGTTTTAACAAATGTTTTTCTAGTTTTGAACATATCGAATGTAGATTAAAAAGAAGCTGTCATATATCTGAAATTGGGAAACACTTTTTTTTAAGCATTTCGGATAAAATAATTTTCATTCCATTAATTTAGAAACATGCTCAAATTGAAACCCAAATTCAGCGTGTAATTTTTTTCTATTTTTCATGATTACATTTGCGGTAAATGTGCAGCTGCATACATAGAAATGTTTCATTTATCATGCTTTCCAACTGATTTTGTAGTTGCAGTGACACTTTTAATCAGACCATACACAGAAGAATAATCTGAGGTAGAAAAAAGCACTATTATGAGATTAACTAGCAGGCTTTTGACCTTTATATGTTATGATTATAGCGCTGTAGAATCTACACAAACGTGCAAATTCTATTTTTATGTTATTAAATACGACTGTTTTTCCATCAACTCACTGTAAAAAAAAAAAACAAACTCAGTTTTATCAATATATTTAAAATGCTATATCTGTATATTATGAAACTGGCTTTATTAAAGTGATGAAAGTGTGTTTTTGACCTATTAGTCTGAATTTAAAATAGATTTTTATTAACTACTGTTTATTATATTTTCCACTGCCTTATTTTTATTGTTTTTTATTACTTTTTTTTGTTTTGTTTTTTGTCTTTCATGCATTTGTCCTACATTTTTTTTTTATAATTTCCTTCCTCGTGTCCTTCCTCTCTTCCTTCAGGCTTTGCTCTTTTCATATACAATATTTAGAGCCTGTCCACTGTGGAAATATCCTTAAATATATTCATGGTGAAATTTAATATTTCAGGTTTTAAAAAAAATACATGAGGACCAAAAATTGAAAAGCACTTAACTTCGTGCTTCATTTAATCGGTATATATATATTTTTTCATTTAAGACTTTATTAGTATTATAATCAACAGAAACAGAAAATAATCCATCTTGGTATGATTGCCATTTTGTGGAGAAGTTACATGACACACTAAAAACCTTAAACGACACAGATACAAGCTTAAAGAAAACTGTATTCAAGAACGTATTTACTGCAAGGATCATTTTATTTTACCTCCAGTCACTTATATCTTGTTAGATATAAAATGTTTATATAAAGTAAAATAATAAATTAACCTATGCAGCTTTCAACCTTTACATTTAAGTAAAAAAACAGAATCTTCAGAGCATAAATCTCAACTCGTAAGATAGTGTTTATCCTCAATGCAATTTAAAATGTTTTACAGGAAAGCAAAGACATAAAGTTGTTCTCAAGTTTGGAGCCAATGGTTTCAGTTCATTACAGATTTTAAAGAGAAAATAGGTTTATTAAAGAGTTGAAGAGCACAAAATTGACATACATCTGATAAAAGTACAGTCTGTTTTGAATTCTGCAGGAGTCATTTTAAACTTCATTATGCTTAGTAAAAAAAAAGTTTTTAAATTCCTTATCAAAAGGAGTGTTGGTTGAAGTCCTCAACAGAATTACTTGAGTAAAGGTATTAATACTCAAAGTCAATTCTTATTAGGCTACAAGTAAAGGCTACTTGGTCAAACATCTACTCAGGTTAGAGTATGGAATGACTTACTTTTGAAAATGCTTAACTATTCATTAGTAGATGCATTTAAAAGTGCTTAAGAATTGAAAAATGCCAATTCAATTTTCTAGTATCAGTACATTTCTGTATAATTTTTACAGTGATGTTAAAGAACTTTCAGATGATGTATTGATGCATAGAGCCACTCTTATTCCCATTCTACACCACTTGTAAAGAACTTCAGCATAAAAAAGCCACAAAAATAAGGACAGCTATTTTGCTTATTATTTCTTATTTAAAAATAAACAAAACAACTAAAACAAGTTTCTTGATTTTCCTCACACTTTAACTAAGGAATAGTGTTTTAAGATTGAATCTTATTACCACAAAGTAACTCCAACTGTGATATGGAAACTCATCCTGCTGAACAACTTGGCCACATGGCAACAACTAACACCTTAATTCAATGTATAAACTACAAATATCTGCCCTGAGTTTCTCACAGTTGTGGAATATCATGCAAATCTCTAAAGCAATCCTAAGGGCTGCTTTCTTGCATGTTGAAATTACATTTCAAGAAAGATAAACAGCAACAGCTGTGGTAAGAAGTAACTAGCAGCTTCCTCGATATTGAGTGGAGTAGAAAGAACAATACTGACTTTGAAATGTTGTGGAGTTAAAGTTACAGGTACAGGGCTGCCAACCTTTCACCAAAGCTTGGAGTGAGATTTGGAAATAGTTTGGACAGGCCACCTTTGTCAGGGTTAGATTGAAAGGCTATGAGGATAGATGCAGCTATCGGTTGTCGGTTTTTAGAGGATTTAACTGAGTGGATCGTGGCAAAATAGAACAGTCAATGTTAATAGAACAGTAGATGTTACTGAATAACAATAAGTTATCTGTAGATATGTGTAACATTTAAAAAAATATATACATAATTTTTTATATTCTGGAGATTTTTAGAGAATTGAAAAAAGAAGTACAGGCCCTACTAAGATTATTGCATCCTAAATATACTGTAAACTAAAAATTTCACAACTGTGTTTATTAATTTTTCTATGCAGTTCAAGTAAAATGAACAATGAGGAACTAATAGGCAATTACTGGATTACTGGCACTAATACAGGAACAGTGCAATCAAATCTCGAATATTTGGTGATAGTCTGAGGATTAAAAAATCTTAACTCATTATCTTATTAAGTTTTCTTTCAATTGACAAAACCGCTAAATAATCAAGACCTTTTAGGAGGCTGTAGATGGCTGCAACGAATGGTTATTTTGCAAATAGACCTGTCGATTAGTTTTTTTCAATTAATCGATTTATCATTGGATAGCCAAAGGTTAACGCAAAAAGGGGGGGGGGGGGTACAAAGCATAATGAAGGATGACTTTTTTTTTATTTGAAATATAAAATGTTTACATATTTGCTCAAGATGGGTCACTCTGTCAGCTAAAGACATGTTTTAGAGTCTCTTTATTGCAGTTAGGGATGAATGGATCACTAAGTTAGTGGATTTTTATCAGCCTGATATTTATAAGTGGAATGGAGTTGAGTTTTAATTGTGGAAAAATTGTGGATATGGAGTGTGAGCGTGTAAGGACACTGAGATGACAGTACCCCCCACCCAAAAAAATAAATAAATACAAAAAGATAAATAATAAATACTCAACTAAAATACAGATACTCAAAAAATACTGAAGTTAAGTCACCAAGTAAATGTACTAAACTAATTAAACATTAGAACTAAGTAGTTTTTCATTTCAACAAGCCTTTCGCATAAGCGTCGTTAGACCTATTTAAGGGTGGCTTCAGCCACCCTTTCTTTGGCATTAGCCACCCTATAATTATTTTGCGATTTTAAAAAATATATTTTTTTTTTCTGTATTTATTTTTTCCTCATATTTTCCCAAAACAAATGCAGTAAAGCACCGAATAAAAGCCATAAAGAAGACAAGTTAATCTGAACAATCATAGGCGTAACTTCCTTAAGGACTGGTGTGGACATGTCCCCACCAATATTTTGTACACGTATTTTGCTTTCGGTGCTGTGTATATCTGATTAAAACCCCATTCATGCCGCTCCTCAGAAAGAAAATAAAAAAAGTTCTCCCCGCTGCTCACCGTCCACAAACCCCGACAAAAAAACTCAGAAAAAAGAATCTGTTGCCTCTCGCTTTCTCCCCATCACCCCCCTCCAACCTCTCCCCATAACATTTGAATTGAAGATATCCGCGGGTGACGGGTCGGGTTCGGTAGTCATCTTAACGGGTTCGGGCGGGTGCGGGTTGGTAAAACTCGACCCATGCAGGTCTCTAAGCTACACTACATTCAGTATCGTTGCCATAGAAACAGACAACAGCGCCAATATATCAGAATTATACTAAAACACACGCAAATAATTTCCCACATAAAAAACCGGACTTTCAGTCCATTACAGTTTTCCGTTTTTAGAGGGTTGTTTATTTTGCGTTTATTAAGTGATGGCTGTGGTATATTAGCTTTCACTGCTATAAGCTTTCGCAGCAGTGATTGATTAATTTAAACACCTGCTCTACTGATGGTCTATCGGAGTTGGTGTTTAGGTTGAACATAAAGAACACCTTTTTATTTGAAGCTTCTTGTAGCTACTGTTTTAATCCCGGCTTTACTTAAAACTTTTTCCTGACTTTGATAGTGTTGCCATTCAGTAGCAAGCACTGCGCCCCTTTTTCTTTTATATGTACACGTACATTTAAGATTTAGCGTGTTATGTTGACAACTCATGGGCAAGCTGCTTTTTGCAATCTAGCAGGAAGGTAAGGATAGGATCTTGCAGGTGTGACGTCACTCTGCAGGGGGTCCAAAGATAAAAGATTTAAACAATTTTGGCATTGGAATTTCAGATTTAAGGGAGTTAGAAAGTTCACTTAGTAAAAGTGCAAATAATAAATCTGATTACCGATTACTTTTAAGCTGGTTGAACATACTGCGACAGACTGGTGACCTGTCCAGGGTGATCCCACCTCTCACCCAGAACGTGGCTAGAGATATGCACCAGCACCTCCTGATTCCACTGAGGGATAAGGTTAAAGAAAATGGATGGTTGAACATAGTCCGCTCTCCCAGATTCTATCAAATCAGTAGTGATACCCTCAGGGGCGGATTTAGGAAATTTGGGGCCCTAGGCAAAGACAGGCAGGGGGCCCCCTGAGAAGAAAACCCATAAAACAGACCCATTCTACAGATAGAGAAATGTTAATAGAATAGACATCCATTATTTGTTCTAGGTTTTGTCCCTCTCTTCTTGTCCCTTTTTTCTCTCTATTTATCAGCGTTCTGATGGCATTTTAGCCAAAGGATTTTTATCAAAAACATAATTAATGTGCACAAATAAGGATTAGTTGTATTAACCATACATGGAAACAGAGTTTTATGGGGCCCCCAGAACTTGGGGCCCTGGGCAACTGCCTAGTATTGCCTAATGGTAAATCCCCCCCTGGATACCCTGCTAGTGGATGTTCTTGACAGAAAGACGGAGTTGCTTAATCATATTCTGCTTAAGGCCCCATAAGATCTTGTCCGAGTCCTGGTTTAAAAGTAAATAAATTTTAAAAAGTGACCCAAAATTGACTGTCAATAAATGTTCTACAAAATTGATATATTTATTTGATTTGTACTGTCTGTTTATATTTATGTGATATTTTTTGCACAAAATATATAAGTGAATATTGTAACAGTTATGTTTTCAACTGTAAGCATTAAATTGATAAATGTTATTCGCATTTTTTTGGCTTTATCCTTTCCAACAAAAAAAAAAAAGGCGTCGCGCAGGTAGCTCCCTTTCCTTATGAGCCGTCCCCACCAACTTTCAACACAAAGTTACACCCTTGTCTTAGACAACGCCTTAGCAGGTGCACTGAAAAAATTCGGCGCGCGCTGCGCGCGCGCATTATATTCTAGGGGCTGAGCCACCCTTGTGTCTTAAACCTAGAGATGCCCCTGCCTTTCAGGCATGATAAACATTACTCATAACACTCGCATTCTGGATTTTATATGTTCTCTGTGTTCATCTGCTCGGTCTGCTGCTTCTCTCACTGTATCGGGATCGATTATTAAGGTCTTGTCACACCCGGAAGAGAAAGAAGAATATTGCGTCCAAGATGGTGGCCACCAGAAGAGGAGGACGCGTGAGCTCTCCCACCACAAAAGTAGAGGAAAAACAGTCAGTTGTCCAGGTACGTGTTGTAGATAAAAGTATTTAAAGCTGGAAACACATCAAAGGCTCTATGGAGGTTTGGTCGGTGTTAATTTCAAAGTGTCTCGTGGCTGGTTGTTCACGCGCGTGGATCTGCCAGTTCTTCACGTGGATGAGATCTGAGGTTACATGTGTTTTCAAAACAGAAGCTACTGGAAAACAAAACAAAACAAAATACTTGGACGGAGTAGCTAAATGATAAAAATGGATTCAGACATGAAAGGAGGCTCTGTAAACATGGTTTCTGAGGAGGATTTTAGAAATACCAAAATCCACTGATCTGGTCTTAATTTATTTATTGTCTCATCAATTCGTATTAGCTTAAGGATAATATAGACTCCTCTTCTTGACTAATAACAAAGTAAACTTAAATAAAGCTAGTAATGAGTTATATTTATTAGTAACTTACATTAGATTTGGTAAAATATGAAAATAAATCACATTTTGTAGCCACTGAATGCTAGTTTGGAATAATATTTTTCAATTTGTCTTTTATTTTAAAACAGTTTTACTGTCGACTGGAAGGAAATGCCAAACAGTACCTCTTTTTTTATTAAATCACACAATGATATTTGCTTCCATTTATAACAGAGATGCAACAGCTGTGCTCTGGCTGCTTTAATATAACTAGTATAGTTTCCGTATTAAATGTAACATTATTTTTAAACATGCAATATTAATTGATATTTTTGTATAAGGTGAAAATAGCTACAATTAATGTCAATATAATATGTAATTTTGATATACGTTCCTGTAGCAGTCATGTTATTTAACATGATAACACCACTATGCTGTTTTGTCTAGTTACCATATGCTGGGAATCTCATGTTGAGAAATGATCCATGGATGCAGACCTGAAAGGAAGACGGTTGGCTGTGTTGACGGTTTTAAAATCAATTTCAAATATCTCATATAATTTTGTCATGGGTTTAACGGTATTAAATTTAACTCTTGTTAAATGATGAAGATGGATGCACAAATGGGTGGAAGACTTGAATAAAATGCCCATTTTCCACCTTATTAATTTAGTTGTGGTTTTCAAATGAACTGGAGTCCAACGAGCTGATATCTTGTTAATTAGTGAAGCGATCTGTTATCCAGATCCAGCCCACAGTGGTCTGCTCCAAAGATGGCCGACGCTCCCTGTCTTTAATATAGCAGCAGTCCTTTCTTTCATTCCATCTATTTGTCCATCCCTTTGTCTTCCCTTTCCATTCTTCTGTCCTTTTTACGTGTTTGCTTTAAACATTTGTTTTCTTTCATTCCTTGGGTCCTTCTTACTTTTCTTTTCTTCCTTGTTTTTTACCCCAAATCTTTCCTTCCCCCACCTTTATTCCATTTTTATGTCCTTCCCTTTCCCTTACTTGCATTTGTCCTCCTAAGTTTCCTCCTGTTCTGTCTTTTCTGGTTTATTTGCGTCCTTTTATCTGTGATGCATTCATGGTAAATATCTGCGTTTGCTACTTTAAAATGAACACAAAGGACGGAGTATTTTGGAAATTTTAGTCTGGATGATTGACATACAGAGGATGAGATTTTCCTTCCTTTTGAAGGACATCTATATTCTGCTGACCTGTTATGTCCCTATACTTGTAAATTTAAAAGCCACAAGCCTTTAAATAAATATAAATAAGCCCTAAGATAATGTTACTGTGTAAAGAACTTTATTTTTTAATGATACTGTAGTTCATGGAGATATATCTCTATATTGTTATTTGTTAAACAGGCCACCCCCTCTACTGCCAGAAGGACCAGGAGGGCTCAACAAGATGAATGCAATGCCCAGCAGACCCTCGGAGAAACCTGCAAAACAGGACCTTTAGAAACTCCTGCAACCTCAAAGAAAAGATGTATGAGATCCTCCAGACTCCACAGTCCAGAGGAGCCCTCCACTCCGGTAAGCTCCGTCCAGGAAGGGGAGATGTCTGATGTGGAGTCGCTCTGCTCCGCGGTGTCAGATGCTGAGCCCCCACTTACACGGGCCAGAGGGAGGATGAGACCGCTCAATGGGAAGGATCAGGAGCATGAGACATCCGAGGTGGAGTCCTGCTCCTCTGCCGTGTCTCCAGCCAAACCAAAAATCAGCAGCAGCCGAAGCACAAGAAGAAAGCCTGCTCAGACTTCATCACAGTCTGAGGTGGACAGCGGAAAAGTTGGAACGGTGCCGGAAGCAGAGCCCTCCAGCTCTGCCGTGTCTGAATCTCAGAGAGTTACTAGAAGTCAGAGGAAAGCCGCTCCCGCCAGAGCCTCCGTAAGACGACATGCCGAGGATTCAGAGCTCTCTGAGGCAGAGAGCGGCACATCCAGCATCTCAGGGCGAAGGTCCAGAAGGCTTATTCGCCCTATTCCCATTCACCTGGATGAGCTACCTGAAAGCTCCCAGTGCCCTACCAGAACAACTCGACAAACCAAGGCAAGCAGGAGGACAGCAGTTTCCACAGAGGAAGATGATAAGGAACCGTGTTGTGACTCTGAGGGGTTTGAGTCTGGACCCACCTACAGTCTGAGCACCTGTAGACGAGGCAGGAGCCAGTCTGCTGTTTCTAAAACTGCTCTGGATTCAGAATCTGAGGATGTGAATTCATCAGGGGGGAGCAAAGGAACTCCCTGCAGCAGCCGTGCAGGGTCAGGGAGCAGCAGTCGGAGAGCTCCAACATCTAGGCGGTCTACAAGGAGCAGCAATGTTTTAGAAACGACTCAAGAGCCGTCTGAAGAGGAGAGTTCTTTCAACGATTCCAAGTTAGAAAGCACCGTGTTCGGAGAGGACATGGACAGCACTCTGGTGGAGGAACAACAGGTTCAAACATCTGGAGAGCAGCAAAGTTTAGTCAACGCTAAGATCATCTCCAGTGGAGCGGATGATGAAAAAGTGGACGAATCAGAAGATGTGGAGCTCCCAGGGTCAGCATGTGCTGAAGATGTCAGTGAGCCTGCAGTGATCACCAAAGACCTGAAGGAAGAGCTGTCCTCTGAAAGTAAAGCCGGAGAGGCCTTAGAGATGGACATGGAGGAAGTGATTCCACCATCACAGCCAGTGCAGACTCTCCAATCTGTCCCAGAAACAGCAGGTGGCACAGACTCTGAAATGACAGAGCTGATCGAAGAGAAGCAGAAAGCTGCAGACGAGCCTCTGGAGGATGAAGATGAAGCTGATGCTGATGTGGAAATCCTCCCCAGTGTGGAGGAAACGCTGGAAGCTCAGGTAAAGGCGAGCCAGCAGGGAAAGGTCTCAGTAGAGTCTGAGTCTGAGCAGCAACCTAAGGCAGCTGTTGTCCAGAAGACAAAAAACATCAACCTCCTCGATAGCAGCGATGATGAAGATAGCTTTAGCGAGGAAGAGGAGGATCGAATGTCTGAGGATGATTCAGGGAGCAGAGAAGAAAGAGCAGGTTCTTCCAGCGTGTCCAAAGTTGCCTCAGCGTCTGCAGTGGAGGGGCTGTTCATGATCGACACTCGACCCGGACAAGATGCTGACCAGCAGTACTACAGAGAGGAGGAGGAGGAAGAGGCTCATGGAAAAGCACAGCAGGAAGACGAGGAAGAGTTCATAGATGAAGAGGGGGATGAGGAGGATGACGAGGATTCAAAAGTCCTGTTCTTCAGCAGAAACCCTCAGTTGTAAGTGAAATAATTTCTTTCAGCTTTATGGAGAGAACAATGTTTAGACTCTACATATCAGAAGAGTTTTTATTTCTTTCCCATCCAGCCATGAGGAAAACAGTTTTAGTTCCTAAGTGTGAACACTGCTCAGTTATTTCTAAACCCGGCCTTAGTGAATGTTGAAGAGCCTTTGAGGCAAAAAATACGCCAATCACCTTTCTGATAAAATTCAAGGTGAGCGTCTTTCACGCTTCCTGTCATATCCCACAAAGACGAGAACAAAAGCCTCAGATTGACGGATTGTTGTGGAAACCTGTTGACCTGGAGGACATGCGCTCCTGGAGTTTTCTAAGGCTGCGTACTGATAAAGGATATCAGGTGCTGTGTTTGCCACTATGAAAGAAGACTGCTGAGCAGAGTGCAAATATATAGAAGGGCATCCGTTTTTGGCCAAAGAGTCTAAACTTTTAGGAGAAACATTCTTTTTTTTTTTATAGCTACTCTCTTCTAACCTTTTTAGCAATTTTGTGCACCAGGTATTCACTGACGGGTCCACCCCTTAGTAATGGGGAGTTGTTGAGGTCATTGTTGACCCAGCAAGACCCAATATTGGCCCATGTCTCTGAAGAGGGAGTCGTTAGGGTCAAAGTTTGCCTGGGCTGACAGGTGAGGTATTGCAGACCAACAACAACCTCAACGACTCCCCATTACTAAGGGGTGGACCTTGGTCACAAAGCCATAACAAGGCTTTGTTGGTCAATTCTATAAAACTTGGGACTCAATGCTAATCCAGACATTTAGAATTGAAAAAGCTTCCTGAAGCAAAATGTCTTCAACTTGGAAAACAAAGTCAAGTCTTTTTCATTTATTTATTTTTTACTTTTTTTAAATGACTATGACCAGGATGACTGAGAATCTTCACCTGCATAATGAGACTTCCCTTACCAGGAGGTCACTGATTGTGTGTTGGGTCACAGAACAACCCTGGATCCTTCTTTAGCCTTTTTTATTTCTCCCCTAGTTGGTACTTTAAACTATTATTACAATGTCAGTGGAAAAGATCACGGATGGGCTAGCAGCTGCTCTCTTGGTCTCGTTTCATACACCCCCCCCCTCATGGGCCTCATGTTGTTTCTTTTTTGTTTTTCTCCTAAGGGTGACAGAAATTTATGGAGGCAAATTGGAGTTTCTGATCAATTTAATTGGGCCCTTTTTCCCCACAATGTAAAAGCTACTCAAATAGGCAGTTGGGATTTTCAGATTTTGGTTTGAAGAAACCTTTGAAACTATGAGTTCATTCCTGTAGGAGGGGGTCAGACTTTACAGATTGGCAGAATAAAATCCTCCATTACTTTGAAAGCTGCGTCATTATTTAGTCTGTTATGGAGTTGCTCACTTGCATATATATTTTTTAAGGAGATAGTTTAGGTAATGTGGTGCAGACAGTAGAGCTTTCCATTTCTTTTGCTGCCAAACTGAGAGTTTAAGACATGGCGGCTGCTCATGAGAATTTCTCCCTCTGCCTATTAATTTCAGGAAAGACTTGTCCAGCCGTATTGACCCCGGCCTCAGGGTGAAGGAGCTCGGGGGTTTATACATCAGTTTTGATGGCAGCAAATCAAAACCTGTCTCCAGCTCACTGCAAAAGCTGAAGGAGAAGAAGAGCCATGATGAGGTAAATTACCAATTAGATTTTTCATCCTTTGTTTCTCAGAAAATGAGCTGAGGGGCAGAATGAATAATGAACTAAGTATTAGTTTGGGATTTTAGATTCTTTGTTCGTTTCTTTCTCTTGTCCACAGATAATGAAGAAAAGTGTGATCGGACCGGACTTTGAGAAGAAGGATGCTGTGCCTCCTTACAGTGAATCGAAACAGGCTTTAAAGTTAAAACGCAGAGTAAGTTAAAGCCACAATCCTTTATAGTTACCGTTTTTTATTTCTTGCTGACCCTTTTACAAATTGAGTCCCCCCCGTCCCTCAGTGAGGTCTAGAAGCACTATCTATATTCAGCCATTCAGCAAAGATCCTGCTACATGGCTGTACGTCTTATTTTGACATTTGACCAATTAGATGAGCGCTGTAACAATATATTACCTACTGTAAATTAAGCTTGAAAAAAAAAGTTAAGTCAAGAAAAAAAGGTAAAAAGCTAATTTAAAAGTTGAAAAGTAAAGTTAAAAAAGTTAATAAGCCTAGTTAACAATTATATTTAGGTTTATAAACTAAAAAATGTAAGTGCCAGTATCAGCATTAATGCCTCTAAGGTTATGTTGTACCAAAAAAAATGTTTCTTTCACTCTTTCTTTCTTTTAGAAGCACTTTTGCATTTTTACTTAAAGGGATAGTTCGGTATTTTTGACATGAATCTGTATGGCATCCCGATCACCAGCGGCATGCAATCACACTGACTTACCCCTGGCAGCGTCCTGTGAGCAGAGTTATCGTCCAGTTTTGGTCAAGCCGAAAGTAGTCCTGCAGGTTTTTAGGAACAGCGAAATAAAACGTTTCTCTTCCCAAAACATTATGTGTCCAAAAGAGTGATATTTTCGCATCCCAAAAACATTGTAGTGGAAAAAGTCACACGTCGTTATCAATTGGTCCTATTTTCTCTCTGTTCGTATCAGTGGGCGCCGTCATTCAGACAGCGAGCCCAACAACAGCCATGTCTCCTTCCGCGGCAGAGGGACGATAACTCTGCTCACAGGACGCTGCCAGGGGTAAGTCAGTGTGATTGCATGCCGCTGGTGATCGAGATGCCATACAGATTCATGTCAAAAATACCGAACTATCCCTTTAATATATTCGGGCAAGTGGGCGTTTCTTGTTATTACATTGACATTCATTTTTGCCATCAAAATATCCATATTATTTTTAATGTTACAAAGGTAATAAGGTCTATAATGGGTCTTGTCATAACATTATTGGCTTAAAATTTTGATTTTCCAAGTATTTCACTGAATTCCTTATTAAGGGTTAACTATTTGTACAACCTCAGCATCAGCAAAGCTTCTTCGATATTTCTCTTTTTTTAGGCAGAGAGGGAGAAATCAACAGGAGACGGTTGGTTCAATATGAAGGCTCCAGAGATTTCCCAGGAATTGAAAGGGGACCTTAAGCTTCTGAAGATGAGGGGGTCCCTGGATCCCAAGAGGTTCTACAAGAAGAATGACAGAGATGGGTTCCCCAAATATTTCCAGGTTGATGACACAGTTCACCTTATGATTATCTTGTTGTACATTGCAGTCTTTTGAAATTTCATGCCTGATGCCTCTGTTTTATTGCATCCCTTATTCTACATGACTGACCCAGATGGGCACAGTGGTGGACAGCCCGGCTGACTTCTATCATTCCCGGATTCCCAAGAAGGAGAGGAAGAGAACCATGGTGGAGGAGCTGCTGAATGATGCCGAGTTCAGACTGTAAGTTAAACATATAAAGAGTTAGCATTCTGTAAGATAAGAATTTAACAGTTTGTTCTGTGTAAATTGTTTTACACTAAATGTTTTTATTACAGTGGTATAATCTGAGTTAAAACTGTGGAAACATCATGTAGGGCTGGAGTCCAGCTAATCGGCCACTTCAGTTCTGATGATTTGTGAAAATTAGCAGTGTGTGATTTCAGATAAACTGTTTAATTTGATTTGGTCCTATGTTGTGGGTCAGCATTCTAGTGAAACATAAAACCCCATTTACACTACCTTTTTAAAACCATGCCAGAACAATCTGAACACGGTAACCGAGAAAACTGAGTGTAAATTGGATGCAACTGACCTGGTCTGTTCCAGACACATTGAACTGCCCAAAATCTAGAACTAGTTCAACAGGAGGACTCAGCGCGGTTCATCTGTGGGGCAGTAGAGGTTACATCCAGTTTGATCAGTTCCTACCAGCAGAGTTTGTGTTCAAAAACATCCTGGTTGTCCAAGCTGTGCTCTGCTAGAGCTTTGCAAAAGAAACGGGGCCAAATCATCACTGATCCTTTTCCACATATCCAGTCTCTGTTTCACACCAAACTGTGGTTCTTGCTTTTGAAACGACCAAAACGATTTATTTGTTAAAAACAAATTTTCCCATTTAAGGTTCTGGTAGTTGTAATTGGGTCAGTAAACATTTTTTTGACATGCCTTTTATACATTTGGCATTTAGACAGCCTCTAAGGGTTGTTATGGAGATGTGGTGACCTCATAAGGCCATTCCTCCTTTTAAGGGGAGAGCCAAACTGAAGCCCCCTCTGCTTCCTGTCAGGTGTCATCTTTGAACTGGACTATCCCGTGGAGCGTTTTCATAGAAGCCTTTTTGAACAAACTGCATTAAGATCAGTAATTGATTGAGCTTGATTGGTGCTGGTCTAGCTTTACTTGTCACAGTTCTTGGTTTGCATTAATCCAGTGTTTATATTGGTCCCAGTATTTAATAGTGTTTCACCAATACCAGTATCGGGCGGGGCCCGATCCAGCACTAAAATGTAGGCATCGGTATCTGCGAGTACCAACAAATAGGGCACCGATACCATTTTGAGAGCAAAAAGTTTATTCAACTATTGTCATCCATTCCAGGTAGGCAATAAAAAGTTCTACTGGATTCACTGTTTTAGTCTTTTTCTTGCTTTACAAAGGTAGGCAGCATCTTGACAAAGCCATGATGGCAATTATTTTACATCCAAGTAGTATGCAGCTCTTCATATATACACACACACAGGCGCATCAATTTCAAACAGATGGTATCGGCCAAAACTGCACAGTCATGTAACGTTATCGGGGCCAAAAAATGGCATCGGCGCGTTATTGGGGAAAATGGGTCTAATCCACAGGGGCAGATTCATTCAGTCTATTTCTATAATAAATTTAAGTCGGGTTATAAATCTATGGAATAACAGATTTATCTGCTCTTTATGGGCATTAGCGGGATTAATCAATTTATGAAATACAATTAATATATTGATTAATCTTTTTTAATACTTATTAGGGCTGAACTATTTTGCCAAAAATTTAAACTGTAATTATTTCCAACCAATAATATGATATAGTTTAGATTTTCCTTTGCACTAAGCACGAGCTTTTAGATGTTTCACTCCAAGATTTTTTCATTATCTTGAAAGCTTGCTTGTTCAATGTCCATCATTGCAGAACTTTACTGTAACCTGAAAGGCGCTCACTTCTACTTGCATGCATAGATCTGTGTGCTCACTGGAAACTCTTTCCTTTCTACTTTAAAGTTATTACTGCAAACTAAAGTGCTGGACTGAAAATTAAAAAAAAAAAGTCTCCTAGTCTTCTTAAATGTCTGAAATTGACTTCTGCAATTTGAAAATTTTGTTTTGTTAAATTTTGCAATTGCGATTAAAAATCAGCCCATTTCATGTTAAAATTCAGGGAGCTATAAATATATATATATATATATTTATTTTATAGCCTCTTACAATTATTCTCTGCCTATATATACCATTTATAGTCTATGCATACATAGGTTCTGTACATATGTAAATAAATAAAATTTATATCTTGTGTATCACTTCTGGATGGATGCAAACTACATTTCGTTGCTTGTACTTGTTACAGTTTAACGAAAATAAGTTGAATTCTATATGAATTCAAATTTTGGTGATTACTTTCAGTCTATATGGATTGTTAGGGGAGGCTGTCAGTACTATGTGAAAACAACTGTGGCCTTTCTTTATTACCGTATGTATTTGTTTATTTTGCACGTTTATTTTGCTGATGAATGTGGAGGTTTCTCTAAGTGGTTGTTTCTTGTGTCAAGTAATTGTAGAAATTAAGTTAATCCCTTAATTTCCCGTTGGACCTTTGTTGAGAAACATCCTCTTTTTAAAGCCCATTAGAAGCTATTAGTAGGTGAAGTGCAGTGAATTAGTTTCTCTAATGGTCAAAGATTAATAGGTAAACAAAACGAGATCCATCCTGTGAATATAAAGTGACATTTTATTGCTGTTCAGACTTGGATTCAAATAAACAAAAATAAAAATGTATTTTCTCTTTCCAGAAAAAACAAAAAGAAGTACCAGCAAATTATTGCGGAGAAAGCAGCACTAACAGCTGGGAAGAGGAACAAGAAGAAGAAATTCCATAAGAAGTGAGGATGTGGTGAACCTCCATCATAGACGCTGATATTCAGTCCTTCATCATGAGGTCCCTCGTTGAAGAGGACGATGAACGTATCGACGGCGAGGCACTAAGCCGCTGTGGCTCCTGATCTTTGAAGACGAGATGATTCCATAACTCTGTACAGTCATCAATAAATAGGCCTTCATTTTGTCACCTGGGTTCATTTTTTAAAACATAAGACATTTCAAAATGTATACCTAAAATCTAAATAATTTTGCCTAAAAAGATTCTGGTGATTAAAATGAAACTTAAAAGTATCGATTCTATTTGAATATAATGGTCACTGAGCTGCAGAATAAAAGAGAAAAAAAAAAGTGTTCTCAGATTGACTGGAGTTTTTATTTTAAGACCTTTTAATTTTGTGACCTAAGTAATACAGGAATCTGTGCAGCAGTCAAACTATTATTACCGGTACTGCTGTTGGTCCAGATGTTCCATTATTTTTGTCGCTTTATGTAAATCGGGTTTAATTCGGTGTTAAAGTGAAGAGAGGTCACATCATGATTAGCTGCGATAAACACCTGAACAGGAGAACTACACGCCATCCATTCATGTAACACTTATAAAGATGAATGTTTTTATTTCAGTGGCGTCTGAGTCTTTGTGTCATCTGCTCTTTTAATTCAGGATTACTTTTGTTCCTTTTTTTTTCTCGTTTAAATCTCTTCAGTCTTTAGCTCAGGGCTCCCAGCAGTAGCTCTTGGCTATCGTCATGCCTCTTTTGTGTTACGAGGCGAGCCCTCAACAGCTGCAGCTTACATCCTCCACGTCTCCTTCCCACACATGCAAAGCGGTGCTTCTGTATACCCGAGCCAGTTTAGTAAATGCCTTCAGCAAAAACAGAAAAAAAAAACAGCTCTATTTGGTTTGCACAGCCATTAGAGAACAGAGAATGGGTGGGAGGAAAAAGAAATGGCCTTTGTGTTCTCCAGATGTTTAAAACATGAACTGGAATAAAAGGAACATTTGAGAGATGGTTTGATTTCTATTAAAAAGGTGCAATTAAGAATTAATACTTTTTAGCCCAAGAGACCTTATTGGGAAAACAATTGATGTCTTAATAAACAATTATGTATTAAGGGAGTAAAAACGCTCATGCAGTGAATTAAAAGTCGCAGCTCCTTCTGGGGTCCCAGCTGGTTTTGTGTGTCTGCAGAATCTTCTGGACCCGGCTATGGATCTGCTCCCAGTAGGACGGACCAGGCTGCAGTCTGAGAAAGACCAAAGAATATCTTGATCACATTTTCATCCACTATGAGGGCTAGTGAGATAAAACAGAAAGATGGATTGTTTTAAATAATGCATGTTGGTGAACTAAGCTGTACGTTTCTTTTATTCATCGTCTATATCTGCTCGTCTCTGAAAGGTGGATTTGCATGTTTTCTAAACCATGACGAGGCTTTTATTGGGCTTATCTATAAAAGCTTGGAGGTCAACGCTTCTCCAGACATTTTGAATTGAGAAAGCTTGCTGGATGAGAAGCGAAACATCTTCAAACTTGGAAAACAAAGTCTAGTGGTTTGTTTTGAACTTTTTTGGACTGAACATCGATTGATCAGTGAGCAAAAACCCTACTTCTAACCCTCATACTGAGTGACCATTAACCGTCTCTCTACTTAGCAGATGTTTCTATATCACAAGGATAATAATTAAACTTTATAGATCTTACATTGGAGAAATTTACCTCTAAATTTATCCCCCTCCCCCTTGGGGAGCAGTGGGCTGCCATTGTGGGGCGCCTGGGGAGCAATGGTCTTGCTCAGAGACACAAAGTGGCAATCTGTGGGAGTGGGTTTCAAACTCACAACCTCAGGATTCCAAGTTCTATGCCCTAACTACTAGGCTGCCACTCCCCCAATATGGAAACATATTCCAGGAAATTACAACTTTTCATATGCTCTTTTGTACTATATACAGTCTTTTTATGTTGTTTGTTGTATTTTTATCTTTAATGGCATCTTGCTTTAACTCTACATCAGAAACCAGGAACCAGAATGTCCCTGAAGGAGTAATCCCAAGGGATAAATAAAGTTGGATCTCAGTCTAAGTCATGATTTTAGGACACTAGAAGGAATCGAGTAGCCAGAGACAAGTCCTGCATGCTCTGAGAAAACATAAAAACCCCATGCAGAGAGATCCAGGCTGGGATTTGACCAAGTTACCAAGCAGCCAGCATAATCTACCTGGAATCCTCTGAATCAATAACCTAACCAAGAGTATCCTCTAAGCTGCAGGCTTTATTACTCTGCTACTCTCTTAATAATGTCGTTATTAGAGCTTGATGATAAGTTAAGTAATTTCTTTATAACTGGTTGTCTTACAGCAGAGAGACATCTATAAAAATCCTGGAGGTAAGTAACAGACATCTGAGTCCATCGTGGTTTCTGGGTTCTTCAAAGTAAAGCCCCCTGAAGCCCTAAGAAATGTGTTTTTAACCCTTTCCAGACAGAATTTTGTTTTTCTTTATATCAGAACACAACTATCTAAACAAGGTTTACTCTTTTCAAAGATACTCAAATTTACTTCGACTGATTTCTATGATGTGAAAACATACACTATATTTCTGTAATGTTACTTGTGTCCACTAGTCTGCGCTGCAACCAAACTTGTGAGCGATGATGGTGAGATCAAACCCCAACACTTCAGGTCTTTATCAAAAATAATGTTCCCTTTTTTTTTGTCTAAATAATTCAAATTTTTCCTTATAAAAATAATTTAACAATAGTTTATTTTTCATCTAAACAAATGACCAACAGAATGGGGCACAATAATTCATAGGTTTTCTCCGAGAAGTCAGGACACAAAAGGTTGCGGTGATAAAAACAGATCCTTCTTTATTGCCTCTCATCCACGTCCATTTGTCGGTACTGCAGGGGTGATAACTGACAGATTGACTGGTGTCTCGTCCTCGCTGGCACTGCTGGAACAGGAGCTTTTCATTTGTAATCAGATAAACTCAGTACCTGCTTCAAAAAGTCATCAAGGACAAATCATCCTGAGACATGAATAGACTGAGACTCAGAGGCTTAGAGGGCAAAAAGCTTCCACTGGCATCTGTCATTTTCTTTATAGACCAGAGATTGGTGAGAAAGACGTGCCCCCTTCCCTGTCAGAGGGAATCTACAAAGGCCAAGTCTAATCTCCCACCCAGCAAATCCTGCAGTGCTTCCAGATGAGAGAAAAGTATCATTCATTTCCCACAATTTACTTTGCAGTTTAGGATTGTTTATTGATTTTAATGTTTACTTATGGACTGAACAAAGCAGAGCAAACAAACAGAACGGGACATCGGTTCTATCAGCGCGCTCAGCTCACATCTCCTGTGATTGATGACAAGGTCTCTCCGAACGTATTAAAGTGTGCATCGGGTCAAATACATCAGTCTCAAGCAGAAACACAAATCAATACCATTTCCTCTTTGTTTACCCTTCTCGCTGCCTTCTTTGTCAGTAATGACCAAACATGACAAGACATCAGCTTCTGTAATTTAAAAGGTGGAGGGGAATTCATGCCTCCCGTCGAGTGTGATCAAAATTAAAGATTAGATGTGTATGTACACAAACACACACACACACACAGATCTGCCCGGCGGCAGCGGCGGCGCCACCGTATGCAGACACCTCTTGGGATTTCCATATATTTGCCGTACATGGCAATTAAGAACTCATACGGGTGCCAGTTTTGGTTTAGAGATCTTCTAGGCAAACACAAACAGCGAGCACAGACGGATCTCCACAAATTCGGGACAAACATCAGGAAGAAAAATGAGGATTATGGCGGCTCTGGCTTCGGTGTGACAATGAGAACAGTTGGACTCTTTTGCAGCAAACATCCTCAGTTTATGGAAATATTTTTTCACATCTATCATTTAATCACAAATAACTGAATACAAGTAACTCCTTCCATTTTAAATATAATTGGGTTTCTTTTTCATTATGTTCTGTATCACTACAGCTTGAATTATTATATTTCCAACTCCCGTGATAATTAGTTAAAAATAACCTGAATGATAGAACTGTAACTAATATACAGTCGTATGTTTACATTATCACTGCTGCTTGCCTTTATCACGGCTATCACTGCACTTTAAAAAATGAAAATGCCTTAGCTGTACTGAACGATATTTATTTTTGTATACACTCTGAGTACAAAATGATAATGAAATCTGTTTAGGTCTAGTTAAGTCTCAAATACACGAATCACCATTAGCTCTCTGGCTGCTTTTGGTTTTTGCAACATGTTAAGAGTGAACCAAAGATGCATTCATTTGGGCAAATTCTTCCATGTTGAAAAGGTTTAATAAAATGTGGAAACCCTGTCAGGAGAAGGGATTTACCTGTCTCTAAGGGAGCAGCTGCTGACATTCAGAAGCTGTCCTGATTCTGTCCTGGCCAGGCTGGAGCGAACTGATGCAGACCCCCTCACTGGGCTTTTGATCTGGGGTTGTTGTTGGGATCTTATCTCTGGAGACGCCTGAACTCTCACTGAAGCTGATTCTATCTGGAAAAGGTAAAAAAAAAAAAAAGATTCTGACAGTTTCAACCTTAAAACTTAAAAAAGAAAAATATGTATGCCGTTCTGCAAAAAAAATATATTTTAAAGTCATCTATATCCAGGCTTTCATTATTGATAAGTTGGCAATGTTTCAGAATGTCTAAGCTAGGAATGTCATGATAGTCAAAAAAAACAAAACAAAACTGATAACCAGGAAAATATTTAATACTCAATTTATTTTTTAAATACCTTGGGGATAAAAATAATGGAAAATAATATAAGTCAAAAAATATTTTCATTAAGATAAGAAACTCATGTAGACATGTGACTTGCTTTCTCAACAGATTCATAGATGTGTTCAAATAAATACAAAATAAATCTAAGAAATAATAAATATAAGACAATTTAACAATCTTTTAACGTGTCTTTTAAAGTATAAAGCAAACAACACTTGTCTTAAAAAGTGCATAGTCAGGTAATGTCCTTTTTGAGCCTAAATAGAACTCCAGCACCCTGTGTAATGTGCAGATGTAAACAGAGCGGCGCCATCTGATGGCAGTACCACAAAACTAGGGCTGCGACTAACAATCATTTTGCTAATCGAATAATCTGTCAATTATTTTTCTATTATTAACATTGGTTTCAAAAATGTAATTGGTAGCAAAAGGTTAATTAAATAAATTTTTTTTACAGAACCAGAACCAGGTGAAACCAAAACTTTCCACTTGAGGAGTTCTGGATAGAGCATATTGACGGACTGAGTTTTTTTTTTTTTATCTTAAATGCAAATGTTTATATATATATATTTTTTTTTTACAATTTTGATATTATTACTGCTCTAAGAGGGTCACTCTCAGCTAAAGGCATGTTTAAGAGTCTTTATACTCCAGGAGTACTGCCTTAGTTGACGATTATCTAAATAATCGAGTTGTCATGATTCATCCAATTAATTATTTCAGCCCCAAACAGACCTTTTAGAAAGCCAAAAAAGCAATGCCTTGCAGTAAAGCAATTAACAGCTCAGAAAAATTTTAAAGATACTCCACTCTTATCTCCCTTGGAATCAAATATTTTGTGGAGTTTTTTTCACATTGGACCCTAGAATTAGCTCCATTATTTTGACGCTTCACTGTGAGACGGCTTGTCCACAGTAGAGTGCTGCCTTGTTTAGCGTCTGCTCACATGTGCAGTATCATACCTCCATTGTTATTGGACTGTAGATATACGCAAAGGGCTTGATTTACTAACAAACTGAGCAAATAAAAAAAAAAAGCATAAAACCCAAAAGTAAGAAATATTATGCCAGGACAAAAAATACTATGCCAGGACAAAAACACTTGTAACATGTAACTTGAGTGAGTTAGTGGCATATACATTTAAGAAATACCAAATACCAAATTGATACTTAAATGCACCTTTAAGAGTCAATACCAAACCACATTAGTATTGTATGAGGTTACAGTGTTTAAATGGGGATATTTTACAGAGAATAAATATCTTTGACAACCCTAGTTTAAACATGCCGCTGACAGGTGACTTAAAAAGGTTTTCACACAATCTTTAACTCTAACTTCTTCAACTCAACTTCAATATTTTTTATTAGGATTGTATGCATTAGAAAAAAACATAAAGCTTCAGAGAAACTGACTGTGAACAAAGTATTCCTTTCAAACTGATTTCAAAATAAAATCCGGCCCATATGGCTTTATTTAGTGCATTTAATCTGATACCTTTAAAGGAAAAGACCGGTCACATTCAGAATACAAACTTCTGAAAGTATTTGAATGTTTTTTACTGGAGTCATCCATGTTTCTAAAAGAACTCTACTCCCACCTAACGGTTTGTGTGACGTCACGGTGCGGTATCGGCTGTTGAGAAAGTCCCAGTGCTCTATCTTTTACTGATTAACGCTAAATTAATTAAATCACAGCGAACGTATTAGTTTTAGGTATAATGACTCATTGGTTATTCCTTGCTAACCGGACTTTTCCTTTATATAAATCTTCAGATGAAACATTGATAATTCAGCTGACCTTACTGACCCAGACAATACTAGTAAATAAACAGCTTAACTAAGACCAAGGAACACAGCATACAAGTTAGAGATAAAGTTGCTGAGAAGTTAAATGCCTGATTAGGTTATGTTGAGTGTGCTGAAAATGTGCCCTCCAGTAGGACAGAGACGCTGACTGCTGAACCACCAGAGAGCTAAAAGAAATGGCTCAACCAAGTCCTGGCTTAATTCCAACTGCTGATCTTTGGCAAAATGTCAGGGCTTCCAAGATGATGTCCGGACTTACCTGCTTTGCTCCCTGTCTGTTCCTTCCAATGAGCGAAGAATCTAAATAAAGACAAAGACAATCTTAAGAGTTGAAGCAGAATTTTAAAATCAAATCCATTTTAAGTTTATTGCATATCTATAACATTGTACAACAAAATACTATTAGTATATACAAAATAAATAAAACACATAAATAAGCTCAATAAATTAAACAACCTCAGTCTGATGCCGACACATAATAAGCTCTATTGTGACAATACGGCAAAGTTTGCCAGAAGCTCAGACATTTCATGGTAAGGGTGTAATAAGAACAGTTCAAACTCTGGTTCCTGAAGCTGCTGTGATCCTGAACAGAGGGTAAGGGCCCTCCAGTGACCACCTCAGCTTCCCTCACTAATAAAATGTGTGTATTTTATGTTTAAAGAAGAATTTTTAATATATTCTACTGGTTTGAAAAGTTGAAAGATGAAAAAAAAGACAGAAAAATATATATATTTGGGAAGTGGAACAGGAATACATTATTTGAATCCTTTAGAGATATCTGTATTAATATACTGAGAGTGTTTAGATAAGGAGCAAAGCCTATTTGTGTTGAATTCCTAAAACTATAAAGTACCTAGTGTAGAAATATTCACCCTCTCTATTTCAGTCAGACATTAACGATGTATGTAAAATGAGTTATTCACCAAATGTGCCAACATGCGTGTTAGATTAAATTGTAGCTTTTGTAAGTCTCTGAGGTCTACCTGTGTGACCAGCTGAGAAACTGACAGAGCGCTGATGCATGCTGTTGTTTAGTGGCGAGGAGGAGGAGGAGGGTGTTCCCATCCCAGAGGTGTTAAAGCGACGAGGGACCTGGAACATCACAGCGTAAAGGGATCTGCTGTTAGACTATTTTATGCTGGAAGTGAAAAAAAAGCATTTTTCTTTTATTGATATGTCCTCAAACTTAAAAGTATAGACAAAGGCAAATCATTTCCTCCTGCAAGAAAATAAACAATTGACAATGCAAAAACATATTTATTTTCCTTTTTACATATTTGAAGCAAATTGGATACTCTTTATAACATTTCTGCACACAAGAATGGGTTGTTCCTCTGAAACCTGCTCAGATTCTTTCCTCAAGAAGCTGAACTACTTCATGAGGTGTTTATTTGTTAAATGCGGCCTGACACTCAATTAATGGGGTTAATTATACAAAGAGGATCACCCCCCCCAGGAAATGCAGAGGCAGAAAAGCCTGTTCCTTCCTCTGATAAAACAATAGCTCTAGTTGAGTAAGTTTCATTTATTAGTGTGACCAAATAGGAAAAAAAGCCTGATACCCATACTTTAGGGAGTTGGGATCCCCATTAGACTGGACTATATTAAAAATCTGCTGTTTTATCTGTAACTTCTAGACACCAAAGCCTTTAACCAGATTTTTCCTTTTTTTTTTTAAGCAGGATGTGTGTTTTTAAATCAAGTCTAGGTACCCCAGTGAAGATAACTAAGCAAAAGTAGTAGAAGTCTATTCATGTCGTCAAAATCCATTAAAAGCTCAGATAAAAAGATTAACACTGCCTTATTACTACATCCTTAACTTAATCTGCTTGCATGATTAAGTAAAATTTTGGGAAGCTCCCATTGAGGTTTGACCTACAGGAACTCAGCCTCTAATTAATCTTATAAACCGTGTGCTTAGAACACATCTATTGCTGGATTTTTAAACAGAGACAACTATGCTTATGTTATTAGCTGTCTTTACCTTGTAAGAACTTACAGAAATGTTCAAACAGAGTCAAACTAAAAATACTACACCGATGCCCATAAGAGCTACACAAGCTTGATGTTGATTTTATGGGTTGGGCTAACAGAAGTTTAACTGCATGTTGATTGTGTGTATTAAAAAGATTTTAGATATTATTTCAGGGTTCTCCCCCATCTTTCATGTCAACGTTCCAGACTGCAATGACAGGCAGGTAGAGGCAATATATGGATATATGGATGGATAATGAGAAGAACCTATCAGGACTTCCCCAAAAAATCTACACTTCAGTTCTTTTGAAATCTAAAATCTTTTTGCCAAAAATTTATTTGGTGTTGTTGTTCTTACCACCTCAGGAAGAAAAACTAATTGCTGTGTTCTTGGTGAGCATGTATTGGCCCTAAGGCACAAGCCGGAGAGAAAGAAATGTTTAAAAAGTAAAGAAAGGAAGCCGGGTAGGAAGGATAACAGGAGGGACATTGGGAATGGGCAAATGGAAAAAAGAGATTTAAGACACAAGAAAGGATGGACAGAAAGAAGAGGTAGAATACAAGGATGGAGCAAAGGCAAGAAAGAGGGTAAAATAGATGGAAGTAGGAAAAGAAGGGCCATATAAAATTAAATTCCTTGTTTTTTGCATCAGTCAGGTTATTCTAGAAGAATCTGAACGAACAGAAGAAGGAAGTGTATGATGAAATAAGGACACAAAGAGAAAGGAAAGGAATAATAAAGGAAGGACATGACAGGGAAACAAGAAGGAAGACAGAAGGGACAAAAAAGAATTCATTAAGGCCTGGAAGAGTATAGAAATACATTTTTATGTTTCCCATTTCTTACTCAGATAAGCAAAACACCTAAATGAGGTTTAATAAGTTCCACACCGTGTACGAACCTTGTCCTTCTTCATATACCTCAAAACCTTCTAAAATCAACTTACTGCTTGCCAAATACTTAATGCTTGAGATTCAAAACAGAAGAATCATAGCAGAAAAAAAAAAAAAATCAAACCAAAAAGGGTGACTGGCTCTCCGTCTCCTTCCGAAAGTGGTGAGGCCCTAGCTGTAGATGGCTGAGCCGCTGCCTGGTGACCTCGGACAGCTGGCACATCTTGCGGTGGGTGTAGGGGGACAGGGCTCTTGACCTGGAGGCAACAGTGGGCCGTTGGTACCCGGCGTTCACAGAAGCTCTAGTGTCACCGTGACTCTTGTTTCTTTGAGGACTGCGGTCAGACGGGGATGCATAAGGAGGACGTCTAGACGCTGTCGTTTGAACCCAGTTTGTGACCAGGGCCTTGACATTCATCCTTTCCTTCCCCTCTTTCCCCACAACACTATCAGAAACATCATCATCTGTTTTCCTGAATGGGGAAAACTTCGTTGTGGATTTTTGCTGAAACAGGGTTAAAGATGGTCTCACCGGAGAAAGACGACAGGCCTGTTTGTGGCGACAGAGAAAGAACACCGTTAACTTCGTCAGATCACGCTGACACTCTTGTCTAAATGTTAATGTAACACACAACATCTGAGCAAGTTCATAGTTCTCTGAAGGCCATAATTTATTCCTTTTTATGAAAGCATCCTCCACTTTAACCATTAAGACCATTGCTCTCAGTTTGACAGGCTTGCTCTCGCTGGACAAAACCATTAAACCATTAGCTAAATGATTCCACTTAAGTGTTATAAGAAAACAGCTCTGCTGCTCCACACTGCCATGGAGACAACCTCTGCAGAATTACTCCAATAACTCTAATGGCCACCAACATCATTCTCTGAAGCAATATCTCACTTCCTGCAGGTAATGCCAACCAGGGATAAATAAGTTAAGATAAAATGTTAATTGCATTTGATGGCCATCTCTTAGTCTAATATGATAGAGAGACATTGGCAGGCTGTAAAACAAAGATAATCTAAATGCTAATTAGAAATATCTCAGCGTATTAAAACTCTTTTTAAGAGAAACCAAATGTTGAATAAATCATCATCAAAGCTGCCATTTGACAATAATCTGATGTAATGGAAATAGGACATACGGTCTCCTCCCTGAATCCCCCACATCTGTGACTTCTATCTGTTTTTCAGTGTTGGACAGGCACGGAGAGAGAGAGAGTTATTTTTCCAGTCCTCAGAACAGAAGGCTTGACTAACGTGATTAGCTGTGATTTTCACCACAGGTTTTTTAGAGGATAAAGACATCATTGGACGAAGTTTGGCATGTTGATAAATCACAGGAAGGTTAACGTCTACAGCTACCCTGGTAGCTCTGTGAAGCTGGTTCTGTCTAAATGCTTCAGAATGTTAATCCTTATATCATGTTTAAATCCCCACAATCACAGTGTAAACAGGGAACGGCTAAGCAGTGATCATCCTAGCATGACATCGACTGAGAAAAAGGACAAAAATGAGTACATCAGCCCTGATGCAAAAAATTATACCTCCTCCCACAGTTATTGGCACCACTGTCCAATGAGGCCCAGCACACATCAGCCTTACTTGAATGGTGTCCGATTGTGTTTTTCACTTTGAAGAGAGGAAAAACTGGTCTTTGTGTAACACATAATACTTAAGGAAAAAGAGAAATAGTACATTACAAATTAAAATGTCCTTTACATTCACTGAATTAGAAATAAAGGTATATATTTATAACACTTCAGTTAACTAACTATTAGAATGTGTTGTTGTGGCACCAGATGCAGGCGAATCTAAGATTACTTTTTAAGTGAGACAAAATAAAATGTACTTGATTAATAAAGCATCATCCTGCCTTTTTAAATCATGTGTGACCCTCTTGTTTTGTATTGTGCATGGTCACTGGTATGAAGAATGCATAATTAGGGCTGGACAATATGAGCAAAACTTGCAACCTAATTGGTATAATTTTATAATTTCATATCATTTCATATCATTTGTACTTTTAATGCTAGGCTTAAAACGTTCCTTTTTGATCAAGCTTATAGTTACAGTGGCTCAGGTTATCCAGAGATATCTCTATAGTTATGCTGATATAGGCTTAGACTGCTAGAGGACATAGGGACACCTTTTTCATCATTCTGCTTCATTCTATCTCTATTCTCCCATTCTGCAGAATTTGTCAGTTGAATCTCTAACATTATGCTCTCTCTGTTTTTTCTCATCATAGTAGCTTCATCTGGTCTGCTCCTAATTGGCTGTCACACCATCCCAGAGAGAAATATAGGCTGTGCTTCTGCAATCAACACCTTTGTTTATAGATGACGGAGCTTGGCTTGTTTTTCAGTGTAGTCCTGTTTCTCTAACTGTGACTAACTGTATGAGCTCTCCTTCATCCTCTGACATGGGAGCAGGCTCTGAGCTCATCTGCCTGGCTGTGTGTTTCCTGGACGGGGCCGCCTGTGGAGCTGGTTGACATTTGCGTTTTTTATTTCTACTTCTTTCTGTATGTCTGCTTCTGTCTCCTTGAACTCCAGTCGGTCTCGGCAGATAGCCGCTCACACTGAACCTGGTTTTCCTCTCCATTGTCGCTACAAGCATCCTCGGTGTGAGGGATTGCTTTCGAGTCAATGAGTCGATGCAATGAGCTGGTTTTCCTTTGATAGAAAACTTTTATTAAATGTGACTGTTTGATCTGGTTGAATTGTCTCTGTAAAGTGCCTTGAAATGACATGTATTGTGAATTGGCGCTATAAAAAAAAAAAGTAAATCGAATTTAATTAGATTTCGGCTTTGATATAAGCAAAATAAAAGCCAGGAACAAAGTAACAAAAATGCCAACAACAGATGCCCTTATTAACTCGTGACAATTATTTCGCCATGTTTTTAAAACTTGAATATAACATTTTAGAAATGATTACTTTAAAACAAAACACAATTGCATTGTAATATAAATCAATATTAATTTATTGATTTATAGATCTATTCTTCATCTTCGACTTAAAGGCTTGCAGATCATCTTGAGCTGAAGGTTGAAAGCTCTATTCAATTTAAGAGTGCCCCCAAGAGGTCAAACAATTATTACCCGAGTTGATCCAAAATAGATACATTTTCCTAGCATTACAGGGTCCAGACTAAAATGTTGCTCTAAGATGCCTAGCCTACTAACTTATTTGGTTCATGGGAAACTTCTTATGTAGTGACTACAAGTCCCACCCCCCTGATGGCCTGTAGTTTGGCCTTGCCTGTCCAGACTTGGACAATATTCACTGATTTCAATCAGATATTTTGAAATGAACTCTCTGCATTTAACCCATCCCCTTAGGGGGCAGTGGATTGCCAAAGTGCGGCACCCGGGGAGCAGTGTGGGGTTAAGGGTCTTTGCTCAGGAACTCAGAGTGCAGGCTGTGGTGATCGAACCGGGTGCTTGCAACCTTCTCAGAGCACAAGTGCACTTCTCTAACCCCTAGGCCAACACGCCTCTTGATGTGCATGTTTTTGTGACACTATTATATCACATCTGTCACCAAATTGGTCAGACTCTAGACATCTGCATTATAACCACACCAAGCATTGGACATGTCGAGGTGAGTGGACATTTATGAGAGGAGACGGAGGACCTGAAAACCATAGAAAGAGTAAATATTTTAACTATTAACTCAAATTTCTTTCTCTGTCTTTGTGCGTCTGTATGTAAGCCGCGTATCTGCAAGGCAAACATTTTTCCCCCCAGACTACTTATAGGGTAATTGTTGCACAATTTTTAGGTATTAAATATGAAACACAGTGTATGAAAAGGACATATAGCAGCTGTTTATGGATTGTAATCCATTAGGCAGATGTTAATGATGTTATAGGCAAATTAAAAGTGTGTTCATTCTGTTGGCTTCAAAGCTGTTTGCTTTCTCAAGCGCATGACAAAAAGAGAGAGAAAAAAATTTCTAGTTGCTATAAATTCAAATTTGCTCTAAGACACCTTGATTATATTATATTAATAATAATTTAGCTTTTGTGGAAGAGAAACAAAAAAAAATGAAACAAAAGGATCCCATCAAAAGATGGCACTGTTATTCTGAAGTTAACATGTCTGTAATGATTGTGTTTGCACTGATGGGTACAGAGGTTCTGTGGGAGAAGCCTTCCTCCTAAAGCTGTTTTAGTAAACAACATAGCTTGTCAGCATGGAAGACATGTAGTCAGGAAAATGCCTATGCTGAGAAGCCATTAGGAGAGAGAAAATGGAGAAATCCTACTGTCTGACAGCCACAGCGGTGCTCTGATCCAGGCATCCCCCTAAGGGGCCGCTGCACAACACTGTGACAATCTGCTTTGGTGACAGTGACATCCCATTCAAACTAATAGCTTAGCTTAGGTTGCCACACCTGGGAGGTGCATGGTAGTCTGTTTGGTACAACATGCCAACCGCTGTGTGAAAGATCATATGCTGCAAAGAAATTGTGACAAATCTTTATTCATGCTGTTTTAACTCTTACTGGGTCTTCTAAGTTCTCTTTGAATAAGATAAAGTGTGCTTCAACATAACACGATTGATTTAAAAGCAAACAATACAACAGAGGAATATTTATATTATCTACTTTATAAATGAGTAGCCTGAATGTTTAGTATGTTTAAAAAAATGTAATGAAAAAGCTGAGCCAACAGATGCATGGGAATATTATTGAAAGGTTAGTTTGATTGCAGTAATTCAATGGTAACAGACAGGTAGGAAACCGTTTCACAGAACGCAAGAAAAGCAAAGCAAAATAAACATCACAATTAATTACATGCCTGTTTGTTTGAAATTGTCTTTTTTTTTAAATAATCAATAGAGTTGACTTTGCATTAAGACTTAATCCGGGTTCTTCAGCCAGAAATGCCTGATGCCCATACAGCATATACAAAAAATGTAGGGTCTGAAAAGTTTAAATTGAAGCCCGATTGACTGTCAGCCACTAGAGTTGATCCAAGACAGGCGTTAAATCCCTGTTAAATGTCATTAGGCAATGATGTACTCAAGATGAAATAAAAGCATTTAAAGTTATTTCTATATAAATAAATTCACACAGAGACCAGAGGTCTCACCAGGTTATTTAAATTTAGCAATCCACTATACATATATATATATATATATATATATATATATATATATATATATATATATATATATATATATATATATATATACATACACATACATACATACATATATATATATATATATATACATACACATATACATACATACATATATATATATATATACATACATTATATATATATATATTATATATATATATATACATACACATATACATACACATATACATACACATACATACATATATATATATATATATATATATATATATATATATATATATATACACATACATACATATACATATATATATATATATATACACATACATATACATACATATATATATATATATATATATATATGCTTAAGTATAATATGATAATCTGGACATGAGTAGCTCCACCTTAAAATACAGCAATGAGTAGCATATAAAATGGAAAGTCATATTGTTTTGTGAAAACTTAAGGACATGAGAGAGAAGCCTCTGTATCAGCATCACTGATCTGCCTCCACATAATTACATTTACGAAGAGGGAACAAACAACCTGGAAATGCTGCTCGTATGGACAGTAGTCATGGCAACAACAGAGGCTGAATATGTTTAGTGAAAACAGACAAATGTGATGGCGAGCAACACCACCCATTATGTCCCACTATAGATTAATCTTTAGCGCTCAGGACATGCAGGATCATATATCTATGGCGAGAGCAAACAAACACACAAAGGTGTTTTAAACAGACACACTTACAGGTGATGGAGCCCAGCTGTCTCTCCCATTACTCTCCTCTATGACTGACGCCGTTGCAAACTCCACTTTAGGGGAGATTCCCTGGCAAGAGAAGGACAACAGAGAAAACAACCCCTTTAAGAGCGAGAGGAAGACAAAAGGAAACATAAAAGCTCTGCAAGGGACACCAATTTACGAGCACAAATCTTCAATCTGTTCCTGAGTCAAGAAAAACAAACAAACAAACAGCAGAAAAGGAGAAAGCCACCAGTGATGTTTAAATAATATGGCATTTTAGTAGAGACATCTAAATTGCTACGTATTCCTCAAACACAAACACATAAAAGCGCTGGCGAAGGGGAGCGGTGTTTAAAGACATTTAAATATGCCAGTTGGTGCCTTGGAGGACAAGGGGGATAATAGCAAAACAAAACTGCAGATGGAGAGATGAAGGGATGAAAGCAGGAGGTGATAGGAAGAGAAAAGGAGAAATAAACATACAAGTTTCCAACTTTTTGATATAGTCAAGATAGGCGACTGCTTTTTAGGAAAATATTAACTTTTATGAAGAAAACACTTTATCAACCACAAAGTGAAGCTTTTTTAACAATTTGATAAGACACCCTAAGATAAGCGGGGGAGTGGCGGCCGAGTGGTTAGGGCATAGAGCTTGGAATCCTGAGGTTACGAGTTCGAGCCCCACTCCCACAGACTGCCACTCTGGCTCTCTGAGTAAGACCCTTAACCCCACACTGCTCCCCGGGTGCCCCATGATGGCAGCCCACTGCTTCCCAAGGTGATGGGATAAATGTAGAGGTAATTTCTCCAATATGAGATCAATAAAGTATTATTATTAGTCCAATATTGATATCGAAAGTCAGTCCGATATCAGCCACTTTCTCTAAAATATCAGACATCAAGCTCATAGAAACACTGTACTTCTATCTACTTTGGTTTAATGTTTATTTAACTCTTTAGGGAATAATAAATGTTTTTTCATACCTCGTGTTGTTAAATATTGTTCTGTGTTTGAGAAATATCACTTGATCCAGCCTTTCCTATCATTCCACACCAGGGGTCACCAACCTAAAGGCTTGGAGCTACTTTATGGATACTGAGTTATAGGAAGGCCTGCCAATACTGATCTATGACCCAGAGAGGTAAGCATTCATCTGAACTTCACATATAATAAACAGATTTTTATTGTTTCCTATCATTTCTCATTTTATTTCAGATATTGTCATTTTAAAATCTGCTTAAATACTCTCTGATTAATATGATTAAACATTCTCAAAAGCTCCTAATTTTAAATTATTAAAAAAAGAAGAGCAACAGAATAAAATAAAATGTCAAACTTAGCTCACTGGGGAATTTTTCTGTTTTAAAGAAGACACTGGGGGCACCCCATGTGATCCTTGAGGGCCACCCGTTGATGACCCTGTTCCACAAAATAAAATGAATAATAAAAGTATGTATGATAGATACTGATATTGTATTGGGTCAAAATCGATATCGGTCAAAGCTGCGATATGTGTATCATATCGGAAATCAAAAGGTTGTATTGGGGCACCCCTAAAGGTAGTGTCTTGTTTCTGATGATTGAATATCACATGGGGATTTCTGTAGCATTTAGATTCGGTTAAAATAAACTTTATAATAAGGACTTTTTTTCTTGTATGACTGTTACAATAGTTAAATTTTTCACTTTTAAATTTTTTCCGTTTTGTGCTTTTTTTTTAAAGCAGGAAACAAAAAAAGTAACACCTAGTTCTAATATTATTATCAGATTTGTATATGTTTTTCAGGTGACATTTTTGATAAATATAAGTGATCCTAAACCAGTAACAATAAGAATTAAAAGACTTTAAAAAAATCATGGCTAAAATATATTTAAAGTAAAACTTCTACACATTCCAAACTTATGCCAATAAAGATTCTCAGTCATCCAGGTCATACTCATTCCGTAAAAGTGGAACCAAACAAGCCGCTCATCAGTTTCAATTTGCATGTGTCCAAGCAATTCAAGGCCATGTTTATATAAAGCCTCAACTCACTGCGGATCCAGACATTTGAATTGAGAAAGCTTCCTGGAGGGGAAGCGAAACGTCTTCAAACCTTGGAAACCAAGTCCAGTGGATTGTTTTTAAACTTTTACGGAATTCCAAACTTATATTTACTGAGTGCTCAGTGCCTCTTCAGCTGCTTCTTTCAAGGTAGAGATATATATTTTTTATGATAAAATAAAAGTATTTTAGACATAATAAGAATCACCATTAAAGAAGCTTACAGGCAAATTGGAATCTTACTATACTGATTCTCCACATTCATTTTGTTACAAGAAATAAGTTCTAAAGTTCTTTAATTATAAAGTCTATCTCTTTATATCAGAAAATAACTAAAAAAGAACCACATTAAGTGTGACCTTAACAAACCTAATCCTTTAAAAGATCCCAGAAGTAAAGAGAACAGAAGATAACCAGCTCACAAGAAACAATGGAGATCTTTTCATCAGTGCGCTTCTTTCTGCAGCTCCTTCGCTGCCAACTGGTCTGGGACCAGGGTACAGAAAATCTCTGCTGCATTCTTCCATCGTGGCAAGAGTCTCCCCCTCTGAAAGCAATGCATAGAAACACATACAATTACATTAAATCCACATTAAAAGGTCTTTTTTTCACAGTGCAGTGGCTTGATGGAGAGGAGTTTAACATGCCCATATGGCATCATCAGAGAGCATACCTGGAGGGACCAACTGAATCAGCTCAAAAAGTGTTGTGTCAGCTGTGGAGAAGCAAAGCATAAACAGTCTGTTAGCTAATGATCGCTATCTCAGCTAATAGCTGTTAAGGGCACAACGAACAAAAAATTAAGACTAAGAGATGAGCAAGCAATTCCCAGATGGCCATTTACCTTTGAGGAGGTCAGTTACATCAGCGGGGTCGACAACGCCAGAGAAGGTCTGATAAAACAAAGTACAAACAAAACAAGTCGATATTCAAAACCAGATCAGTCTCCTCATTGTAAACAGGAAGACTTTTATCATGAAAAATTAAGATACAGTCAAACTGCATTGATTCTGTAAACAGTAACCTGATAATAGTGTGAATCTAAACAGCTTTTGCACATTGTGTCACTTCAAGACCACAAACCTCAACATATTTAAAAGGAAAGCTGCAAATAATTCTTGAGGGGAAATGGAAAAAATACATGAGATAAAATATTCTTAAAATTAAAATCCGAACAGCCTGGCGGTACATTTGCACTTTGCTCTAATGAATCAACACTTTGCACAACCACCTCTCCACATAGAACATTTTCTTTTTTTTGCATTGAACACATTTTTTCATGGCTTGCCCCTAAAGGTACAGTGGAGGATGTTCTTTTTTCTGGGTGGATCATCAAAATAAGTGGTCCTGCTAATTGTCAATCATTCTGGTGATATGTTTATGTAAGGCCCTCCTACGTGCTCGTCCCCATTTTCACTTACCGTGGTGAGTCTGACATAGTGGAAAATTGCAAATCTTCTTTTGGGAAGTAAGCTTGTATGAGCAATGTAAACACGCTCTCGCATGTGTTTAATAGGCATTACCTCTAGGGAGCGGGTACAGGGTTGAGAAAATCCTCCACTATACCTTTAATTTATCTGTTTTATTCCTACCTTGACAAAAACCATTCTGTGGTGAAACAGTAAAGGGAAAAGAGGTGCCAAACACGGAGTGCTCTTGTACAGTCCCATTATACGCACGCGGAGGTAAACGTCATTATTTTTGTGCAGGAGGACTCCTGGGCAGGTCACCTGCAAATAGTTTATAGCGATGATGTGTTTATTACTTATTTACAAGTTTCTGCCAGACAGATGATTCTAAGTATATTCAATTGCTATGAAAAATATATTTTTTATATTGCTATATTTCATTTTGAAATTGAAATGACTTGTTCTCATAATTTTTTAATCATGCAACACTTTAGTAGAAGTCAACCTAAATAATCTTTCAAACAGGGAACCACTTCTTTGAAATACTGTGGCCCAGCTGATAATCTACATTAATTTGAGTATGGATTCCTTCTAGTCGAAATTCTACTTTTTGCACACACAAAAAAATCAAAAGTCCTTTTAAGGATATAAAAAAAGATAAATAAACTAAACAGAAAAGTTAAATTAAACAATGGCCAGAGTCTAAAAACTGAACCTGCAAAACATTGCAGACATTAGAAAAGATGTTAGATGGATGGATGGATGGATGGATGGATGGATGGATGGATGGATGGATGGATGGATGGATGGATGGAAGGATGGATGGATGGATGAATTGATGGATGGATGGAAGGATGGATGGATGAATTGATGGATGGATGGATGGATGGATGGAAGGATGGATGAATTGATGGATGGATGGATGGATGGATGGATGGATGGATGGATGGATGGATGGATGGATGGATGGAAGGATGGATGGATGAATTGATGGATGGATGGATGGATGGATGGATGGATGGATGGATGGAGGGATGGATGGAGGGATGGATGAATTGATGGATGAATGGATGGATGAATGGATGGATGGGTGATGGATGGATGGATGGAAATGAACAATATTAAGTGGATATATGGAAAAAATGAATGACTGAATACATGGATGATTGGGAGACAAGTTAAAAGAATAAAAAAAAAACAAGTAAATTAAATTATTCTTAAACGGAGTAAAAATCATCAAAAATAACATAAAATATTTTAAATATACCACTGAGATTTATAAATCAAAATAAGCCAACAAACAATTGCTAAAATAAAAAACAAAATACTTATTTGTGGAACAAAAATGACTCCATTTGAAGCTTTAAGTCTATTGATTTTAATATTGATAACAACAATGTCACGTTTTACATGATGTGCCATCTGTATAGAACACGACCAGCATCGTGACTGATACTAAGGTAAGAATATAAGCATAATATCGTCATAATGTTACTGGTGAGCTTCCAACTAGGACTTTTAGACACCCTGTTTGCTGACAAAACAGGATGTAAACTTGCTAACTAGCTTGCTTCCCCCAAACTGTAGCAACAATCCCGTTTCCTGAGATTTGTACCGAAGTGCCAGCGAAGGAACACACTTACTCTCTGGATATCCAGGTACACTGTACATCGTAGAACCTTCTGCTGGTTTTTGTTAACCTTTTTCTTCCTCATCGTTACCACTCCTCTGAAGCTTTAAACTTCGTTGTCATAACAGCAACAGCCACAGAGCGGATGTGAAGTCATGTGACCACAAAGTAACCAATCAGAGCTCTCTAAAAAAAAAAAAAAAAACTTCATCGTCTGACCATAGATAGATAGATAGATAGATAGATAGATAGATAGATAGATAGATAGATAGAATATCAGCTATTCAGATTTAGACTGAATATCTTGATCTGAATTTAAAGTTTAAGACATTATTTAACAGAAAAATGTGCTTGTAAACTTCTGTCGGTCATTTAAAGTCTACTCCTTTTTATATCTCTATTTTACAGGTAAACAACCTTGCATTAAAATAAGAAGGAAGAACTAATTATAACGTTCTTACATGGTAATCTTTTAGTCATTGTTTGCAAGCCTTTAATTCTAATTTTCCTTACCTGGAAATCAAACCCATGCATGTTAAGGCCTAACTAAAGCTTTTATTTCCATTAAACATCACCTTTTTTTATTTGCAAACAAAATACAAGGTATTTTATCATATTAGATATTATGTAGTGGGTATGTCTGTTGTTTAACCTTTGTTTACAATTATTTCACTATAAATAGAGCACTTCTTGTTGCCAGATCTAGCTGGGAATAAATCGCATCATGCATGTAACCTTTATTTATCTAGGTAGTTATTATTTTTTGAAAAAAAAAAAAAAAAAAAACTAAAATGATTATTGGAATTTTGTTGAAGTCATCATTCTCCATCATCCCTTATCATTAGATTTTTAAACAGTGGTAATATCTTAAATGGAGCTTGGCTTTGAAACAGTATCCTAAACTTAGAACATCTCAATGAACACATATTAAGATAAATTGTGTCACAACTGCAAACTCTCCTTGGATTTCACAACTACCTAACCTGGCAGGTAAGAAGATTAATAAGTCAGGAAAGTTACGACAGGTTACTTTCCTGATTACTTGGATAAATCTATAAATGAAAAAGAACTGAAAACCATAAAAAGTATTATTTGCAGCACAAGCTCAGGACAGGGCAGAGCAGATAGCAGAAAGAAGGTGCTCTCATCAGGTAAGACCAGAAAACCCACACAAAAAAACTTTGAAACCTCCTTACAAAACACTAGGTCCTCTATTATATTAAATATTCTTTGCAGGTGCTTTTTAACAGCGTGGAGAATCATTGAAATGATTAAGCAAAATATGGTTCTACTAAGTAATATGTCAACAAGCTGAATACAAATTCTCACCATGCTTTATAAAATGTATTGCAAAATGATTTCAATTCCACATTTAATTCCCTTCCACTTGAGAATTGAACTACTTTGTATTGTTCTAGAAAATGGGATTCTGGTTAATTAGTTGAATTTTTGGTTCCAAAAGGTATAAATTTGAAAAACGTATTGAGTGTAAATACTTTTTTTATTTATAAGAAAATATGGAGGTCTAATTAAAGCAACCACAGCTCATTCATCCCTGCCGCAACCAGGCTCTACAATTCGACACTACAATAGCAATAACTTGTGCAATGTATAATGTGCAATTGCTATTTGATACCCTGTGCAATAACCTGTTCCTCTATATCTGACACCCAGTGAAATACTATATATATAAATATAGATATCAGTCTATATAAATTCCCATGCAAACACCCTGTGCAATAACCCTGTATAATAATCCTACAAAAACAAAGCTGTCATATATGGACTCACTGTATATACTGTATATATCCCATGCATTTTTTTCTTCCTTTGGCACATTCTTCTCCTTTGACCATTTGACCTGATGTAATGAGCAAATTTCTCCACCGTGAGATCCATCAAGTAAATCAATCTATCAATTAATTAATCAATAAATAAATCAAATGCCTGCCCAAGAGTTAAGCGTCTTAAATAAAATTGAAACTTTACCTGATATCTTTCTCATTTACATCAATCACAGGTATATATTCTTTATAATATTGCTACAAAAAAACACCAAGTAGAACAGAAGCATTTAGACTTTTTAAATATTTAATAATTTATAACGGATAAAGAAAACATAACACTGCACAGGACAAAATGACAAAAGTCAATCATTACATAAGCACATGCATTTTTCTCTGCCAAAAAAAGAGCAGTCATGAATGCCTTATTGAGCTTAAATTGGTATCCTGGCCAACCAACATCACAATCACACACACACATCCGCTGTCCTTCTACATTTACTATAAACACAAATAAAAGAGCAGGAAACACCTGGTTTGAATGTCAACATATGACTGTTATGTATTTTAAATAGTTATTTATAAGGGTTTCTGCATGAAGTTTGCATGTATCCATGTGAGATAGGTTTAATTAGGTTTAAATATGAGCAGAGGTCTAAGTGCATGCTACTATAAGTTGTGTTGGACTGGTAACCACTTCTAGTTGTTTGGAGACCTTAATCAACAGCAATAAGAGGTATATATGGATAGATAGTCAAGGAGACGTGTTTCTCATTAATGCAGAGTCTAAAGAATCGTCCTTAGTCTGCGTCTCTACTAGTGTCCAAAACTTTGGCTCTTCTCCTTTTTCCTGTCGCCTGTGTCCCTGCCAACACCAGTGCTGCTCCCTGTCTTGCTTTTGTCTCTCTGGGACATCCCATCTGCGCTGAAGACAAAGACATATCAACACAAGTCAATGCAAGTTGTCACAAAAAATTATTGCGCCTTCATATTTTCTTTTTTTTGTCATATACTTTTACCTTTGTATATTAGTTGGTCTATTTTCCTTGATGAGGTTGTTGAGCTTGTAATAATCCAGGAAGGTTCGAGCCACATTTCTACCAAGTTTCATATCTTAAATAAGGGAATTAAGGATTGTTCTACTCCTTAAACTGAAGATTTAAAGCCAAACCAGGAGGGAAACACATGATGAAATGGAAAATGTGGAGTAAGTATTAGGGTTTTTATTGTGGTACAAAAAAAATAAAAAATTCTGTATTGCAAATTATAGTTCTTAAAATATCATGCAAGGTGAAGGGTCTCTTGTTGTAAAGCCATAGAAAAACTCTTTTCTGCCTAATTTCGCTGGCACCCAAAATCCAACCAAGCCTTTTAGCATATTATAGTTGAGTGTTTTAATTTTTATCACTTGTAGCCTTCCCTTTGTTTGCCTGACCGCTCTTGGCAGGAGACAGCTGTTCCACTTAAAAAGCTTCAGAGCAATACCTCCCAGACTTAACATCAGCTGGCAAACATTTCAAAGCATAACAACTCTCTTATTCCCGGGAAGAACAAAATGACTGGATTAACACATGCACTTTTTTCAGAAGGACAAGTCAGAATGGGCCAATTTAACCCTTTTACCATTTATCAGTCAGACATTGCCTGTAATCAACAACTGCTACTAGTTTTCAGCGATAGATTGAGCAATCATCCCAAACAACTTATTTAGATCTACTGACAGACAATCAGTGTTGTTTTTGACAGCCTTCGTAGAGTTAGTCTTCAGATAGAAAACTATTATTAGTTTTAGTAACATTTTAGTCAGGAGATCTGACAGTTTTAGTCGGTTTTAGTCGACTAAAACTTAAAAAGGTTTTAGTCTAGTTTTATGTTGCAAAAAGGTTAACCTTTAGAATTTCGAATAACCTGATTCTTTACCAGACTGACACCTCTTGCATAGATACTACAATTGCTGGGTATAGAATGCTGCCATGCAAATGATCATTGCTGTTGGGCAGAAAACTTTGATTTATATAATTCAAATAAACTCTTTATGAATTGGATCTAGTTCAACGCATCATTTCGGTTGTAAAGCAGACAGACAAGCTAAAAAATTTACAATAAAGGAAAGGTTTTACACATACAAGGTTACCATTCAAAAGCAAACACTTCTTGATCTACTATAATTTAAGCATTACACACAGATCAATAAAATCTTCATATCTCCAAAAACAGCAAAGAACAGAAACATTATTCCTTCTACTTTGGCAATTTGGCTTTATTTCTTCAATTTGCCCCTTGATTTCTGCAGCTCAAGGGTCAAAGTAGACTTAAATACACAGGGTTTTGATATAAAAAATAAAAGAATACAGAGAACCTACATAATTGCCTTGTAATGCAATGGCAATCCAGACCTAAACTGAATGAATATGCTAACCAAAATGTTGAAATATTTAAAGGAAACATAGAAATGTTTTAATGACAATACAAGGAAACATTTACATCATATTTAAATAGACACAAACGAGAAGGATCAGAGAGAATTATTTAAAGATCTATGTACTTTTTTACCTGGCTCTTTATCCAAAAATAAACAGTATGAAATGAAATATTTACTTTGGATAAAATTTAGGGATTCCTTTTGGTAGAAATTAAATAATGTTTAGTGTCACCTCTTATGAGCTGGAAGAAATAAAATCTTGTTAGACAAGGGGATTTTTTTAAGCTTGGCAGGGAATGATCAGCCACATATAGTTTATTAAGTAGTTAGAGCCATACTGCTGAGAGCGAACCATCAGAGTGAAGCGAGAAGCATAAGCACAGCTGGAAGAGCAGAGTTTGCCAGAGGTGAGCCTTCAGTACTGGACGATTCTGGGTTATTTTATCCCCTGCTGCTGCTGCCACGTTCCATCTGTGTTCATGCAAAATCTGCACTGCTGCACACCAGGTGGGCAGCAGTGTGACCAAACAAAAAGCAGCTGCACGGCTGATACTGCTTAGCTTGTCTAACAGATTACAGCACAATGATACATTTTAGACATCTGCCCGACCACAAGCTAATTTTTTTATTTAGTCTCGTCGACAAAAAATTACACCTATGGCTCGTCATGTTTTCGTCATCAAAGATCCATCCAAGGGGCATCAATGAAATAAATTCGAAAACAACACTGCAGACAATAAGGATAGATTTTTGAATAATTCCACATAGTGCATGTCAACATGTGGTTTCAAATGCACAAGCAAGAAAGCAAGGACTTTTCCTCTCACCGGTGTCGATCAATGCACAACTGGACGTGTCATCAAGACAGCAAGCAAAACTGAAAAAAATTAAAAAAAAACTGATCACATCAAATGGCTGCAAGCACACATCTGACTGTTAGACCGAAACAACATACCTAGAAAGAACCCATAGGGTTTAATTTCAATGGATTTTACTTTTTAATAATTATAGGCTACACTACATCTTTTGTGTATTGATTGTAGCTGTGATCCCTGCATGGATCTGTTTACTTCCATATAAGCAATTGAGGCCTATGATCAAAGCAAAATGACTGAGTGGCAACATTCTGGTAGCTAATATCTATCATAGTCTTATAATCACATTTTATTATATTAGTAAAGGAGGGGATCATACAAAAGAGATCTATGAAAGGTATTTTTAACCTGTGACTAAACAAAATTTTACATTATTAGAAAGATTAAGAAAATGGGTGAGATGGGTACATGTGTTATTAGTTATTTCCCCAATTCCTGAGAATCGGGAGATGAGGGTAGAACATGGGAACCTACACATAGTAACAATTATAAATGTGCTTAAGGCATTATTCATTTTTTATATTGATGACATATATGTTTCACATGCATAAAATCCTCAGACACGTGTAGAATGAATATTAACAAAGCCTAAAATGTCCTTGTCCTTGCAAACAGACCTGACGATCAGCAATAAATAACTAGAGACAAGCACATGGGGACACGAGCAGTGCAAACATTCAGGCTGCACAACCTATTAAGTTTGGCCAAAACGACTGCATTTCACTCACACCAGACAAATGTATGATGCTGGTATGAATCAGACAAAGCAATTACTTCTAAAACTGAATCCTAATTCAAATTCAGAGGTGAGTGCACACACTGTCTTGGCTGTCCCTTACTACATTAGCTTGAATGCTTTTATAGAAGAGTCAAGCATTAATGGGTCCTTTTGCCAAGCCTGTCATTATAACGACAGCAAGGCAAGTAATGATGGCAGTCAGTTCCAGATAATGAAAAAACAGAAAAGCAGAAAATGCCAACAATGTTCCCAATCAACAAGAGAAACGATACTGTGAATACGGATAAATAAGAACATTTTAACTAAAAGGGGTAAATTTCATTCAGTTGTTAAAGTCAGGGCACTAGGAAAACACTTTAAAACGAGCTGCCAGTCTGTCTGAGTACATCCCATCCTCCCTTTTAATCATGTTCCATCCATAAGTAATGTTCAAATGGATCCAGACGGAGAACAAACAGATCTGTGAGTTTTTTTCCATTGATGTTTGGCTGCTTCCATTTTTCACCAGACAAGAGAATGATGAAGCAGCAGAGTGTCATAATATTTCTGTTTTCTGGTCATTACCTTTTTGATTCTGAGATACAGCATGTCATCTAATGAACAATTCATTTGTCTCAGTTTTGTCATTGAAACAAAACAAAAACAAAAAAATCCTGTGTGCTTCATAATCAGCAATCACACATATTTTCTATCTATTTATTTATAACACAGTTATAGCCTGTATTATAACAGACAGCCTGGGTGTTTAGTTCAGAGCTGTTTGTCCTTTTAGAACCTTAAGTAACACACACACAGCCAGCACACCTGCTAAATTAGACCTGTGATGAGCAAGCAGTTCCCTCTGTGCAGGTCTGTCACCTTTTGGCCTTTGAATGTTCTCAAGTCACCACTGGACATCATTCTTTTCACCACGGTCTGATGGAAGCACTCTCCACATGACTCCAGTTTATTCAAAATCTGGCTGTCTGGGAGCCTTTCATCAGCTGAAACCTGCACTATTTCTGTGGACTTTGACTAGTTCTATACCGTTTCTTTCCGTATTTAAGACTGAAACTCCACACATAGTCACTATGCAATTATAGGCTACTGTTCTCCACACAACCACCTTACAGGAACGAATGAGACATGCTGAAAATTAGGAATCCAAACAGATCAGCAGGACCAGATGGATTTCTCAGCAAAGTACTGAACCTGCTCAGTTTTAACATTTCCCTCACACCACTGTTCCTTTCTGCTTAAAATCTGCCACAGTTATCCCAGTATAGATCCAGATTTGACCAATCCAGAGAAGATTCCATAACTCATTAATGCTGCAATAATTTACCTAGAGAAAATGGGCACATAGTCATTATGACATTTAGAATGATCCATATCAAGGAAGGAAGGAAGGAAGGAAGGAAGGAAGGAAGGAAGGAAGGAAGGAAGGAAGGAAGGAAGGAAGGAAGGAAGGAAGGAAGGAAGGAAGGAAGGAAGGGAAAATAAAATGTTTTTCCATACTTTAAAGCTACAGTGTGTAATTTTCAGCGACATCTAACGTCCAGACTGCAGACCGCAGCAACATGAACATCTCCCCCCCAACAGTACGACGAGCGTTACGGGACAAAATGTCTTCCACAACGTCCGCATCACCTACCTTCTCAAGTGCTGAGGTTTGTTTACATAGATAATTTTACAGATAGTATTTCATTAGTCTGTGTTCTCAGTTCATCTCTCTCAACTTGGCGTAGTTACTTTCGAGAGTAATGGGCGATCTCGCAATCGCTAGTTTGTTGGCTCTGCGCTGCCGTAGCGCAAAGATGTCTGCCTCCATGGCTGCGAAACCCGCTCCTATGTAATTATAAATAATGAATTCTAAGGCAACGCAAATATTAAGGTTAAGAGGCTGAGCTCATAGATGATGATAAATAACATAGCTATGTATAATATATTACATTTCTGACTGTATATCCCTGTAATTATTACACACTGTAGCTTTAAGGCAGTCAACAAGATTTGCTTCAGTTCATCCACAACAGTACAACACTGGCTCTCCACAAAGTATTGTGCTGAGTTGCCTCCTCTAGATGCTGCATGGCCATGACTGCGGCCTTTTCCAAAACCTCAAACACAATCCATAAATCTGCAAGTGACACAACAATGATTGGCCTGATTTCAAGAGGACACCTGTGAATCACACAAAGAAGAAGGTTATACACCATCCAAATGCAATAAAAGCCAACAGCCAGGCTATAATCATCACAAAAACAAGACAATAGTGCTAGATCTATAAGGGCAACAGTACAAAACCCACTGAGAGAGTGGGTCTTCAAATCCTGAGTTCCTTTAGAGACCATTTCCAAATTCAAAGAATTTCTGTTATCTCCTAAAATAACACCAGTAGGAGGCCCAACATGCTATCTCACAGTATTGTACACTAGCAGACATGAAGACCTCATAGAAGGTCATGACGACCACTATCATTAGCTGTTTCTTTCCTTCTGTGGAGGATATTACCAGCTAGAGAAACCTCAAAAAACTCAGAAGCACCATCAAACAGTTTATTATTACCCTCTCGGAGTCAGTGCAGGAGCTTAAGAAGCAAAACAAATTGAAAAACAGCTTTATTCTATTGCCATAAGAACAATGAATAAATTTGTGCTGTCACTAGCCCCTTATTCTGTTTGAGCTGAAACACTGCAAAGTTTCCATCATAACTTTTTTTTTAGTGCATCTTAGAGTTTCAGAATGAATTTCTACTATTTAGGGCCTGTTTGTTTTTGATGCAAGTTGCCTGAGGGCTCAAGATCACTGCTATCATTGCCATAATTGATTATGAGTCTTATGCCTCGTGAGCTGAGATTTCCCTGGATTCTCTGAATAATTTAGTAGAATTATACACCTTGGATGATGAAACTCTTTGTAATTGCACTCGGAGAAATGTTATATTTAAAGTGTTAAACTATTACAAACAGTTACATTTTGATAGATCATACTTGCAAGAGTTATAGGTAAAATAGTCCAAATGCTTTCAAAATGATTATTTCATTTTTGGTTTTCAGTTTTCTTATTTTTGACTAACAAAAATTAAATCCTGTAATTTGCCCTTATAGAGAAATTGGAAGGAACATCATTTTTCATGCTGAACCATCCTTCCATCCTGATGTCTCCACTTTGACCTCTAGAAAGTTTTTTGGTGTTTTTCTCAGTTTTCTCTCATCAGCAGAGTTTGTTGCCAGTCCCGGATTCTTCAGCCAGGCACGCTCAGTGACAAAAATATCTCCCGGACCCCACCGCGCGCAGATGGCCTCTCAGCTTGTCTCGTCACGACTCACTGTCTATTACAGGAGGTTTTGAGATGGACGGTCAGCTTCTGAAGGAGAACTTCTTCCAATGAGTATGTGGTAGGAGACACGGAGGATGCCCTGACTGCAGCTTGGCTTGGTGCCGGGGAAAACCGTAGGTTCTGGAATAACGCCATGGATGCAGCAGGAAGTTTTGTGTATAGCAGCCAGGAAAGCTCTAGTTTGGATTACACTGTGAGGTGACAGGAGGTACTCAAAATAGCTGCAGTGCTGTGAAAAGTATTTCCCCCTTACAGGTTTCAACTGTTTTCTGTTTGTTTTTTTTGTCATACATTGATGTTTCTGATCTAAACATTTTAAATATCAAATGTAACACAAACAAATTCACCATGAAGTAATTTAATAATAATGGTCAAACATTCTGCTTCTTTTCCATGTTATAAGTACATGTTGTTTGCACATTTTTGACAAGATATAAACTTCCAAATGGATTTAGTTTTGTCTTTTCAGTCTACACATGATCTTTTTTTGGTAAAAGTAAAACAGTTCTTAGTGCTATTTTTGTTAAGCATTGGTTCTTGTCTTGGAATTCACCATGTAGGTCATTTTGTCATATCTTTCCTTATTGCTGAATTCTAAAAAGAAAGAAAACTTTACCTTTATTTGACATTATTTTGGATGAGTAGGTGATGCATTCAGTGAATACCTGTGGTTGGCCACCCCTCTCCAGAATGATCAATACTTTATTTCTCATTTGTTCCAGAATTTCTTCAGATCAAGGTTAACATTGTTTCATTGTGAAATCTGTTTTGGCTTCTAACAAGTTATATTTAAGAAAACGAGTCAATTTTCAGGCCTGTATGTGTCCATCCAAACTGAAGCAGAGCATGTGGTTGACTTAAGTTCATTTGAAATTTAAAAAGAGCAGCATCAATATTTTCTTTCAAGGTCATGCTGTTTTGGAATATTTATTACCTTGACAGATGATAAAAACATCCTAATTTGAAAACTGCTTTTTGTATTTAGTATGGTTAAAATGTGTTTTTTGCAACAAAAAAAAAAAGATTTATGCAACAAAAAAGTGAAAACTGAAAATGGAAATTTTTTCAAGGCACTTAAAGTTTCTAAAATCTGCATACAAGCGATTTCTACTAAATCTCCACATTGATTATGCTAACAATATTGTTTAGATTGTATGTCAGCGTCTTGCCTGCCTTCCACTGAAATGTATTCTTTGTACACCATAATGATCTTGCTTAATCAATCACAGGTCATTGTCATGGCTCAAGGGCATGCCAGGTTAGACGCTGATGAGATTACGGGGCATGTGAGACAAAAGACAGAGGGAGGGACATGACTTGTTTACTGCATCTGTTTGCTGTCAGCCCCGCATTTAGTGTCTTTCAGCAACTCATCCCTCGTTCCCTGTCCTTCCAGACAGTGAAACAATGTGACAAAGAAACAAGGCCCCTAGTGGAGAAATTAACAAGGCACGTTGAAAATGCTGTCTAGATTGGAAAAGAGTTAACAAGGAGACAGGCAAGGGGACATTAGAGCTATCAATATTGGCGACTGGCAGGTCTTGTCAGTGCACTGACACGTAGAGAACTAATTATCAATGCTAATTACAAGGACAGTCAACAACAGCAATACAGAAAGAGACATTTTTGTCCCCAAAAGCAAATCAACAAGCCGAAAGTGAAAGACCTCACGTCTAGGGGCCCAAGAGGATAAAAAAGAGCTGGTGTCAATCTCTCATAAAACATATTGACCTTGTTATACAAATAATCCATCTAACTTGTAGAATAACTTTATGAAAATTATAGAAGACCTCAGTTAAGGTAAAAATATATCAATTTGGAATTTATTGGAATTAACAATTTGTATTTGTATGCACCATACTGTATTTCGACTTTCAATATCTCTGGCTTTTATAATCGGTAATACTAAGTTTATTTCTAAAACGAATGACCAAACGCTGAACATAAAATATGCATAATCAAACATTATTTACCAAACACTTCCATGCCCAAAGTGACCATATTGCTGCACAGGCAATATAAGTTGCCCACATGGGTTTACAGATAAACAGCAGCATATTGGACCAGCTACTTGTGGCATAGAGGGGAGCTGTCAAACCCAGAGAAATCCTGTTGTCCATTCTATAACTGCGTACTTGATTCATGTTTCGCCTTTTAAGGTTAAACAGGTTTGAAACTGACGAAAAAAATTGTGATTCCTGACAGCAGTGTAATAAAATAAGTTAAAGGTCCGGTGTTCTGTCAGAAAAGCATACATTGTCAGATAGGCATACTGTGTTCTTATATGCATTAGAGCACATGCGCAGTGGATAAATACACCTACATTGAATTTTAGCACAAGTGTACCAGCTTTGATTATGCTGTTATTTCTTGGATGTAGAAACTGTCAGACATGATTAAGAGAAGAAGCCTCTATAAATAAAACCATATCAGTCAATATCACTTTAAAATAATTTACTTTAGTAGTAAAAAACATGTGTGCAGGAATTTATATTTGGTTAGATTTTTTTTTTCATGTTTAAAATCATAGAAGACATTGGCTGTGGCCTATACTGTGTGTACTGTGTTTGATCAAAACTAATTGTATGCCAATCTGAAAGCCTATGTTGTTTTGACGGCTCACCAGCAGCTCTGATGCACTCTAAAACCAGGTCATTGACCAGATTCTTTACTGACTGGCTTTGCAGATCATCACTGCAGGATCACATAAAGAGAGTCAATAAAAGTCTTAAATAAAACACTCTTCAAAAACCAAAATTCATACATTTCATTTCTTGACACCAAATAACTGCCCACCTATTACCTTTCTAGTACCTACTGTACTAGAAATACAAGAATTGCTCCTTTTAGTAAAATTCGAATGCATTTTCTCTTTTGAAAAAAAATGTTTCATTGCAGATTTGATGTTTTTTTTTATCGTAGGTCAAGTGTCTGACTGACAAATAATACCAAATCATTATACTGAACTGAAAATATAATGCAGACTATTTTTTAAATCTAATTTTAAGGAATTTTCCATGATCATGAACATCCAAATGAAAAAATTATAATTTATTAACATTATTCATGATAAAAAATTAAAAAGGAAAAAATGCAAAAGAAAAAATTGTACAAGGATTGTACCACATCTTTCTAGTCTAATATATGATGTTTCATAAACTTAATATCATAGGTCACCAAGCATCAGTTATCAATTTCACTTTCCTTCCATCATTTTTTACAGTCCTGAAGTGAGCCACTGGTTGAAGGAGAAGTGACTCAGCAGAGAGCAGCTGTCCAGGATAGAGCTGCTGAAGCCTCTTTCCCACTGAAAATAATGCGCTAACCCGGATTTTTCCAAACAGTGAACTAATGACCTCAAACAAGTGCATCTAATTTAGGATAATAAATGGAGTGGAGTTGTAAATTTTGAAGGCAGGCTAACAGGTTTTTGACAGAATTCCAGCTGATAGACAGGTGGTCAAATACTTATTTGCAGCTGTATCTTACAAATGAATAGATTTAAAAAATCATAGATTATGATTTCTGGACTTTTGTTTTAGATTGTGTCTCTCACAGTATTATTTTGCAGAAGACCAAATGGAAATCGTTATTAAGTTGATCCTCCTTCTTAGAGGGTACATTTCTTGGTTCAAATTGGTTTTCAAAACTTTTTTCGAGACTGTCCAAGAATGGACACTTTTGGATTTGTCAGCTTTCACAATTTTGGGAAAATTCATGTGAGGACACCTGTTCATCTGAGCACACTGATAATATTTGTGTAATCAACTGTGTGTATAAATGTGTGTGTTTGGTTGCATATGCGAGTACCGGTACCTAGCCATTTGTGCATATCGGTGTGATGTGATGTGCATGATGGGTGGTAGTGAAGCATATTTGCCTCCCAGCTATATCATTTGCATACTTGTCACAGTCTGTGCTTTGGGAGTCAGGTTCAATGATGCATGCTGTTTTTCCACCAGCGGCTCTGGTATTCACTGAGTCCCACTGTCACAGAGACGTGCACGTCAAGTGTTGCTGCGTCTGCCGAGAGCTGACGCACCCATCAATTTCTGACGTCACTTAGAGCTTGTGAGTACCCTAACAATGCTCCGCTTGATTAGACCGCAAGTGACCACCTCTGATGAAAATCGGCAAGTTTGCTGAGTTGGAAAGGTAGAAAAGTAAGCTCTGTTTTTGTTGTGAAAATCCAAACAAGATCAACATATTCAACTAATTGCAGCAGAAACAAATACCAAATCTTTCAGGGAGGCATTCTGTCCTCAGTCACTTTCAAAATGCCTCAAAGTTTCTTCAAAGAAACAGAAAGAGACAACACCCAAATGCAAATAGGAGATAAGTAGGTTCTGTAATCATACATAAAACAACATTTTCTATATCCCCACAAACCTAAATGCACTCCGACACAGTGCAAACAAGAAGCTGTTTTGAACAAGATCCCAGATTCCTTTAACCTTCATCTGCTCTATGCTCATATTCTAACTGTGCAGTCTGGAGTGGACAGCAGAAACCCAGGTTGCTGTACTATAAATAACATGTAAAAAAAGCACCAACTCCAACACTCCATACAGAAGTAGTCATAACACTTACATCTCACACACATATAAGAGTGTATTTATGACCATTCTCTGCAAGGTGAACTTCTATCTTTAAAGAAATGTCAAGTCATGCAACACATAGTCTATAGGAATTATGCTTTGAACTACATCATTTCATCTACTTCTGCTCATAAATTATCTTTCACTGTGGTAAACTCATCCTCCAGTCTTAGTCAAAAGTCAGTCTGACAGGTGTTATAACCCACAGCATAATGCTTTTATCACCAGATTTCCCCCTGCAGATGTGCTTTAGGCGATGTGGTGTGTATTTTACTGTCACTGTTTTGTATATAAGAAAAGAACTTCATTTTTCATGATCTAATATTAATAAGGGCTAATTCTTCCATATTGCTATCTCTCCTATATGGCTGGTAGCAAATTCTAAGAACTTTAACTCTTTGCCTCTCACAAGTGTTCACAACTACAAGCATCTGTGTCACCAGTCTTCCAGCCTGAGTTGTAGATCTATTAAGTTCCTCGAGAGTTACTTATTGCCACAAGACTCATCCTCTGATTAATACTTTTTTTGCCCACTCTAATCATTTTAGTGTTATTTCTAGGAAGGCTTTAAACCCCCCACCCCCCCCCCCCCCCCCCCCCCGGTTCAGACAATGATCTGAACTATTGTTCAATAACCTAAGCCTGCTTTAAGTTTTCACACAACTTTACCCCTGATCACTCTGCTGTGTTTGTTCATATTTATGATGTTGTTCGTTTTACAATGTTGAATAAAAAATGTTTTTATACTGAGATGGGATTTATATGGACTACGTAAACTAATAGGATACTTTTGAAAGCAGTTGTATTCATTGGGATTTAAAGGTATGGAGGACGATCTTTAACTGGATCATTTAAATAAGTGGTCCTCTTAATTGTCAATCATTCTGGTGATATGTTTATGTATGGCGGTCCTTCGTGCTCGTCCCGTTGGCTTTTTTTTCTGCAAATGTGCACTTTCAGGCGTATAGGTGTGGTGAGCTATGGTTTCAGCCAGTCATTGAAGCTCACCTTTTTCACCCCGGAAAAACGAGAAAAAGTGTCTTAGTAGTGTATGAGAAGAAAAGAAAGGCAGAAGGCGAAGCAGTTAGCGCACGACCCATGTACAGAGGTCTTAGTCTTCAACGCGGCCGACCAGGGTTCGAATTCGATCTGTGGTCCTCTGCCGCAGGTCCCTCCCCCTCTCTCATACCCCCTTTGCTTTCGGCCTACTGTCGAAAAAACCAGCCAATAGTGCAGCAAAAACTAAAAAAAAAAAAAAAAAGGCCTCAGAAGAGGCAGATATATCCTGGACAAGCATTATTAGATTGGTTGTTACAGCGACCCGCTGTCAACATAGGCTGTCGTTACCTGACAGTGGCGACTAATAACAAAGATGGTGCCGGCACCGCATGGTGAAGGAGGAGCAAAAGGGAGTGATCATCTGTCTGAACAGTAAGTTAACTGAGTTTGCAATAAAGTCCAATTTATAGTCCCCGCTCTATATAGTGCTTTAGGGGTTAGGGCGGACGTTCGGACACAGTAAGTTGCTATGAGAAGAGCAACTTTTAAACAGTGTGCAAAAGGAGAAATGGGGTACAGGGTTGTGCATGTGCATTTTTTTTAAGTCGAAAAGGTGGATCTTTTAAACAAATCGCAATAATCCTCCACTATACCTTTAATTAAAGATATTTCAATTATTAGGATGAAAAAAATACACTCTATACTTCACAGATTGATATCTGTAAAAACCTTTCATGGGCTTTGCTTTATTATTGCTTCCATTTAACAGTTTGAGTTCACTTCCTTTAAATCCCAATATAACACACTGATGTTTGTGTTTGTAAAATGACAAAAGGTGAAAAATTACAATGGTTATAATTTAAATGGGCACTCTATTAAGCTTATAGATGTTCATTTTGAAGAGCAGGAGATGTACATTGTTGTGAAATGATTAGAGGACGATAAAAGGTCATATACACAAGACATGCTGTCCCTGCTGTTTCAGAGAGGAGCCTTCTCAGCTTGACTAGATGATATAATGAGCCGTTATGTTGCGGCTGATGGGATGACAGAGAACAGGACATGGTAGAGGAGAAAAGAGGGCAGCAAAGAAGATTTCAAAAACACACTAGCAGCCATAGAAGGTGGATCATACATTTTCCTCAGCAAATTCCAACTGTGACAAAAGTCTTTGCCACTTGAAAGGTTAAGATTTCAATTCTGGTGCATCCAAGTCACCATGGTGAGGGAGGTAAGAAAATATGAAAAGGTGAGGAAAGACACTTGGAAGGTGGCTGCGGTTATGGGCCAAAGGTTTTTATTTGTTGTGAATTAGTTTGGAGAAATGTGTTGGTGAGATGAGGAAAAGAAAAAAGAGGGGCAGGTAGAGGATGAGGGAGATGGTAAAGGTCTCTGTTGATGATTTACATGCTCCATCAGGCAGACTACTGGGCCGTAAAGAGTGACATGGTCTGTTCCTTCAACCTGTCTGACCCCAATATCCACTGTATATCAGGTCCCGCTGCTGAATGCTTAACCTCTGGGGCTCCTCCTCCTCCTCCCCCTCCTCCTCCCCTTTCAAAGCTCAACTAACACACACATTTATCAACAGGTGCGTTGGACTGATAAAGTATTTTTAGTCTTTTTTTAAATATTTGTTGTCACTTTACAATCCTAACTATCAGGATATTTTACTAAGCAAAGAACATCTTAAAGTAGGACAAGTGCAAAATAAGAGAATGCAAGTTTAACAGAGCATTTTCAATCTATATGATATATTGTCAGTCTAATTTAGGTCTGAATGCTACAGGTTTTTTCTAAAAATAAATTTGTTCTGGTCAAAATTACTCTGTTTTAGCTCTGGCTTTATGTTATGGATAATTTTGCTGGCAGATGACCCTCCATTCTAGTCTAATCTTACTTTCAGCTCTTACCAGTTACCGTTTGGGGGGAAAAAAACTTTTCTCCACAAGTGAATGTTTTCACCATATTGCATTCAGGGTGATGTACAATGTTATTTCGTTTTTTTTTTTGTTATGTTTTGAGTGTGTGTTAATTGATCTTTGAAGACCCCCACTTCTTGGCACTAGAGGGCACTAGGGCTGCGTTAATACCAAGCTGCCCCTCCACCTGCAGTGCAAGTGCATGAGAGCACATACTCTTCATATGTAGGACCCTTGTCGCTTTCAAAATCTCTTTCCCCTTCTTTTCCATCACTTTATCGGTAAGATCGCACCACTATCGGCCAGCTCTCAGGAGGTCCTTGCCTGTGAGAAGGTCAGACGAAGGAAAACTTCCCTCCTATCTAGCTCTATTATGGCTCCTGTGACCTTCGGGGTTCAGTGCTAAAACCCATCTGTGTTTGTGGGTGCGTGCTTGAAGCAGATGGGACTATTGTTTGTTCTACTGTTTATTCCAATGGCAGCTTCAACCATGCACACAAAGTGCTACACATACCAGCAAACCCCCTGCTCTTTTTTTCTCTTCCGTAAATGAAATCAATAGATGCAGATATCCTCTGTGTTCTGTCACTGCACATCTGTCGCAACAAAATGCAACAAAAGAGCAACTTGCTTCTCTGGAAATGTACAAACGACTTGACATGTGGAGTCACAAATGAATGAACACACTGCAAATTAAACATAAAATAACATTGAAATAATGATTCAAGTATTTTGATTGTTGCAAGTGTGTGTAGCGCCAGATGATGAGAGAACAAAAAACATGAAATGGTTATTGCTGTTCTCTGCAATTTGAGCCCCATGATAACACATGATAAAGGATACACATCTCCTCAGAGTATGGCACAGGGGCGGTGCTGCCAGCTGTCATGTAGCCATAGAAGGACACCTCAAGAGTGTAGCAGTAGGAAGTATCATCCAGAAGACCGCCAAGAAAGCGCCTACCGGTACCGGCCTTCACCTTGTCCCGGTTAAAAGAAGTGTTTGACTGGGGAGAGAAGGAAAGAAAAGGAGAAAATTAAATGCATATGAGTTAAATATAAAACCAATTCTCAAAATTTGGACTGGATTAGGGGACATATGGAAGGTGTGAACATTCACCTCATTTTAATATTTTCAGTTAATCTATGAATCCTAAAGCTAAGTCAACCTAAATCAAAACTCTCCTCTTTTGAGATTAATAAGGGATTTTGTCTCAATAAAAAAAATAAAGGAAGCACATATTAAATTGAAAAGTAAACAATCCTCCCACCAAGGTGTCATATAAGTGCATGTTACTCAAATTAGGGATGATTAAGTATCACCTATAGGAAACTACTACAACAGATTAATCAGTTTTATTTATTTCGCATGTTTTAAGCAGAAACGTAAGGCAAAGACACAAAGGAACGTAAACAAAGAATATACAATCAATTAAAATGAGGTATTATGGCATTAAAATGAGTTAGAGGAGTAAGAGCAGAATCCAACCATATTCATTAGGGACTCACACTCATCACAGTAAGAGATTTGCTCCTCCTGTAAGAACTGCTAATTAAATAAACATTGAATGGCACCTTTGGGAAAAATGTATTAAAGACCTTAAAATAAATCCCGCTCCCATTTATACATGCGTCATGTCAAGAAGAAATGTAAAAAAATCTAAAATCTTTCAAAGCTTCAACTGCATGGTAAAGACTTTGTGGTACTGTTGGCCTATTTTTCTACTAAAGGACCTAATATGAGAGTGTGGCATTCTTAATTCTTTCAAATAGCAGGGGCCTTTAAAAGAAAAAGATTGCACGGGATCCATCCTAAAGGTTTACTGACACCAAAAATTTAGAAAATTGCATGCAATAAAAAGAAATAGGGTTATAAAACCATGCACATGCTCACCAGCATGAATGTTTCTTTTATTAATCACAGCTGCACCTCTGAATTTGCCTACAAGGTTCTGCCTCTTGTTTTGCCATCTACTTGTCCACATTTACCGGTAAGCATAAGTGCTCCATGCAAAGAAAATCATAAATGGTAATGTATAATAGAATGAGCCAGCTGATCAAAGTTATTCCGAGGTTAACAAAGGCAACCACAGAGAGGAAAGGGGAAAACCGTTTAAATGACATAGAAATAGACATGTTGGCACTGGCAGCACCAAGGGTTCGTACTCTGCTTTTGTTTAAAGGCCTGGGTTTTGGTACTGTTGTAACATCTTCCTTCTTTGACAGAAAAACCCAGATAGATATATGTCGTCACTGTCAAGGTGTTTGAGTCTGTCATGATGCATTACTGGGCTGCGTTTAGGACCTTGAATCCCATTTGGCACTAGAACAGGGCATGTGGCAACAACCATGGGCCCGTCCATAGCACTTAGAGCTTTAAGCTTCTCTGTTATTTGTATCCTCTTTGACAAACAACAGGTCACATACGCTGCAGGATTGCTCTCTTGCTCTGAGGTCATTTCTGTTGCTCTTATGCGGAGGAGTGCTCTTGCCATCGTGTAAACTTATTTTAAAACTTCTTCCAGATAGAAAAAAAATCTACAATTTCTAGATTTGGGTTCTCGCTGTGTGAGACTGCATATCCCACAGCAGTCTTCCCTTCCATAGATAAGTATAAGGTGTGGATTCAGTCACCATACGTCATGAACTGTGGTAGTCTGGGGTACACAGTGACAATTTTGATCTTGATTCACATAATATTAAAGCATAATATGTAAGAAAGTCTTATCAAATCCATTCCTCTTGCCCATTAAAGGAGGTGTGTCGGTAATATTCAGGAGCTTGCACACACTCTGAAACATTGAACTCTTCAATTTACAGCTTTGATGCATATATAACTCTACAAGGGTTCCAAACCTGGAAATAAAGTCAAAGAAAACTTCCTTGCAGTTTTTTCAGTACCTTGGACAGGGACAGAAAAAGATTTGCCCCATCTAATGAATTCTCTCTCTTTCTCTCTCTCTCTAAGATTACTTTATTAGGACACCAATCTAGTATATTACAATCAATAGCCTTTTTGATATTTCTGAATACAAGATAATGTTTAGTTTATTTAAATTTTGCATTAAACTAAACTACAGAGCTTTACAATCTTTGAATACCTGGAGCTTTACTCAGAGGTCTGCTGCTTTGTCTTGTTTTTATTCTCGCTGCTTTCATCTGCATTGTTTTTCAGCAAATAGCGCTCTAAACAGCAACCTAATGCCACCTGCCAGTCATCAAACAGCAAATTTAGCATGGAGTTTGAAAACACATGGGTACATTTAGCAGCTAATGAGCCATATATACACATCTAAGGATTCAAAGAAGGCCAAAAACTGCTGGATGTTTCATTCAGTTACTGTTTGCTAACAAGTTTGTCGCATCATATTGTCTCATACACAATTGGTCAGGAAGGGAAAGAAATATCTGTGAAAGGCAAGTTAAAACATCTTTAATATAGCTAAGCTGGAAAAACCAAATGCAAGGTTAATAAGCACAGTAAATACTTCAGAGAAAGTGTTATTAGTAATTACATCATCAATGGAAAATTATTATCTAATTGTTCCTATACTCTCAAATTATATACATACCAAACAAAGGATAGTAGAATTGCAAAGATATTTGCATCAGATCAATCGAGTTTTCCAATTCTATTGCTTGGTTTTATGGGTCGAGCAAACATTGCTGTTGCAAGAGCCAACAACGTTACTTGTTACAACGTTACAGAAACGGCCGAAATTGGCCTGTTGCTGACCTGATGGCAAGCTAGAGAACTGATGTTCCATTATGTTTTATGTCAGTATTTTTATTTTTCTCAGCGCTGAATGGTCATTCACAAATTCTTGTCACTAATTCCCTAACTGCATCTTCATTATATGCTTCTATCTAAAAGGAAATCCAGATTCTTTCTCCCCTCTTCTTGAGTTGTTCCAACTCTTCTGATAGTTGGTTACAGACTTATGACTATGACTATGACTATGACCTGGATGACTGAGAACCTTCATCAGCATATTGGTTACAGACTGGTTGTCAGTTAATAAAGGGCCCAGACCTTTGCACAACACAAACAGAACCAAACACTGAGAAGCAGCTTTTAAAGCTTAAAGAGCTTAAACCCTAATTTGATTTAAATCAATATAAAAAACTAATTTGTTTGAGTTGCATTTGACTGTTCAAAATTTGTAATCAAACTTTTTTTTTTTTACCCAAATAATAATTTTAGTTTTTTTTTAATAATTTCATCAATTGTTTCTTGTAATCATTTCATCACTTGAATTATTCATTCTTACTCATCCTTTATTACCTTTAATAATCAGTTTTATGTTTTTCTCCTACTTTGTAGTTGCACTGTACTTTTTCTGTTTTGCTATTATGTTTCATTCTTGTACAAAATGTTCAATTGTCTCGTTACTGGAATATGCTATATAAATAAACTTGCCTTGGCTTGTGATTGATTTAGTTAAATTTCAGAATTAGAATGCCTTCATTTGTCATTGTACAGAGCGTAACAAAACTTGTTCCATGAAAAGCCATCCAGGAGACACAATGCAATAACACACATGGGGGGGGTGTTAGGAGCCTGAGGCTTCAGCCATTGGAAGGCAGGGCCCTTGGGTTAGAAGATAATAACAGTATAAACAGGGGGTAGATGAGGATAAAAAATAAATTTGTCTCACACCTTGCCCTTGCCGGGCGTGATAAAAGGTTGGGGAAAAAAACAAACAAAACCTCAGCATAAAGCACATGGAAGCCACCAGTGAGGGCAGTGAGTTTCAGGGTACATGTATCTGACAGTATCTGAAGTTTCTTTTAAATAATAATCTTTTTACACTACTTTTTATTGCTTATTTTGCTCTGTTACTATGTTGTCATTGTGTGCATATGTTCCTATATATTTTTAGCTTGTATATTTTATTCACCTGTGTAACACTTTGGTTTCATCATGATATAGCAAAGTGTTTCTTGAATTATGTTTCTTTGATTGATTGATCATGAACATGATTTCCAGTTGAAGAGAGAAAAATACCATTTTGGCCTTCCCCTGTTTTAGGGAAAGTCATTTTATTCTATGATAAATACTATGTGAAGGCAAAGAGGTAAAGCAACAAATACAGATTTTTGACCTAATTTGAACATTAGTTATTAGGTGGAAATACTGCCCAACATCTCAAGTCAGTCAAGAATTTAAAGTTTGGTGTGAAATGGAAAATCACTAATCATTTCAAATTAGTAATAAGTTGGCTTAAGGGCAGGGATGTGAATATTTTAGTGACCATCTTAAAGCCCTTATCTGGTCTGTTTTAACCACCTTCAATATTTCTACAGTATTTCAAACACACAAAATGTACGTACAATGTCAAAACATTTGTGTGTGAATGTATATCAAATAAAATAATTAATAAATGACATGCCATTAGTTAAAATGCATTTGTGTCCTGGGATTTCTCTCTCCGAGTCACTTGCAAAGGGGAGTTCATTGTAGCAGATTTACAAACCATGGCTGAAAATGGGCAAGGTGTGGGAAAAAAATCTATTTTAGCCGTGAGCGTGTCAGCTATTATACAAAATTTGACACTGTCAGGGGATGTGTGTGGAAAAAAACGTTCCATTCACTGTAAACTCAAACTCCAGCAGCAAGAGTGGACTTGCTGAAATGCAGACTCGTGGCAGCCGATGGGAGTTTGCTGTGATTGTGTTGTGCTGCTGCTGCACTGGGCTTTAGGTAGTGCTGAATTGGCATGGGGACAATGGCACAGAAGGGGAGATGACCCCGGAGCCAGCTGTCACGCAAGACATCTTGGGTATAGAAAAGCAGTTTGTCCTGAAATGGAGTTTTTGCTCGTCATCTATAGGATGTCTTTAAATAACAATAATTAATAAAGTTATTCTATATCATACATGTAAGTTGCTTTTCAGTGAAAGGTCAATGTGACAAAGGAAATTGAAAGTCAGAAGTAGAAAGTAGATTAAGCATATTTGTTAGTAAGTGGAGGTATTTCCATTTATCTTAATTCATACAATTGAGATTTCAGTCCCTGGGTAACCAACCAAAGTCAACTTTTAAACTTAAAAACTGCACTTTGACTTTTTACTTTCCTGCAAAGAAGGCTGGGAGAGTCCTTTAGAGTTTTTTGACATTCATACATATTTTCCCTCGTCTGCATACAGGCTGTTCTCTAAAAGGACAAAATGACAAAGGTTTTTGGAGTGTTTTGTTAATTAATTAAAAACCAAAGGAGTGAAGTATTCCATTAACTTAAGTGTCCACAGTCTTTGTTATGACATCTGCAATTAGGTGGTGGAGCATCCCACAGCTAGAAGAGCTCCTTGAGAGGCCTCTATATCGTGATTGGAGTCCACCTGAACAGAACTGGATTAATTGGAAGTAATCAGGAAAGGTCTAGAGAAGGTCTCACAGTTGCTAATGTTTGTCTCTATAAAACCCAAGCAATGAGGTCAAACAAAAAATCCACAAACCTGTGAGATGGGGGTTATGACAATGTGCAGGCTTAGCAAAGGATGTGAGAACGCTGATGAAACCAGTTCTGTTAAAGTAAAGTCAAAGCAGTTGTTATCAAATGCGGTGGGGCTTTATAGGAACAGGCTTAAATTTTAATGTTTTTTTTATTTTTATGGTTTAGGTCAAATAGTTTTCATGGTGGACTCTGGCTTGGTCTATGTTTTACATATCATGTTTATTAGAAGCCTATTTTTGACTGTTTTTTGGTATCAAATAATCAAAATTTCCTTAATATGAAAAAAACAGAATATCGACTGATAAAAAAAATAAACTCTTTCACTATCTTGATATTTTTTATGTTAAATTATACCTTTGAACTAAGGAAGCAGATTCGAGGTTGCTTCCTTACCTCTTGCAGTTGCTTTGCAGATATCTGATTCATACTTAATCACTAAATTAGACATATTTTTATCATGGAATTTAACTATAACGTGCAAGTCAAAATTATGGCTCACTGAATGAATGAATACTTAGCAAAACAGCAAAGGCTACATGTTTTTTTCATGTTTATACTTTATTGTAGTTTGTTTCTAGGCAAATAAACAATAAAATATACATTTATCAGTATTTCCCTAATGTTTTCTTGACTGCCACAGCTGTGACCAAAGTGAACATCTTTTTATATACTAATCTGACTCTTTGAGGTATCCTCTTCATTGTGTTCACATCTATATATGTGTGAACAAGTTTGAATCTGCACTTTAGTGTTCGAAGCCTAAGATATACTGCTAATTACCTCATCCATGCAGTCTATATGAGGAAATGTTCTCCTAATCTAAAACTAGTGAAGCATGTGTTTTCTCTAATCAGCACCTACAATAAATGCATAAAACTACACTTTAAAGGCAGACAGTCCAAGCTATGGTCCCAAGCGTCTGCCACTTAGAGTGCAGCAGTTCAGTGCCTCACCAAACACCACTTCACCAGGACTTGCTGAGATAAGACTATTTCACGCTGTTAAGCAAAGCAGTAAAAACTCTGGGTTCTGAGTTCTCACTCTTGTGTCTGTGTGTCTGTGTTAGTCTGACTTACAAAGGAGAAGTCCGGCGCATTTTGGCACAGCAGTCTGGGAAACACGGCCTGTCTTTGAACACGTTCCTCGTCCTCAAACACGTTTCCATACATGAAGCCGTTTAGCATGGTGGAGTGGGAATGCACATCTATATAGAACTCCAAACTCACACTCTAAAGGTGAAAAAGGGAAATAGAAAAAGGCGCAAAGGGTTAGTTGGGATAGTTTTCTGTCCAAGAGCAATGGCCTACAAAACACTTTCTCCTCTGGGAAATACCGCGACCCATGGGACAGCTATGACCACTACAGACACGGTGGACTGAGATTAGAGCCCTACCTGAAAGGAGTCAGCCACCCAGACATAACTTCAATCATGCTGTCCTTCTGAAGGGCAAACCATAAAAAGCATATGCCCTGTTGAGCTGAGAGGAATAAGGTATAAACACAAATAATCTGGACAATTCATTCACCAGTTTTATTCCTTTAACAACCCTAAATTTATTTAAAAGTGGAAACTTAAAAAAAATATATATATATTTCCCCCTTATGATGAAATTTACACGGCTATGCTTTTTTAATATGTTGGCTCCTTGACTGACATCTGGCCTCCAATCCCTGGGCTCTGTCCAGCGCATTTTAGTACAAATGCTCATGATAATAAAGTTGTCAAATTTAACTGAAATTAGGCCGATACACTGACTTCTAATTAGTGTAATGGTCAGAGAAGGAGAGGTGTCTTTAAACACATTTACCTTCTTATTTGCACATATATGAGAAAAGCTTCGTGAAAACATGAACGCTAATGGATCAAACAAATGAAGGAAATAAAAGGTATAGATATTTGATGCAAAGAACAGAAAGTAGCGTTGATTGTTGATGATATTTTTACAAACTGTGTTTTGAAAAGCCTACTTATTTATTGTCCTTAGTAATGCTGGTGTTTGCTAATTTTAGTGTCTGAGTATAAATCCAGGTCAAAAACACACATGGTTATAACTTTAGATTATCAAACAAGTCAAGATATTAAATAGAGCTTTGTAATTTATCAATCTATAAACAATCTATAAAATACTTCAGTATTAGACTGACAAAGGATCTAGAACCCCCCATGCTCATAAAGAATCCTAATGAGAACCCTAAGATGTGATCATTTGTAAAGCACCCAAGTCATTAACAACTGTTTTTATATGCACCATATACTACTGTGGAAAACATTTCAGAGTGTTTTAAGTTTTACTTTTTAGCCCCACCTATATATTATATTAAAAAAACAAAATCATGATTTGTTGATTCAGAGATTAGAGGATCTGAGCCAACCTGTTCCTTTTTAAAAATATAAATTCCTCCTGATAATAATCATTAGCTGTATTTGGTCAAATCGTTATTGTTCAGTTTCACCAGTCAGTCCAACTTCCTTTCTGCAGTTGTAGAATCAAGAAATCAAATAAATAGAAGCTGTAGGACAAAATTATGTTGCTAAAAGATCTTAAAAAGCATAATGTCAGACCACGATCAAAATAAATTTGGCATCATTCTGTCTGGATATGTACTGCATGTATAACAGAGAAGAGTTTAGTTTGTGTCCATCATGGTACATCGTAACTTTTGAAACTATGTCTAAATGCTGCAGCTAGAGTTTAGATGAATTAAAAAGAGAGATCATATATCTTCTATCCTAGCTTCTCTTCATTGGCTTCCTGTTAAATCCAGAAGAGAATTTAAAATCCTCCTTCTCACATATAAAGCCTTACATGGCCAAGCTCCATGTTATATTAGAGATCTGATTGTTCCTTGTGTTCCTAACAGAGCACTTCACTCTCAATCTGTAGGTCTACTAGAATTAGAGTTCCTAGAATTTCAAAAAGTAGAATGGGAGGCAGATCTTTTAGTTATCAGGCTCCTCTCCTGTGAAACCAATTACCAGTTTTACTCCATGAGGCAGTCACCCTGTCTACTTTTAAGGGTAGGCTTAAAAGTTTCCTTTTTGATAGAGCTTATAGTTAGAGTGGCTCAGGTTATCCTGAGCTATCTCTATAGTTATGCTGCTTTAGGCTTAGACTTCTGGAGGACATAGGGACCCCTATTTCATCATTCTGCTTCATTTGATCTCTATTCCCCACTCTGCAGAATCTGTCAGTTCAATCTCTAACGTTATGCTCTCTCTGCTTTTTCTCATAGTAGCTTCATCTGGTCTGTTCCTGTTTGGCTGTGGCACCATCCTGGAGAGTAATATCAGTTGTGCTGCTGCCATCAACACCCTTGTTTATAGATGTTCGAGATCGGCCTGTTTTTCAGTTTAGTCCTGTCTTTCCTGACTGTGACTGGATGGATGTGCTCTCTTCATCCTCTGACATGGGAGCTGCCTCGGAGCTCGTCTCCTGTTAAATGGGAGTTTTTCCTCTCCACTTTTGCTATAAGCATGCTTAGTGTGAGGGATCGTCTTCAACTCAATAAGTCGATGCAATCAACTGGTTTTCCTTAGAAAACTTAGAATCAATTTGACTGTATGATCTGGTTGAACTGTAAAGTGCCTTGAGATGACATGTGCTGTGAATTGGCGATATATAAATAAACTGAATGGAATTGCATTAAAGTCAAAGTTTGCAAACAAACTAGAGCAGATTAAATTTATTTTACATTCATTAATATCTTTGTAATTGATTATAGGTGTTTACTTAAGGGCCTCAAAATTGCACAGCTTATAGCATTGTTTCCTCGCAGTAAAAAGGCTGAAGCTTAAGATGGCATTATCTCCTGGTACATGCACCGGTTTTCTCTGAGTACCTCCCTCTGACAGTACATAAAAATGACGGTTTGCTACATGATTATTCTAAATAGTTTTAGATGTGTTTGCATGCAAAGTTGTTTATGTGTCTTATCCTAGGCCCTGTAAGGATTAGCAGAGATGGATGGATGGATGGATGGATGGATGGATGGATGGATGGATCATTTTTATTCTTTATTAGATTTATTTTCACTTAAAAGCTACAATATAGATGTCATGTTATATCTTGAAAATAGTTTATCATGATCTTTTGTGTTTACAGAACACAAACCATGTGTTTAAAGACGGTTATAGATTGTTGAAACCCTGGTCTACTTGACAAACCTGTTGGGTAAACTTCACACTTGCAAATGAATCATAACACAATGCACATCTGAATAGCAGCTTTGAGAGGGATAATGACAAAGATAACCAATTCAAATTATGAACATATATTTCTAAATATCTTTGATCTTAATTAGAGACTTAATCAGACCGTCTGTGCTTTATCTTGGCCATCATTTCCAAGTTCATTAAAAATATACACCTGGTCTAACATCTTTTACCTAAATAAGGGCCTAAATAAAAGGGGGAGGTGAAGGTTAGTAAGAATGATAACTTCAATTACTTTAAAAAGACCACAAAATATAAACAACCCACCACACCCTGTGACCCTTAGCAACAGACTGGCACCCACCAGCATCCCATCGCTTTGCTTGCTCTCTCTATCTTATCAGTGTTGGCTCTCTCCTAGTTTTAGCCCTCTACTCTTCCTTCATTCTCTCTTTTATCTTCCCTCTCCGCTCATTACAGATTCAGCTCCACACCTTGTTCCCTGTGGGTCATAAACAGGAGGAGTGGGAGAAATCAGAGAGAAAAGGAGAGAAATAGAGATAGTGGGATGGAAAAGAAAAAGGATAAAAGGGAAACGATGCATATGCTTGTAGTAACGTGTTTTTTTGCGAATTAACATAGGAGGCATTGAAGAGCTTACAGGAAAAAAGCAGGTCGGAGACAAAGAGAAAAAATGAGGGAATAAGCAAATGAAGACAAACACAGAGAGGAGGGAAATGAGCAAAAGAAAAAGAGAGAAACAAAGATGTGAGACTGGCAGGGGTGAGACAGAGAGAGGGAAGTGATGCTTGGGCGGCCCAGGCGACGCAGTGTGGCTGTGTTTGAAATTCTGCTCACAGCCAAAGCAATTTCCTGGCGGTGGCTGGGCTGTCAGCTGCTTGGCTGGCTGGCGGTGAAATATGGTGGCTGGGAGTCGGCCGCTAGCAGCCCCCGACAACCTGATGGATGGAGCCCCAGAGGAGAGGAACAGCAGCCGGAGAAGGTGGGGTTGGGTGAGGAGAGGGGTGGGAGGTGGTTAGGTGAGGGGAAACAACCGAAAAACAAAAAGAGAAAAAGACTGAATGAGAGAAAGAGAGAGAGAGAGAGAGAAAAAAAAGCTTAATGCAGTCAAGTGAGCAGCGGTGATGCGAGGTAGAGAGAAGAAAAATAACATGAAGCAAAAAGGTTAATAAATAAATGAATAAAACTGAAGGTGAACAGCAAAAAGGGAAAAATACAAGAAGGAAGCAATGATAGAAAAGATGGGTAGAAGATTTCAGGTTTATTAGAGAAAGGAAAAAAAAGAGGGAGGGTACAAGGTCCAACCAACAGGGTCTCTACAAGGTATACCTGAATAATAATCATCCAGGGCTCCCCTCAGGAGGAGGTGAGAGAAAGTTAACAAGGAGGCAATCAAGGGCTAGGTTACAGAAAGGTGGACAGGCAGCTGATCAAAGTAACACATTGGGTGGAGATGACGTTATGTAAAACCAGTTAAGGTGTTCATACATTTAATTCAGCTGTTTATTTATCACAGCAGTGACTATGTGTCAGGTAGCTAAGGAGAACATGATGCTTGGATCACAAATATAGGAAATGATAATGTTTTAGTATTCGTTAAAGGAAAAATACAAAAACTTTTGCTCCTTTTTGCAAATTCTATAATGATTTCACAAGTACGAAAGCTTGTTATAAAGTTTTAAAGAATCTTTTAACCAGAGTGGAATATTTTTGTCTTCTTTTTAAACCATATTTTCTGTTTAACATGTCTCAAAGTAAAAATATCAAAGTGCTACACAAACATATAACAATAATTATAGATTTAAAAAAAAGTTTTAAATAATCCCTCTTCTCTGTGAGGCTTTATTGAGTATTTACAATTTTGAACCGATGATAAATTTCATCTGACTTATAAAAGAAAAGGCGCTGTGCTCAAGGTTAAGGCTGATATTATATCTTCCAATTATCCATTGCTACCGAGTCTGAAACGTCTTTTTTAGGAGAGTGTTGGACATAAAATAGGAAGCACCGAAGCAGAGGACATCAATAAGCTTGTGGACAGATAACATGTGGCCATTCATGGGATTTTTTATAGTCATACAACAGGTGAAAAAGTGCTTCCTTTCATCTTTAAAAAGATCAAACATGGATCTCATTAAGTTTAAACAGTGCCTTCATATTTTCAGATCACAATACTGCACTTTGTTACCACATTACACTTTTGAATACGTAGTGGTGTTTTTATCAATTCATTGGGGTCAAGCAATCCAGCATATAGCAATCAAGGTTGATCCTACAAACTCTAACAATGGGCGGCTCTAAGCTTAGTACCGTAATTCCCAGGCTGGTAACATTAAAGGGCACACTTATCCATAAAATCCGGTCATTTAATTTAATCCTATATATTACATAATCAGCTGGTAGAGGTAGCATAACAATGTGGAAGACATTCATAATATCAGTGCTTAGCCACAAATGCATATGTAACATAAACAGAAAACAAGAGATAGATTAGCAGATTCTGAGGGTCATTGTGGGGGAGGATTGATTTCTTTCTGCAATGTCAGCAGCTTCAGATCCTTACATATCATGTTGTTATGAGATGAATTTGAGAGAACTTTAGAAAGTGAAATTTCAAAGACATAGACACAGTCAGGTAAGACATTTCACCACTGGATTCTAAACTAGTGAAGTTCACTGAAGTGATGAATCATGCTTCATGGTCTTGTGATCCAATGAAAAATCCAGGTTTGGCATTTGCCAAGAAAGCAGCACTAAAAACTTCAGTATAACAAAGTGGGGAAAATTTAAGGATTCCCCCTTCCTGTTTTAACATGATAATGCACAAAGCAATGTTCATAAAATAAGAAACATTTGATTGGGAGGACCTATACCGTTCTTTTCAGAGCCATGATCTCAACCTTACAACACCAGTGTCTCCTACTACTGTAAATGTTATTACATACCTTCCTAGTACTTTTGAAGCTCTTATAGTTGGAATAAACTCTGACTCAAAACATGAGGTTGAACCCCTTGCAAGTTAAATGCAATGGGAGCTCCAAAATTAAAATCTGTCAAAAGCCTAAATCTTTGTACCAACTTGAGCTGAACATATTGGATCTTGTGCTCCTTAAGATGCATCAACCCAAATAAACACAAACCAAAACACTTTTCTACGTTCTAAAAATGTTATTTTGTCACATTCTGCAGTGAAATAGATTCATCGTTCCTCAGCTTTATTTCTGTCTGTTCACTTTGTTTTGTGGAAAACCTTACAATACTACATTTTATTTTAATTGCAAAGCTGAAAGAAAAACTAAATTTAAGGCACCTGAACCATTGCTTTGTGACAAGTCACTCGGCTTAAAACTGAAAGCTCTCACATGAAGCTGTGAAGTTCTTCTTGAAGGACATCAGAGGACCTGTACTAACAGCCATGGAGCCCGACAATGTCATGTCCAAGTCTACTACATTGCTTAGTTAATGCACTGTCAATCAAACCAAGACGGATCTGAAGGCCCAACCACAGTGATTGATGCTTCAATTAACAACCCTCTCTGACCTCCACAATTGTTCATTTGAAATTGTAATCAAGCAATTAGGGGAAATTAAGAAACAGAGACTACTGAATGAAAGTCAAAAGACAATTTAGGAGAGAGAGAGATAGAAGTGCAGTGAGTGCAAGTGTCCAAATTAAGCCTCTCTGAGAAAAATAAAAGCCCTGTCTTGCTGCAGAAACACCAGAGAACTCTCAACTCGGGGTGAACTTGCAACGACGGCAATCAGTTTAGTGTAAAACCCAGAAGGTCAAACGAATGAATTTTGTCAGACAAGTACTTATCTGCTGCATATTAATTAGAGCCGGGTGCGGGGAGTGCAGCGGGGGCCATAAATGGCGGGCTTATCTGTACACGGAAAGGAAAAGTAGCTGATTGAAGCAGGATTACAGGCCCCCGAAAAAAAGCACTTTGCATCAGCAGCATACCTTTTGAAAAGAAGGGGACTGCTGCTGGTTCAGGAAAATAATAAAAGTGTCTTGTGCTATTGTGAATATACAATGTTAAACTAACAGGGTTGGGGTACATTATCTTTAATGAAAATTTAAATAATTTAGGTTGAGTTGGTCCTACTTTGACTGCAATAACGTCTTTAATATGAAAATTGGAAGTTGAATTTGAGAAAAGCTTATTTCTGCTGTAGGATGCAGAAAAACACTGACCTTGAACATACAGATGACATAAGGCACATCATAATTATATTCATCTTGTAGCTCAGACTGTTCCCTTATAATTACTCAAGTAGAAATTATTATAAAATTAAAATGCTTTTTAGCAAACAATCTTTCAGTAGTAGTAGACCTTGAGCACTCTGCTTTAAGCTAAGGATATCTAAGAAATGCTTCTCTTTAAAGTGTAAAAAAACAGGTTTAAAGTGAAAAGTTATTGTTTTTTTCTATTATTCCGAGAACAAATGGAAAAAAAAAAAACCCAACTAGGATACAAACAGAGAAAGAAATGAAGAGATACAAATGATTGTCAAAGAGGATTATTTTTTGTACACTTGTTAAAATGTTGAAAATTGTGAACGGCCCCTTACTATAAACAATTGAAATTTTCAGCTTCATTGAGGCATTATACCATTTTATTCCTACATTATTCAATTTATAATGTTGTGATACATTGATGAAATGATGAGTCTGATTAAAGCCTGACCACTGAATGACAGTCATGCACCAAACCCCTTTGTGACTGGGATCATACCTCTTTAAGGAAGATCACTGCTTCCTTGCAGCCAAATTAACAATGGTCCAATGACTGCGCAGCTGCACGCTCCTGCTGAAGATGCTACAAGCTCAGACAGCACAACTGCGCAAACCAAAACCCTGACATCGCAACTGTAAGACGAATAAGCTGGAGAAAAGGATGTGATGCAGCAAGATAACCCCCAACATCATACAGCTTTAAACCCAAAGCGGACAAGCGACCAGTCTCTCTTCCCCAGGGCTTATGGCCTGTCAGGAGAGGCAAATTCCATGTGGATCTTTCTGAAGCTAGTTGGCCATAGCTGCTTCCTTTATCCTGCCATCAGAGCTTCTGATCACAGTGTATAGTCGCGCGCCAATAGTTTCACTTCGGGTGAGAAGACGGAGCCTCCGTCTTGTTAACCAGTGTCCTGCGCCTACTGGACTGATATTCCCTTTTGAGGAGCAAGCGTTGCAGTGTGTTTTGCGGTAGAATCATGGGGGGATGCCTCCGGAGATAGCCATAATTTAACTACATCGATTGAAGCCCATCAGATTCCCTTGTTGCTTGCATCACACTGATCTAAATCTCTCTGAGAGCTGATCTGGTTTCGAGAGAGACTGGTGTGAACTGAACTGAGCTGAGCTGATATCTGAAGCTGCCGCTCCACTCCTCATCCAGGACCAGCAAGTCAACTCATAGTAAAAACTTTCTATTATTCCATTCGATGCTCAAATAAGGTGCTTAGCTTGGGCGAGCATTGTTAAGCCAAGTCTTTGTAAAGGGTTTATTGAACCTTGGGACTCTTAAATTGATGGTTAATTTAAAAAGGGTTTCTAAACTGAGCCCTGGTTTCATGGTGTGAATGAATGTAGTGTGAGCGAGTTTATGTGTTTCTTGAATCTGGATTTCTTGGTTTCCTTTTGTTTCCTTAGGTTGGTGAATTACACTAACTTAGAGTTTTGTACGCCTTTTAAACTGTATTGAACACCATGATAGGGCGGCCATTTCCTGGAGATTTGTAGTCCACCCTCTTCTTTGTCATAGGATAGGAGCAGCCATTTTCCGAGTTTTATAACCTAAGGTACGCTTACATTGGTAGTCCAACCCTCCCTTTGCAGTCACATGATAATATCCACCATTTTGAGATTCACAACCTCCAGTATTTTTCCAGCTTGTTGCTCCACCTCCTTTGACCACATGGTAGGGTTCCGCCATTTTCTTTTATGACTCCCTATCATAGCAAAGCCCCCCTCTAACTGGGTTAGATGAATGTAGGTTCGCCGACGTGCAACAACGCTCTATTATAAATACATTAACATTAACAATTGTAAACTGAAAGCTGTTTTTAACTGCCCCTATCATTGTTCATTATATCTGCTGCTAATTTTGAACCGACATTATTGAATGTGTTGACATTTGGCCTACCTTGGACAATCCCCAGAAGCCATTTAAACGGACTTTTAGATCTCTTTTCCCCCATCTTCCAAATTATTTAGTTTACATCATGTTTATTTTCTAGTAGTGTGTAGTGTTTGCATTAATGTTGTTTCTTATTTATAAGTTTAGATATAGATTTCATTTCTACATAGATTTCTCAATGATCCTGGTTTGTTGAAATAAAGACTTCATTATTTTAACCCATAGTAGTTTGTGGTTATTGTACAGCGAGTGGTTTATCACCCAAGTCACATTCTCCTTCAATCCTGTTGGTGAGATTTGAATAAATAGAGACATTTCTTTAGTTGGTAATTAATAGCTCTGCTGATAGCCTAGCCTGTCAATAAATTGGTGGAGAATAACTGGATTTTGACAGCTGGTCCAGAAGTCACCTGGATTGAGAGAGGCCAAAATCCTGGTGAGTAAGTGGATTACAGATATAATTATTCAACTAAGAACATTCAACTGGTTTTACCGTTGATTTTGAATGATCTATCAATTAACATCAACTCCCAGTCCTAGTTAATTATATGTTCATAATCTACATGTAAAATATCACAACATTTTTCTTTCAAAAATCACTGCAGAACAAAGCTGTTCATTTTCTGCTGCACACAATCTTACTTCTTTAATAAATGTTTAAGCTACATAAACACTCTAATGTTGTCCTGAAAGATGGCCTTACCTTTGTGGAAATGTTAAAGAGGTTGAACTGAGTGTATGCGCAGGCATTGTTTAAACACTTTTAATCAAATTGCTTGTGGTGAAAAGAGCATTGAGTACCCACTTCAAAACATACATGAAATTGAGAACATCCTAGAATTCTGCAAGAAGTCCATTCATGGATGACAGACAACTGCAGCAGTTACTTCCTTTGATCCATTTTAACTCTATCTCATCATCCAGGAACTTGGAAAATTAAATATTGAGAGAAAAAAATAGTAAGCACTAGCATAAAGCCTCCCGCTGTGCCAAAAGTGAGGTATCCAAGTGTGGAAATGGCTTTCATTTAAGGGAGTGAGCTTATTAACAACTTTGCCCCCCAAAAAGAGGCTATGAAAAAGGGCAGGGCCAACAGGTATAAAAAAAAAACAAAAAACAACATATTCTCGCAACAATTCCAATTCCAAATCCTTTCAGTTCTTCACCATAAACAAGAGCGGACTCATTTTTCATGTCATAGGCGATAAGGAAATAAGTAGTGATTTAAGAAGCAAGTCCTTGCTTCCTTGAATCAGCACAGCTCAAAATAAAAATCCTGTAGCTTCCTAACACATTTGTGTCCCTGCAAGAACCATCTTGATTAATTCTTGTTGTTTTAACTCTGATACAACTCCTACAGCAGAACACGGCACATATTATTGAAGAATGTGGTTGCTGCTTATCAGTAAAGTGGTACAATATTGTCTGGATGCCATGTTTGGTGATCTATCATATTTAATCTGTCATGCATTCACTCACAGGAAGGTAATAAGTCTGTTGTCCAGATGAATGACTTTAACGATTCTTTATGTCCATACCTGTCATAAAGTTAGTGAAAAAGAAAGTAAAGCACACAAAAAAGTTGTTTGCATTTCATAAAACAATGAAAAATGAATAGAATAAAATGAAAATAAAATTAAAGAATAAAAGCATCAGATATTGTCAATAATTACTCCTGGCACTTTGCAGTCCCTCATATAGTGCCTTTTAAAAATGTTTACAGCCCTTGTGGTTTTTAACATTTTGTCAAATTACAAATGAATGCAGTGTATATTACTGGAATTTAATTTGTAGGACAGCAGTGCATAAACATGAAATGATAGAAAAATGCAGCATGTTTGTTTAAAGCTGTACAAAAAAAAAAAATGTGTACATAAGTTGCACATTCAAACTGAAAGATAAATTTTGCTGCAGCCACAAATCCAATAGGATATAACACTAATGTTAAGCCAGACTTGCTAGTGGAACCAAACTCTTTCTTTCTCTTATTTGAGTTGAAAAGCATTTTCTTAGAGGTTTTAAGTTAGGGATATATCAAAGTAAATAAAACTCAAATTGTCCCCAAGGGGCAATTTACCTACACAACATGCAATATGCACCTACAGCACAGTTGTGCTTGAAAGAAAATTATTTATTAACGAATAGAAATTTACCAAATTATAATTTAGTAAAACAAAATATTGCTCCATCAGGCTTGTTTATTTATATATAAAAATATTTATACATATTTACATATGTATACATATTTATACATTTTTTTTAGCATATTTATTTATTATTACTTTTGTCCATTTATTTTACAGTCAGCGGGTTTTTTTTCTGTCTTAAATGGAAGGTTACAACTGTGTATGTATACACAGCTACACATACATACATACATACATACATACATACATACATACATACATACATACATACATACATACATACATACATACATACATACATACATACATACATACATACATACATACATACATACATACATACATACATACATACATACATACATACATACATACATACATACATACATACATACATACATACATACATACATACATACATACATACATACATACATACATACATACATACATACATACATACATACATACATACATACATACATACATACATACATACATACATACATACATACATACATACATACATACATACATACATACATACATACATACATACATACATACATACATACATACATACATACATACATACATACATACATACATACATACATACATACATACATACATACATACATACATACATACATACATACATACATACATACATACATACATACATACATACATACATACATACATACATACATACATACATACATACATACATACATACATACATACATACATACATACATACATACATACATACATACATACATACATACATACATACATACATACATACATACATACATACATACATACATACATACATACATACATACATACATACATACATACATACATACATACATACATACATACATACATACATACATACATACATACATACATACATACATACATACATACATACATACATACATACATACATACATACATACATACATACATACATACATACATACATACATACATACATACATACATACATACATACATACATACATACATACATACATACATACATACATACATACATACATACATACATACATACATACATACATACATACATACATACATACATACATACATACATACATACATACATACATACATACATACATACATACATACATACATACATACATACATACATACATACATACATACATACATACATACATACATACATACATACATACATACATACATACATACATACATACATACATACATACATACATACATACATACATACATACATACATACATACATACATACATACATACATACATACATACATACATACATACATACATACATACATACATACATACATACATACATACATACATACATACATACATACATACATACATACATACATACATACATACATACATACATACATACATACATACATACATACATACATACATACATACATACATACATACATACATACATACATACATACATACATACATACATACATACATACATACATACATACATACATACATACATACATACATACATACATACATACATACATACATACATACATACATACATACATACATACATACATACATACATACATACATACATACATACATACATACATACATACATACATACATACATACATACATACATACATACATACATACATACATACATACATACATACATACATACATACATACATACATACATACATACATACAGAGGCCTATGCATACACATATATTCTAATACATACATAAATATTACATGCATGTATATACTTATAATTTAAGACACATAATTGTGTAACCCTGATGTGAGCTTCTCTACAACTGTCAGACCTGTCTGCTGTTCTTCTAGGTCTTCATGATATTCTTAATATTCTTTAACTAAGCCCTTAGGTCTTCAGAGGAAAGCTACATTTTTAACTAAGATTCAATTTCGGTGGACTCTTTCTTACTGACTTCTAAAGCCAATACTTTACAGATTTTGTTTCATTTCATAATCACGTCCTACTTTCTAAGTTCATGGGATATAAGAAACATTTGCAAGGCACTGCATTAGATATGGTTTACTCATAAACTGTCGGTGTACTGTAGGGCAGAAGTAGCTACTGATCTACGATCTAGAATAAGTTTTGAAAAATTAAACGATAATGAGCGTAGAAAGTTAAACTGTAATAGAGCATCACTTAGAGAAGCCACAGGGGCATCTGGTCAGTGACCCAGAAATATTGTACCAGTGACAAGACATGGCAGATGGTATGACCTGCTTCATGGATGAGAGTAAATGACAAAAATCTCCTCTCTATCCCATCTCCACCCTTCCATGTTAATCTAACTTTTTACAGCTCTTTGCTTCTTCTTCACTCTGCAAAGCCCCCTGAAATTAATGGTGGTATTTGTCTGTTTATGAACACAGAGGTGATTTGTAATCAGGCTGAACGGTCACAGCCAGCTCTGGATTTCAGGCCTGTTAGTGACACATTAGCAAAGACATCCATCCAGGAGAAAGAGAGAAAGAAGTCACCCCAGAAGGGAAAATGCCACAAGTAAAAGAGCAGGCGTGAAATAATTTGAAATATTGTGTTGAATAATTGAGAACATTTTAAAGCCCTTTCAGAGATAAGTTGAGCAAGATAGCAAAAAGACTTGAAAAGTGGGACAATTTTATCTGTATCTTCCTGTGATAAGTAGACAATTCAGGCTCCAAAAGAGGGAGAATAAAGAGTGCTGATGGAGGGATTGAAACGACACAGGGGTTATGGGGAGAAATTGGCCGTATATTTTAGAAATGGATCAGAAATGAAATGATGACACCAGAGGACACTTTAATGCACACGGAGAGAGGAGAGAGAATACAGGTGACCAAGGGGGAAACAAATATTCATACAAAAACATGCGCAGTCAGTCAGCGTTTCACATGAGGCAAACCTGACAAAGGAGGAAGAAAGAAAGACCAAAAGCAGATAAAGACTGTGAAGCAGTACTGCAGGAGACACAGAAGAAGGGCATTATGAAGAATTTCAGAGCACAGAATCCATCTAGATGCTGTGACAGGACCTAATACATTTGTTCCACACAGAAAATTAATTTTCTAATATTAAAAAGGTCAAAAATAAGCCAAGGAAACAATGACCTCTTTGTCATCCTTAACAAATTATCCAAAATGACAGTGTCAGACTGCTGGGGATACATTTGCCAAGTGATGAATGCTTCTGGTAATCAGCCAATCAAAAAGAATTCTTCTTCTGCTTTTGATAAATGAGCTGGAAAAACAGTGCTTTAGGAAGAAGATGGGTCCATTTGTTTCTTCTCGCTCCTTCCCTATTTTCCTTCCCTGTCCATTTCTCTCTTTTCAAAACAAACAACACAGTGGCTTGGGAACAGATTATAGCTCCTTGCATCACTGAGTCTTTCAGCCATTTTCCCTGCTGACCAATGTTCAGATACAGATGGCAAATGATGGAATTTTTGTAAAACAGTTTAAGCATGTTTGTCTCCGCGTGGATGGAGAAAAAGTTTACAGTCTTAGTTTGCGAGTTCATAGATAATTACATTTTCATAGCGCTAGACAGGAAAAGTAATAAATGTAATGTAATGGCGTAATGCAACAGATTAACCGAAGTAGCATTCAAGTGTCTTTACGAGGCGGTAAAAGTAACATAGATAAGGTAGGTTTTCTTTTCAATCACATTAGATATGACTTATTTATGCTCCAAATCTTTGCTTAAACTAAGCCAACAAAAATTCAGCTATTAAAGACAAAAATTTTGGTTTCTTTCATGCAGAAACCCCAGTTGCCTCTATCATTATTTCTTATCTGTATATAATCTGCAAATCTTTTATCAGCTATTATCTGTCATTATTTATTCTGTACTATAACTGTCATGATCTTGGCGCTGATGACTGGCTTAATTCCTAACTCCTTTCACTTCACCTGTTAAACTCTGCCAGGTTTCTAATCACTGCTTATCTGATCCACCTGCTCCTGCCTCTTTTTAAGGTGCTTGCATCCAGTTATCAATGCGAGATTATTCTTGTTCTCTCTAGCCCGTGATGAGAGGGTTTTTAGCGTACCTGTGTGTTTCTGATTACCTGATCCTGACATGTTCTGCCTCTCAACCACTGAGCCTGCCTGTTCCCGTCTGAACGCTTTGCTGGAATTTTTCTTTGGACTTCTGGACCCCTTAACCAGCTTGTTCCTGTTCTGATCTGTTTGCCTGACCTGGCTTCTGACTCCTGCATGTTCTCTGGGGCTGCAGCATCTGGGGCGCTTTGGGCGGTGGACGCCGCATGTTGTTGGCATCCCAGTGTTTTATATATATATATATATATATATATATATATATATATATATATATATATATATATATATATATATATATATATATATATACACGGTGTATATATATATATATATATATATATATATATATATATATATATATATATATAGAAGAAGGACTAATATTTCTTTCCAGGATGGTGTTACAGACAAACAGGAACAGACGAGGCACAGCTGCTTAGGTTTTCTTTGGAGTTTTCAGTTTCACTTTGATCCATGTTTTCTTTGTTTTCTAGTTTTATTGGTTTAATTTCTATTTTATGGTGTTTTCTGCTCCTTTCTAGACTCCTCTCTTCACACCTGCTCCTAATCAGCTCATTAGTCCTGTCTTTGTTCTGTCTCCTGTATACTCTACCTGTACAGTTCCTCAGTGCTGGTTCCTCGTCTCTTCCTTGCTCCCCACGTTTACCCCTAAAGTAGTCTGGTTTTTGGTTTCCTTGTTTTTCGTTCTTTGGTTTTTGGATTTTTGCCTCAGAGATTTCATAAAATCTACAAGAACTCAGCTCTGCCTCCTCACCTCTGCATTTGGGTCCACAAAACCTCAATCCAACCCTGACAATATACTTTCCTGTATAATCTGTATATAGATTTTATATTTATCTATTTTAAAGCCTCTTACAATTACTCTTTTTATAAAAAAGATTTATAGTCAGTCCATACATATGTGCACATGTAAATAAATATTTATATCCAGTATAGCACTTCTGGATAGATAGAAACTACATTTTGTCGCTTTGTACGTGTGACAATGTGTAATGACAATATAGGTGGCATGACTCAATGCCAGGTGGGTTGCAAAACATCAGCCAGCTGAACAAGTTCTCTGTTGTGTCCTATAAACAGCTTCTGGATAGTAAATATATTAAAAGGCTATTTCAGTGCTTTAAGGTAATGTAGACTGTATTTCTCTGGTGAAAATACCAAATACTCCAACACTAACAAAAACACACTGAATGTTATTTCTTAAAACAGACAATAAGACATTGGTTAGATCTTACTACATGGATATTTTTTGTTAAGAAAGCTTTAAATATCCATAAATATCTTTGTGCTCAGTGGTTACAGTATCTTTATTTTAAGATCTGTCTTTTTTATCAATAACAAGACCAAAAACACTAAACAGAGCAACGTAGAAAATAAATTCTGGAAAGTAAAATAAAAAAAGATAATGGCATTCATGTTTTACAGAATGTCCCTCTTTTTCTAATAAAATATTTTTCATTAAGAATTTTTATAAACTCTGTTGTTCTTCCTTGAATAAATAAAACAATATTTACTCTAAAGCAATCTTCTGCTTGAATTAATGTTAATCTGTGTTTTTTGTTATTTAGATACGAGTATGTGCCTGATTAAAATGGCCCTAAGCATCGAAATAGATATCTTTATTGTAAAATGGTAAATCAGCTTACAGGTATTTTCTATCTATCTGTCCAATGAACAGATCATATTCTATATCTACAGCTGCTTACACATATGCTGAAGAGTGGTGGAAAAACAAAGGTGAATAAAAGGGGACAGCATTTGTGAGAACACGCTCAACACTAACTCATGTTGCATAATGGTAGCTACTGATATTATACAGGGCTAAGACTTAAAGAGTATAGTAAAAGGCAGATTGATTCTCCTTTTTTTACATACATATTCTTTATATCATATTTTTATATTCACATTGTTCTCAGACCTTCCTTGAGTTTAGAGTTTTGCTTCAACATAAACAATGGAGCTCATTTGCAAACAAGTGAGTGTATCATGCAGCAGTGTTTAATATGTGCAGCATACGGTGCGTTTGAGAGTAGAAATGATCACGTGAAATACACAAAAAACTAAAAGCTATGGTAGCTGAATATCGATGCTACAATATCAGATGCAAATGAAACATGCACATACTCCCTGGTCTTTAAAATAGATGGAATTTGGTAGATTTTGTAATTCCAGATAAAACACTTTTTACTCATCAGGGCTACCTGTTGTGGATAATCCTTTAGCTCCATAGTTATTAACCCTTATTTGTTTTGACTTTACCTGTATCTTTTGACCATATTTTCTATGTTGTTATAACTTTCACCCCCAAAATCTATGCATATACAAGCAGCAATAAAACCTGTTTCTGTTGCACATTAAAGAAAAATTCTAATTAAGTAAAATGTTTGCATTCCACTTTTATAAAATTAGTAAGTAGAAATATTCTGAAAAACTTTTTAATATCTACACAAATGAAGGAAAAAAAAACATTTCTGACATTAATATAATGGAGAATAGATTGCTTTTGCTACAAGCTTTGATTCGAATGACACTTGTCAAAGAGCTCACAGCCAGTAATTGGAAGTTATTGCCTGAACAGGAGAAGAAAGCTTTTTCACCATCAGAAAAAAGAAAGCTGCTGAATCCACAGTGATAGGGATTCACTTTGGAGAGACTAAAGTGACTCTCACTCAAATGGTTGATTGGGTCTCAAAGTGGAAAACTCTCCTTTATGGAACAGATGGCAACGTGACTCTGATTTATGATGCTTATGCATAGAACTGCATGACTTTAGGGATGTAAAAGAAAAAAATCTAGTTTTCTTTTAAAGCCTTCTGAGCTGATTTATATTGGTGAATCTCTGCAGCCACAAATTGTAACACATCTAATTACATGATGTATAATATATATTTTAAAGTTCCTTTTTTTTCCTTAAAGGAAAACTATAACAAATAAAAGACAATGCGATACAATGGATAAATCTATATATGTTTTAGCCAAGACCAGTAGCTTGTTGACAAATCTGCTGAATACATGGTTGAGGAATTTCTTCCATGACTCTCATAAGCTGGCTTGTTTTTATATGTTTAATTTTCTTTGTTATATACTGCTGCTCAATATCATATAAACATCTACTGCAAGCCTCTTGGTGAATATTTAAAGCCTTTGAAGCACTAAAAAAAAAAAAATCATCATAAGCTGGAAGAGACCATTAATCTGATCAGTTATATAAATTACATACAAAGCCTGATTGATATGTAGCCAAATACAGGATCAAAACAGTCCTTTGCACTTTGAAAGGTAGAAGTTGATATAGCAATGGTATACAGTGAAGTTTTATTGTCTTCAATAATTACTAAAATAGCACTGAAAACTTCAAAAACTGCAATTCTTTCTTACACAAACCTGGGCCTCATAGAAAGGAGCATACAAAAGCATAAACCTTTTTGTCATGTTTCAACAAATTATATGTAAAAGAGCATCTATCAAAATAATATAACTGAATGTTATATTTTTTTATATTTGTGTGTGAATATGCATCTATATGTGTAAGTATGTTTACAGGTGTAAGCGTAGAATGTGTTTTTATATTTGTGTATATTTTATGCCCGCATGAGGGTACATATGTATATTGATATATGTACATATTATATATGTATTTGTATATGTGTTTGTGTATTTTCTTTTCCTTTCATTTATTTGCTGTATTCTTTGATTTGTTTTTAATTTATTAATTTTTCAGGACACCAGGAAGAATAGCTGCAGCATAGCGGTAGCTAATGGGGATCCTTTGAATAAAAACTCACAACTCAAAACCATAAACCGCTAAACCATAGTTTTAAATCCTAAAACGATTTAGAACAGATCTGGAAAGTGAAAGGATGGAAGCTGAGAATTATTTTAAGATATTTTTAATTGGAAAATTCTCAAAATAAAGGCATAGATTAATATTCAACCTCTTTGTGTAAATAATAATGTTTTAGGTTAGCGTTTTGGATGCAAACATGCAAGTTGCTGCCTACCTACCAACTGCCCACCACTTAAGTTTTCAAATAATGTAGAATAGATAGATAAATAAAGAATAGGACGTTGTTTTATGACATAATATCAGTATTAACTTCTCCAAAGCTTTAATCTAAACTGTCTGCTCTAAACTTTGGCCCCCGTGAATCAAAAAGCCTCAGAGACTGAAAAGCTATATTTAGACGGAAATTACATTAAACATAAGTAGAGGATTTGACTAATTATGTGGGTTCTGAAGGCATTTTTTTCTGCACTGGATTTTATTCACAGATGTAAGAGTAAAGGAGCTAAATATCTAAAAATAATCACTTTAAAATTAAACACTACTTTGTTGGTCTGTCATATATTAAAAAACAAATAAAATATTAGATACTTTGCAGATGTAGACGGCAAAACCTTTGCAAGGCAGTGCAGACAAATGCTGCTTAACTTTTTCTCTGTGGCAGCAAAACCCTCAAACCCTTATCCACCTCATTAGGCTCAATGCCCACTGCGTGTAATGATTATGAATGGTAAAGGAGGGGATACCGGCACAGGGCCCCGTGGCGGTAGAATTGGCACTAAAACTGGCATCAGGGAGCCCTGGACATCAATAATGGGTCTGATGGGATTAACTGGCTGTGGCAGGAGAGAAATGGAAAAGGCAGAGGTCGCCCAAGCTAAAAAAATTAACTCGGCAAAATTAAAGGGAGCCGTCAACAAGGACAGGGTCTGAAGCGGTGGGGGTCATCTGTATGTGAAAAGGAGGAGAAAGGCTGTGGAATTGCCATTGCTTTAGACATTTCTAGAACTATGACCAATATGTTCCAATATTTCGATGAAAGAGAGTTGAGTCTGTCCAAAAAGAGAAGCTAAAACATGGAATGTTGTGAAAATATATTTACCCTCTAACAGGTTAGTTTTGCAATTGATAGTTTGTCCTACCAATATTTTTGAAATAAATTAACTTTGTATTTCATAAAGACAACCTGAGATTACATGAAAAAAAAAGTACTGTTTCATTCATTGATGGAGAAAATCTATCAAATCCTTCCAAACCACCCTGGCCCACAGAGAAGAAGTAAGTGAAAATAAGTCGTTAAAATGACTTACCTGGCCTGCACATGTAAAATCCAAATGGAATCTTGGTTGTAAAATACCATGTGGTAACAAAATCATAAAAATACAGCAGCAGTAAAAAAAAAGGTCATTGTCTGGTATAATCTCTATGGCTCTGTGGGTGTTCCAAAGCCATTTCTATGTTTTTGGGATGCTGGCAAAACAAACGAAGAGCTTTAATCTTAGGAGCCTTAGGAGACAGATATGAGAGAGAAATGAGAGTTAGAGATAAGAGACCATGAACTCCTTTTATTGGTCCAATATGTCATTACAAAAAACTCACAAGTGAGTTATATATATACAGTCATACAAACAGCCCGAAATCCAAACAAAAAAAACCCTCAAAAACTGAGAGTAAGCAGTTCATCAATTACACGACATAAAATATCTCTACTTCCCCAAATACAGATGAACTCTTTCAAGTCTGACACCATCTTATAAAAGGCAAACTCTGTCCTAAGACGTGCAGCTACCAGCCCTCTGAACATCAGATCAACATCTACAGAACCTTTCTCCTTCATTTTATTTCTCCTGCTGAGCCAAATGCTCATCTTTGCCTGACCAAACAAAAAATTAACCAGACAAATATTACGCCGTTGTGCTACTGAGTATCTGGGACCAAAAATAAACAGTTCATTATTAAAACTGAATCCCAATCCGCCCACCCACTGCTTTAGCAGTGAGAAGAGAGGAACCAGTCTGGAACATCCGAGCCAGAGATGCTGTAGCGTTTCCTCAGCCTGACAAAAGGCACACTGACTCCCTGATCTGTGATCAATACGCGCCACATGTCTGTTCATGGCCACGGCCCCGTGTACTACCCTCCACTGGAGATCCGCACTGCGTTTCTCTATGGGAGCTTTGTACAGGGACCTCCAGCTACCCCTGGGAGATGAACCTGGCGCCAACACATCAGCCCACCTCGACTCTCTGACCCCGGACAACATTGCTCTGTTCAGGACCTTCACAGACACAGCGTACAAACTCTTTTTTGATGCCTCAGAGAAGTTCCCCAACTCAGGTGTTTTGAAGGACAACAGAAATCCATGCGCTTCCTCCTGCTCCACCACTGCAGCACAGATGGACAGCTCAGGAAATCCTTCAGTATGGTGTTCTGTCTCTAATGCCCACCTGAAAGAACCAGGAAGTCCATTCATCACCTCCTCCACCAGTTTGTCCATGAGGCGCAAAGACTTACTTCCAACATCTTGACACAGTCTGGCAGCACTTTTCCACTGACCCGCTGACCTCAGTCCTCCCAGCTTCGTCAGCCCAGCAGCTGTAAGGATCCTCCGAACGCTGTCAGAGCCCAGAATCTTGCTCTGAATGGCCAGGTTATAAAACAAAGGTTCCTCCTCCACCGACCCATATAACTGAGAGAAATCTCTCTTACTTTTTAAAACTGTTCTCCAGTCATGTAGAACCGACTGGTAAAAACTGGAAGTCTGTGTTACCTCCATACCGTCCAGCTCCAAGAGAAAAAAATGCTTATCATAAGCCAGGTTCTTCACTCTACGCATCAACAAGGAAGCCGTTTCAGTCCAGGGCTGCTGTGTCCTGTAAAGAAAACGCTGTGCCGTCTGAAGCCGAAACGCAGTTATGCGACTCCTCAGGTCAATCAGTCCCTGACCTCCTTCAGACACAGGTAAAAACAGTACTGCAGATTTAATCCAATGATATCCATTCCAAAAAAAATCCACCAGTTTCTTCTGTATTTCTTTAATGACTTTGTCTGGAGGAACTACGACCATGGCACGGTGCCAGAGCATAGATGCAGCCAGACAGTTGGCGACCAAAGTCCTCCCCCTGTAGGACAACTGGGGCAGGACCCATTTCCATCTAGACAATCGGGCGCTTATTTTCTCAACTAGACCCTCCCAGTTTTTGGACTGAAAATGTTCATTTCCCAGAAACACACCTAAGACTTTCATTCCCTCTGTGCCCCACTGCAGCCCTGCTGGTAAGGTTGGCTGCTCTTTATTGCTCCACTCTCCCAGTAGAAGTCCCTCACACTTTGACCAATTGACCTTAGCAGAAGAAGCTTGTTCATATAGTTTTAATCCTTGTTCCAGAATCTTAATATCGTTTTGACATGTTATAAAAACTGTGATGTCATCAGCATATGCTGACAACCTGACTGATTTGCTTATGTTGTCTACCAAGTTTAACCCTGACAGACTCTGCCTAAGCTTATGCAAAAGAGGCTCAATAGCTAAAGCGTACAGCATCCCAGATAGAGGACATCCCTGCCTGATTCCTCTCTGAACAGATACTGGTCTGCTAAGACCCCCTCCTACCTTTAACAATACAGTGGCTCCTGAATATATTAACTCAATCCATGAAATAAAGGTTTTACCAAACCCGAATGCTTTCAATGTTTTAAACAAATAATTATGATCAACTCGATCAAAGGCTTTTTCTTGATCTAAAGAAAACAAACCTATATCAAACTCCTGAAATTTAGATAAATCAATAATATCTCTAATCAAAAACAAATTATCCATTATAGTCCTGTCAGGGACACAGTATGTTTGGCTGGCATGTACAATCGTGTCCATACATTCTTTAAGTCTATTCGATAAGACTTTAGCCAGAATTTTATAGTCCGTGCACAAAAGTGAGACAGGCCGCCAGTTCTGTAGTAGACCCAGATCTCCTTTCTTCGGCAGCAATGTCAGGACTGCCCTCCTACAGCTCGTTGGTAGTGTCCCAGAGTCCAAACATCCCTGGAAAACCTCCATGAAGTCCTTTCCAATTAAATTCCAGAAAGTCTTATAGAATTCTGCAGGAAGTCCATCGATGCCCGGAGACCGACCACAGCTGAGCTGTTTCACCGCTGCAGACAGTTCATCGAAATGAATAACAGACTCCAGTAAGGCTGAAGATGCTTCCTCCAGCCGAGGGAGTCCTTCCAGGATCTCCTCCACACAGTCAGAGTTACAGTCATCAGCGCTGAACAGGCTTCTGTAAAAGTCTATAGCCAACTTCCTCATCTCTGATGGGTCAGCAGTCACTGTTCCATTAGGGTTCTTGAGGTGTATCATCTGGTTCTGTTGCCTGACTTTCCTTTCCAACTTAAAAAAGTAACGAGTGGGCGCATCTATGTCTTTAATAGACAGGGTTCTTGATTTAATTAGAGCACCTTTAGCTTTTTCATATAAAAACCTACTCAAAGATGTCCTCTTCGTATCCCAAGTTGGATTATTATCATTATTTTTATCCAACCCATTAATTATGCCGTCTTCCAATAAAAGAATCTCCTTCTCCAATAATTCAAGGTGATCCCTTTCTATTGCTTCTGTGTGTGATGAGTACTGCTGACAAAATATTCTAATTTAGGTTTTCCCCACCTCCCACCATTGACCTATGTTTTCAAAACTAGATTTTTTTCTTCTCCACTGTGCCCAGAAATCAGAAAAATACTGACAAATACTGTTTTGTCATAAATCAATTTGATGTTAAAATGCCAAAAAGGAGATCTTTGGGGATGCACCATTAAAGAAAAATGAACAGTTAGTAAATGATGATCCGAAAAACCAACAGGTGATATCATGGCTGCACTCAACCTATTGTTGTATGTTTGGTTGACATAGAATCTGTCCAGTCTGGCTGCACTAACCCTGCCCTCAGTGACTTTCACCCACGTATACTGTCTACTATTTGGGTGGAGTTTCCTCCAGACATCTACAAGATCATTTTCTTGAATAATTTTTGATAAAAGAGAAGCTGATGATAAATTAGGCTCTCTTCCATTCCTGTCAACCAAATCATTTGTGGTACAATTCCAGTCCCCTCCTACCACTACTACTGAACTACTATTAAACTGTTTTAATGTGTCATTAAGCTTATGAAAAAAATCATTGCGGCTACCAGCATAGGTGGAAACATATACATTAACAAACACAAAAGGTGTCTCTCTGATTGTTGCTTGTACTATTTGCATCCGACCCTGCTCTATATCAGAAACTACTACATTTGACAGAACAATACGATTTGAAAAAAGGATAGCTACACCTGCACTCAGATTAGAGCCGTGGCTCAGGAAACACAATCCACCCCATGCTAAGGCCCAATCTGTGTCATCTGTTTCAATAGTGTGTGTTTCCTGTAAAAATAACACATCAATGTTTTTTTGAGATGCCACCTCAGAAATTAAAGCTCTCTTATGTTTGTCCCTCCCTCCATTAATGTTTAAAGATCCTATTTTTAGGCTCTGCATAGAGATATTAAAGAAAAGAAGGAACATACAGGCTGAAACCAGTAGAAAACAGTAGAAAGAAGAGGCCACCATGTGATGATGCATTTTTTTTTCCTATTTCTTAACTTTCTTACCAACTTTTCCTTTCTTAGCTTTCCTCAGTATTGCCAGATGTTTGTTGAGACGATAACGCCTCTTTTCATCCAGGAGGTCATTGCCAACCTGTCTCTTTAAAGTGCTGACCGATTTGATAAACTTATCTGTGTCCTCAAAGTAATCGCTCACTTTAACTGATTTATTAAAAGTTGCATCCAGAAACTCATTTATTTCATCTAGAGAGTATAGATCACGCCTTCGGTTTACACCCTCAGGAATAGAAGCTGTGTCTGACTCAGACTCATATTCCATTTCATCTCCTTCACATGAAATCTGACTGCAGACGTCACTCTGTCCCGTTACACTGCTGCTAGCTCTGTCCTCAGCAATTCCTGCTGACTGTTGCTCATTTAAGCTCTCTGTAGTTTCAGACACCTGCTGTTTCTCCACTTGACTCGGTTCAATTGCTTCTTGTACAACGTTACAATCCGCCACTACAGTCTCCGTAGAGGGTGCCGCACCCCCCACACCAGGCGCGGCCCCCGCAGAAGCGGGCGCCGCATCCGCGGGCACCGCGGCCGCAGCGCGGGACGCAGCCCCGTCAGAAGCGGGCGCCGCACCCGCGGGCACCGCACCCGCGGCGCGGGGCGCTTCCCCGCCAGAAGCGGGCGCTGCACCCGCGGGCACCGGGCCCGCGGCGACCGACACCGCGCTCCCCGAAGACCCGGCAGCAAAGCCACCAGCTGTATCCGCTGAGTGAGCTCCTTCCTGTTGTTTATGTGGACACCCAGATCTTTTGTGTCCAACATCTCCACACTCAAAACATTTCATGAGTCCGGAGCTGGCATACACCATGTAAAAACCATCTCCATGTTTTACTCTGAATGCCACCTCCAGGGTCTGTGTGGGTGATTCCAGGAACATAAACACCTGCCGCCTCAGAGATTGGACATGTTTCAGTTTGGGGTCCTTGCACCCCAAACTTACTGTTCTAAAAGTACTTGCCAGTTTGCCAAATCTACGGAGCTCATTCTCCAACAGGTTGTTTGGTATAAACGGCGGAACACCGGATACGGTGATCCGTGTGGATGGCACTGACAGCGGGGAGACCTGCAGGAATAAATCCCTGACAACCACCCCGGCCTCAATCAGCTGATGGACAGTCGGCTCATCTTTCAAAAACACCACCACTGCTTTGTTCATTCGTGAAGCGTGAGAAAGTTTGTCGTGTCCTACCTGTTCACCAACAGCCAACAACACCTCCTCTACAGATACAGAGCCATCCGGCGGGACTATCCGCACTCCCTGCCTGATAGACGGAGGAGGCGTCGCGGGGGACGCCATGCCTCCTGGAAACAACTAACTAACGCACCTACCGTTTACCTGGCTAAACCTCAATGAGAAAATAAATAATAATAACCTTACCTGGTTTGGTGCATTTCAGAGCAGTCAGAGAAACAATAGAAACCAAAATCAGACCATAGGAAGAAAAGAAAAAAAAACATTCAAATCTCCGCGCCACTCTCACGTCCACCACCTGCACTCACACTCACCGGAAGTGAGAAGGAGAGAGATAGAGATGAGAGAGATAGAGATGAGAGAAAGCAGAGAGAGATAGAGATGAAAATGAGATGAGAGAGATAGAGATGAGAGAGAGATAAGAGAGTTAGAGATGAGAGATAGAGATGAGAAAGATAGAGATGAGAGAGATAGACATGAGAGACAGAGAAGGTGAATGGACCAGAATTCAACATTAGAAGCATTGTCCCCTGCTTCTGCCTGGTCACTCAACTTTCCAATGTCCTTCCAGAAGTTCCAGTTGCTGACTCTTGTGAATCCCTCCCAATCCGCTGCAGTTTCATATTTTAATAAACTGTTCAAACTGTCTCTGATTGAATTCTGGGTCTTTCGTTTCTGATCATTACAAGTCTCCATTTCTTTGTTACATTAAGAGTTGATCACTTTTTACAATAACACTAGATGCAAATAATGTGATTGTAAATATTGCAAACCACTTGGTAATATGTTTAAGACCAAATTCAAATGAATTATAAAGATTGGATATTAGTCTAATATTAGCCAAAAAATTTATATTGGATTTTATCAGCCAGCATCTAAAATCTCCAATATATGCCTATATAAACTCACAGATTCTGTTAAGTTTCTGTATCTCATTGGTTAATATAACATGGCTCAGTTTTCATACATTTTGTTGTTCACCTTTGTTCCCTGTTGAAGAAATATTACTTTATCAAGCCTTTTCTAATATATAACAGTATAAAATAACATCTGGTGTAATTTGCGCTAATATTTAATTGGGTCAACATCGGTATGGCCAATTCTCAAAGCTGCAATATCCTTATCGTATCGGAAGTGAAAAATTGTATCGGGACATCCTTACTGTATAGATCGCCTATCATGGCCTCCCATTGTCATTTTATTTTGATTTCACCCTGCATTTTGGTTACTGCTGTCTGTGGCAGTTTGTGTTTATAATAAAGGACAAAAGAAAGCAAAAAACAGCCAAACTTATTCTCTAGTTGAATATGATCACTATTGTTTGCCTAACTTCATATACATTCCTCTTGCTAAAACGAACTCAGCACCAGACCTTGTGGATGCTCAAGGCTAAAGGCCCTTGTCTGATACAACTTATAGACAAATCTAATTAAAATACATATGCATAAATAAAGAAAATTGATATTAGATAATCCAGTAACTTTGGACCATGCACCAGCAAACAGCTATAGCTGTGTTCGTTTGCGCCTGTAGCTTTGTTTCATCTGCAGCATGTGTCTTGGTGTGTGTGGGTTTGTGTGTGTGTGAATGACAGGCATGAGTGGATCCCCCTGCCATGACAGAGTCTATCGATCAGTTTGTCGGCGCCGGGGGAAAAGGTTAATCTGCCCAATGCCAGCTCCTCGCCTCGCCACATCTCTGGCCTGCCCTGCATCCCACCCCAGCCTGCTCCCTCTCTTATCAGGATTAGAGGAGAGTACAAAAGGGCAGAGCATTCCCAGGACACGCACTGACCTTCAGTAATCCCACCAACCTGACGCTCAGCTTATAATTAACATCAGGAACACAGAGGGAAAAGTCCCCCTGGTCTGCTTGCGTAGCATTGCTCCAACTCAAAGACTCAAACTAGATGGAAAAAAAGTTAACGAAGAGTTTAAGACTCAAAGTGAAAAGACCTGCTTCACTAATGTGTTTTGGATGCCTCAGAGAGGGTAGCTGACATTCTGGAGGTGCTGACTACCCTCCTCAATCTCCCCTGTGTGCAAGCCCTGCACAGAAATTGTAGAGACGTGCTGAACCAAGCAGGGGCACAAAACACAGTACTTTGAACCAGCAGACAATTGTGTAGAGAAGGAACTTAAGGGCATAAAATAAAAAAATGTGTGTGGATCTATGGGGTATCTGTGTGGGCATGCTCACCGGGTCTTGGTTCATCTGCACTATGAGCTGTTTAACGGCGTGCAGCGTGGGGTGGGCCCATGGAGAGGGATCCTGCCAGTGGCGATTCAGGTCGAAGCCCATCAGAGAACACCTGTTTGTTTGCACACACACACACACACACACACACACACACACACACACACACACACACACACACACACACACACACACACACACACACACACACACACACACAGGAGACTTTGATTTTCTATCCAAATTGGGACTTTACATTGAATTACCGGTACATTCATTTTAGCTACTGCATTTAGGACTTACCCTGACATCATCCTAACCTTAACCATTACCAGTAGATTGCTAACCCTAACCTTAACCTGAAGTGAATGCACACAATAATGAAACTGACTCCCCTACTAAAAATGGGGCCCACCACATTAGGACCAGCCTTTGGTCCCTACAAGGCTCTCAAAGGGTTACTAAATATACCCAAAACTGTCCTAATAAGTAACAATATACAGTATACAGGCACACAAATCCATGTTATATGTCATATCCTACCTTTGTATTGACTCACCTTCATTTATATGGCCTAACCAAGATCATTACCCTACCAAACACCAAAGCCAAACCCAAGAAGAGGATATTTTCTTATGAGGTCCACTGGTCCCCACACGTCTCCGCTAGTCCCCAAAATGTTGCATATTTCTTGGAAATATCCCCACAAGGTACCAAACACTATCCACAGAAGATACAAAAACCAGACGCGCACCCCCCACACACAAACAGAAAACATTTTCCTGCTTTTTTCTTTTCTGATGTACTGACACAAATGATTATACAAAAAGAAATAAACCAGCTCTAGATGGGCAGCAGGATTATAGATGCGTTTAGACCAAAGTCATTTTCTGAAATAAGAAATTCCTGATAAGTCTGTAAAGTTCATAGAGCAAGAACCCAAATGCAAGCAGGCAGAAGGCAGATTACACATTTACAAATTATGATTTAAATGCGAAACAGAAGGAAAGTAAAAACACTCCACTGTAGAACTAACATTAGGATAAGAACAGGAAAACAGGAAAATCCGGTGATTGGCTGGAATAAAACACGGTCTATATGGACTGATGGTGACCACTGACTGAGGACAGATGTACCGATTTTATATCTGAAACAGGTTTGAGGGGATGAAACAGGTATTTTCAGGGGGTAATGTTTAATTATTAATTATTTTGCTTTTGTAAAAACAAAATCTTCTACCACAAAGTTTCCCATTTTCCAGTTAAAAAGATTATACTGATGGTATACCAGTGGCAGGGAGCAACATAAATAAGGGTTTAGCTAATGCAATGCTTTGGTTCAAATTCTAGCAAAAACCTCAAGTATTTTCTGAATAATTTTATTATTCTATGCATGTTTTTAATGTTTAATAAAAAAAATAAAATAAAAAAAAGTCAGAAAAATACTTGTTTAAGCACCTTACAAAATATTGGCCTTCTAACACTCTACATGAGTGTAACTGACATTTATGAACACACTCACTTTAAGAATATGGGTTCATTGCTGTTTTCAGTAGAAAAACAACAAAAAGCCTTCTCTCTGTACCAGTCCTCTTTAGTTATATTTAGCAGTTCTTGCTTAATGCAACAGAACACATTTTTGAGGCCATTAAGATGTTCTGGTAAAGAAATGTAGAAATTCTTATCTAGGTTGTTTTATGGCCTAAATATAACCAGATGCTAACTTTTCATGAAAAGTATGTGGCTAACTAGGAAGTGATTAATTTCCTTTTAACTGTTTCAATTAGCTGGATCCTAGTTTGCAATGAACATGTAGTAAAAAGAAAACGACCTTGCCAAGGTTAAGTATTAAATTATGTATTCCTTAACAAAACATTCAGCAGCGTAGGTTCTTTCTATTCTAAACATTCAGCAGTAGGAGCAGCTTACTGCTGTGTTCACAGCTGTTTTTTTAAAATAATTTTATCAAAGCTTTATGCTACTTTGTTTATAAACACATTAGGACATTTTAATACACTCAGCTGACCTTTATAAATTCCGGTCTAACAGATCAATGTCAAAAATGCTGATTTAAATTTCTGTGCTTTTACAAACAAAAATTTATATTTTAGCCTGTTCCTCCAGAATACTAAGTTAGGATTTGTGTGGTTTAACTTCAACTTGAATGCGACCAACAGAACTAAAGATAAAAGGAATGTTGTAGATTATGCAATAACCAGGCTTTGTGTTCACTATGATGCAGTGGAAAACCGAATAAGCTTTTATCTTTTCTTTATGCAACAAAATCAAATCTTGCTTTCAAACCAACCTGGACCGGTTACCATGACAGCTTTGGAAGAAAAACACCTTTACAGTAAAAAAAATCCTCTATGCGACTGCTTTTGTACATCCATCGTCAATGTTGTAGTTAGAAAATAAGAGTTTTTATTATGAAAGAGGATTTATTTTTCTCAAATTACCTGACCTGACTACCATCATTTGCCTAGAGCTCAGAAAGGCAAAAGCATTCATTCAGCTTAAAGTAAAAGCATACACATCTCACAGGAGGACATTGCTTTAAAATAAGATTTTTCTAGAGTGTAACTATTCTTTCCAACAATTTTGAAGTTTCCATATAATAGCAGGAATAAATACTGCCAAAATGCTTGAATAAAAGTCTTGTAACATACAATAGTCTGGCCTAAAGGTGGACAGTGATGGGTTCATACACGTTCTACCTACAGCCACCTTTAACTGCTATAATAGCTACTGACATGCAGGGATGCACCCTGATCTGCCCTCCTCATTGTCTTTTGGATCTTTGACATTTGCTGAAGCTGCCAGTAATAGCACAGGTGTTACTGTTACCCTGAAACGGCAGAGCAGCCAGCCATGAACAGGAAGCTCATCCCAGGTTAACTGCCATTGATTATTAGCTCTGCATGTTCCAGTCTGCTCTCCTCTGTATCCTGCAGAGATGGCTGCTCTGTACGCTATATTTCTCTATGAGGGCGAGGGAGCAAACTATTGTCCATAAATTGGCAGCTGTTATTGGTGAGGTGATGACTGTCACTATTTACCCTCTGTCAATATGAAGCTCATCAACACTCAGTATGAAAGTAAACTAGTGTAAATAGCCTTTAAGCTGAGGTTACTTACAGGTTTGAGACCATACTTGCAAATGCATTTCCGAAGCAGTAGTGGCAGATTGCCACTAGGTGGCATACACAAACACAGTAGGAGAACACTGCTGATGCCTATCTCAGTGAGCATTAGTATTCTGGGGGCTGAGCCTATTAAGTAAAAGGCAATTATGAGGACGGGAAAGAGAAGAGAGGAAAACTGAGGAGAGGAGGATGCCCACAGAGCAGCAGCAACAGTGTTAAAGAGAGAGAGAAGGAGAGGTAGGACAGAAAGCTGGCAGAAATAACTGCCCTGAAGCCAAATATCATCTCCTAACAAATACACTGCTGTTAGCTGCATAACTTTATTAGGCTTCTCAAATATAGATCTTAGGAGATAAGGACAACATTAGATGATATAAACAGAGTGCAGAATATAAAGATCAAATACAAAAGTCTGCAACAGACTGACAACCTGTCCAGGGTGTACCACGCCCATAGACTGCTGGAGATAGACACTGGCCCCACTGCGACCCTGACAGGATTAAGCAGGAGAAAATGGATGGAGGGATGGAAATGCAAAAGTGTTTATTAGTTTTGTACCTGTAGTTTCCCAGATAGACTCCATCAGGATTAAGCATGGGGACTATCTTGAAGATCACATGATCACGCAGGATTTGGGCAACTGGATGCTGGCTCACCAGGAAGTCAATGACACCTATTAGACACGCATATAAATTTACCCAGGAACACACTGACAGGCCCACACACACAGAGCAACAGTAGAGGAAGAAAAGGAGTTGAAAATAAAACCAGGGGCGAGCCTAGCGGTTAATTGAGTTTTGAGAAACAAAAGGAGAGAGAAAAGGACGGTAAGGGGGCACCATCAGAGTCAGGCGTGGAATGGGAGACGTCAAGCCTAAATCGATGCAAATGGAATGGAGCTGATGACGGTAGAAAAACAGACAGCGTGCAGCAGGCTTAAAGCCAAATCATCTGATTCTTAATGAGCAACACAGAAACAGGGGGAAACAGCACAGGATAGATGCATGGATGGATGGATGGATGGATGGATGGATGGATGGATGGATGGATGGATGGATGGATGGATGGATGGATGGATGGATGGATGGATGGATGGATGGATGGATGGATGGATGGAATGAAACAAATATGGTTGGATAAAGGAAGGCCATATATGGTAGAATGGGTGAATTAAGACAATGTGTAGAAGGACGGTTGCCAGAAACATTGAAAGGATGACCAGATATGTTTTTAGACTGCAGGAGTGCAGAGGGAGGGAACCTTTGAAAGCCCTCCAGATGTTTTTACTCATGAAAAAAAATACCAGCCTTTCTAATATTTTTTTTTTCCTAATTTGCATTTACAACAATACACATAGCCTTGCAAGTTAATATAAAATTTCAAATAAATTTGTTAGTCCTTGAATATAGACTGAGCCTACATTATGTAATAATTGTGAAAGTTCATTAAATATTAGGGTTCAAACATCCCAAAAACATGCTGCCAGGCTATATCACTGCACAGCTCGTCCTTTATTTGTATTCAATAAACATATGATTTCGACATACCATTAAACAACCTGATCTGATAGAAAAAACAGACTGTATATTATGTAAGCCTATGTATCTCAGAAAATTGTGGAGCCAAAAGATGGGACTTTTAGCTTGAAGCACAATCATATTCACCTGCAAAAGGGCAACATTCACCCTCACCTGGCCCTAATTAAGAAGCTAGATAAATACCATTATGTCCACTTGTCTCACCCTCTAACAATGTCTAAATAAATAACATAAATATTTTACCTTGACAGATAAAAGAGGCCGGAGACTCTCCAGGGTGAACACGAGCTGTGAGAAAAACCAGCTTCTTCTCCCTCTCTGAACTCACATTATCTGTAAAAAGACAAACAAAAGGCTTGAAGAGAATGAATGCTTAGAGAAAGGCAAAAGCAAATAAAGGAACAAGGAATGAAAAGAGGTTGTTTTGTCAAAGAATAAAGATGGGGTAGCCTAAGGTAAGAAAATTAGTCATATAAATATGTCCACCTGATTCTTGTTTAATTAAAAAGGAATGTTTCTGAACTAAAGGACTTGGATATCTATCTCCACACTGGACTGCGTAACATCAAACCAACACTTTGCACAGAATATTAAACATTTGTAGTGAATTATAGATCTAGAGAGGTCAGGATCAGAGTACAACAGGTGTAAGTTAAGGGAGATTTCTGAGTGAAGTTCTCACATCTGCGTAAAAATTTATCTCTGGCCTCTGACCTTATAGAGGTTGATGGACAGTCTGTTTCCAATTATCATTTGTCCTTCCTTGATTCCTGTCCTTCATCTGTTTTCCTCTTTTAAAGAAAAAAATCAAATAGTGTCCGCTTAGCTAAGTGCTACGAGCACCAATAAACTTTTCCCCTGGTTGGTCAGCAACACTCAACTCATTTTTCTGACAGCATTTGGCCGCTAAGAGGATAAAAGAAGTGATGGCATAGAGAAAATACCTAATCCTAACACTAAAGACTTAATATAGACAGTCTTAAGTAAGTCTAGACTGAATTTAATAAAGTACTTTAAAATCTAAAATAGTTGTACTACACGTATCAGCTGTTAAAAGCTGCGCATCTGACAGAGATGTTTTAAAAACCCAGTAAAAAGACAAAAACAAACATTTTAGAGTTGGATGTTCTGTTATATCCAAAACAGCCACTTTATTGACTACACTTGTTCAGCTGAGATTACATTATGAATCAGTAAATCACATGATTTACTGATTGGTATTTTTATACACAACCATCTCTGGTTTCCAAAAAATATTTCATAAATGAGTAATCAGCAGGTGCGTGGACGAATTGCTCTTGTGTATTAGAGGTAAAAGGAGAAAATGGAGACTTGTTCAAGGTGATAGGAAAGTAAATGTAAAACCAAATCACCACCTATGAACACACAAAGCATCGAGCGTTGAAAAAGATAAGAAAAAGTCCAGTTGCCAGTCATGTGAGCTAAGCACAGGAGTGAGGCTAGAGTTTGCGGAGGCTCATCGACATAACCCATCGAGCAAAAATTTGTTGAAGACACTGAAAAGACGACATGATTTACATCCAAACAATGTCTACTTTTGGTTGAAAAGTGAAAGGTGAAAAGCTGTAATTTTCAATTTCCAGTATTCAACGTCTTTTCAGCATCTATTATTGGATTAAAATGGGACACAATCAGATAGACCAAACAAAGCCCAATTGTCAACATCTGTATCTGGACTAACCGACCAGATTAGGTTTGAAGAGTTTTAAATGCAGATGGAACATTTAGATTCAGTTTCCAAATTTATCATAAATAACAAGAAAATGTTCATCCTGCCCTCTTATACTTTTTCAGAACAGGGATGGTGTAATAAGGTAGAGGAATTTATTTTGTGGCAAAGTTTGGCCCGTTTTATTATAAAAAGGAACTTCATATAACTCCAACAGTTGAGGACCACAATTTCTGCTGATGAATACTACCAGCCAGATAATACCAATGTGATATATTTTAAATCCTCTGAGACTGGATTTGTTAACATGGATTAATTAATCTACAATTAACAAATATATAATAAATATTCTTCAAGATATGGTGGAAATTTTCACAGTAACTTTCAGCTTTTAAGGCAAAAAAGGGATTTAACCAGGCACTAAAAAGGGAAATTGTGTCATTATGCTGGTCCTCTGAGCTTATTTATCACATGATCTGTTTTTTTAAAAAGTAAGGATCAAAGGCCACAAAATCTTGCAAAAATTAGTTTTTAAGAAAAGATTTAAAAGCAGCACTACAGACAGTCAAACATGTAACATCCACCCACTGAATCTCAGGTTCAATTGAAATCCAGAGTTCAAAGTTTTGTTGTGCTTTCTTTTTGCCAGTGTTTGTCTTCTAATCTGCAGTAATAGATTAAAGTGATTGTGCACCTCTTTGCTATACACAAACTTAATATCTTATCGATCGCTCTGTTTTCTTCTGCTGAGCAGAGAAAATGCTAATTAGCAACAGGCTAAGCTTCTTTCCTTCTACTTAATTCCAATTTAACCTCAGTGCAATGCTTGTATGTGTGTCTGTTTAAGTAGATAAAAGTTGTCGAAAAAGCTTTGTTCTGTAAGATTTCTTTTGCTTTTTCCTTCTTCTGCCCTCCACAGAGACAAATGGGTTTGCCATTCAGGAGTTTTCATGCGGCGGAGTGGGATGGTTCTTCTAAATGTGACCACTTGTGCCTTAGCTGGATGCAGGGAGCTCGGTGGCTGTGAAATTCCATCAGACGGAAATTCTGCTTTGGCTTTAACCTGAAGTTACTACACAGATCCAAGATATGAGAACATAAAAATGACCTACACAATGCAGAGAGCATAGCAGTAAACAGACAGACACAAATTTCCACTACAGTAAAACCAGGAAGCAGGAGCAGAGGAAGCTGCCAAGGACTCGACTTACTTGGGAATTCAACCATTAAGGCCATGCTGCATTAACTATTAGTGTGCCTTTGCTCCATTCTTTAAAACAATATCTTATAGCAGGCTCCTGAAGCTTACAAAAGATGTAGGATTAATCTCACATTACTCTGTGTATCTGTATAGGGATGTCTTCTGTGAGCACAAACAAATACTCCCCGAGTAGCTGTAGTGTTTTAACCTGGATTTCTTCATTGCTGTTTAAATCTGGATGTGAGCAACCAAGCACTGTACAACAAAATGAATTCAACCTATTCTATGCATGTTCCACACAACATGCTCAGGTAACCAGAAAACAACAGCTATTGATGGAGTGAATGTACAGAAACAAATCATTTTGACTCAGCTGACGGTGGCATTTCACATGAAAGGTTTGGGTTAAGTTATGGTTGAGCCTCAAACGCAAAGTGATGTAGCAGCATCTCCTGACCCAGAGGTGGCAGTGAAGATCAACAGTTGGGGCATTAAAGAGACAGAAAGAGTGGCTGTCAGATAAAAAAGAGCACAAAAAAAGCAAAGGTCAAAAACAAGACTGAAAAGTATCTTTCAACACAAGTCCTTAAACTCTGTAGAGCTTTTCTTGTCAGTTTTCAAAAAATCAGAAAAAAACCATCCATCCAGCTTATCCCTTCTTGGGTCATGAGGGGTGCTGGTGTCTATCTCCAGCTGTCAATGGGCGAGAGGCGGGGTACACCCTGGAAAGGTCGCCAGTCCATTGCAGGGCATCACAGAGACAAACAGGACAAACAACCATTCATGCACACACTCACACCTAATGAGAGAAGCCAATGAACCTAACAGCCATGTTTTTGGACTGTGGGAGGAACCTGGAGTACCAGGAGATGCCCACGGAAAACATGCAAACTCCATGCATAAAAACCCTGGGCCGAGAATCGAACCCGAAACCTTCTTCTTGGAAGGAAGCAGTCCTACCCACTGCTCTACTGTGCAGCCCAACAACCCATCAACAATAACTTATTTCCAGGTGAAGCACTGAGCTAAATGTGAAATCAAATCTTAAGTCATTGTCATATGTCAAGTGGTGTATATATAAAAAAAGAACATGATTCTTTCTATTGCAAAATAATTCAGTTGGAGATATATAGAAACCACTCACCGCTTTAAAGTACAATTTTGGAGGCTTTAAAATGATAAATTTAGTGTTTAAACTGTCATAATCTGTATCTGTATTAGTGAGGGGAAACCCACAGCTCAGTAAAATAGCAGCTTTGATCTTACTGTTATAAACTACATTTCTAGTATTTTTTTGAGGGGGTTTGTGCACTTGTGCCAGCCTGAAATCTAAAACCCTGCTTCATCCAAAAACGTTTCAGATAATTTATACTTCCCATTTCTTTTTGGTAAACAAAACCTTTTAAGACTTTTGACTATCATAACATTTATAATTTATTTCAATATTTATTGACTACGTACAGCTACCAGTAGTTCCAGAAGCCATTAGGCTTAATTCACCATTCTACTTTTTTTTAATAATATTCTATTGAAGTAAACATTTAAATAAGTCCCTATTATAAAGTCATACTTTTCTTCTACTTGAAGTTCCTCATCTCAGGATTTTTCATTACATCACAAAAAAGCTACCAAAAGGCTGGGAAAGTGTTGCTGATTCAGTTCGTAAATACTAAGTCAAGCATTTCTAGGTTAAAGTTTTGTCTAGAGTTATGTTTCTTCTTAATTTGTCCTACATTCTTAGATGGCCTTTTTACCAAAATATAACTTTCAAGAGCGACTATATCCTCAGAACAAAGTTTTTGTTCTTTTTTATTAGCAATGCTATCCTCCCATGTGAAGGGATATTTCTATTTTCAGTTATGAAAAAGTGCAACCAGTTTAAACCAACAGTATGCCATGCAGTCTTTAATGCAGAAAAGTAATGTACCAGTTTATGTTTTTTTTTATTTCATTAAAAATTTCAAATTTTAAATTTAGAGTTTGCTAATTTTGTATCATTGATTACTGTAATATTCATACTTGTCTGGAAGCACTCATCTAGTTATGTATTACATAGATCCCTTTTTTTCTGCAATTCTATTGCAAATAAGAAAAAGCTCAATCTAAATGTATCGTCACAAGCTTTTATAAGATATGGCATGGCACTGTGTTGGCATTGGAACTTTCCGGGCATAAAACAAACATAGTATTTAAGAGTGATGAAAATCCTAAACTTACATCTTTTATGGCCTAATCAGAGCTCCCTCCAATTTGTCCTAAACACACCCCAATTGTCCTTTATTAGCATATGCTAATATTTCTTATGAGCTTCACTGTTGACATGATCAGGTTAAAATGAATGAAGAGCATGATGATACAGTACTTAAATTTAAATTAAGTTTTTCTCCATCTCACTTTGCTTTCATGTCAAGTTGATGCTGTAATTTCCTCCTGGAGTTCATGTAACACTGCATTACAGTTATTAAGCATCCAGAATGTTTTGTGATGAGAACTTTTATTTGCATTCCCGTTATTCAGAGAGCAGCTTCCTTTCCTGAGAGGCCATTTCTGACATCTTTTGAGTACGATTGGAATAGTTACACATGGTTTAGAAGAAAACATATATTTTTGTGGGAGACAGGGGACTACATAAGAGGGCAAGAAGAAAAAAATGTATATGCCACAGCAAGGGGTAGAAGCTAAGGAGGGGATGTGTGTGTGTGTGTGTGTGTGTGGGTGTGCGTGTGTGTGTGTGTGTGTGTGTTTGAGGGGGGTTGTTGACAATGAGTGAGTGAAAGCAGCAAGAAGCACAATTTATGCCCACACCTCCAAATCAAAGTGCTCCCTCAGCATTTTTCTCACCTGCCAAAGTCATGCACCACAAGGCACTGCTGTTCATTCTCCTGCTGCTTGCCAGAAAGGGGGTTGAAAAAACTACATATAAATATATATATATATGATGTCAAACTTAGATCAGTTCAGATAAATATGTAAATTACTTCCTTGAAGGAAAATGCCTGAGAATAAAAACAAAATACCTCATAAATCAAATGGATTCTGAAGGTCAGTCCTGATTGTGCTGGTCAGCTCTTTCTGTGACAGCCCTCTCAGGAACTTTTGGTCTGCTCTCATAAGTTGTGACATGATGTAATTAACTGAGATCTTGGTCGTCATTTCTCTCCAGCCCGTACAAAGAAAGCCCTGTCAGGATTTCTTATAGACGGGGCATATATTTAAAAGAAATTACTCATGTTAAAAGAAAATTCAATCAATGAATTGCTTGGAAACCTCTCTTGGGCTTAAACTTTTTTGACATGAAGGCCACATAACCCTAACCATCTAAATGATATAAATAGCATTTAGTTTAAAACTGAAAAAGCCAAAAAAAAAACAAAACAAAAAAACAGAATCTAAATTTCTTATGGTATACATTGCTCTGCTGTTCCTCACACATAGTGAAAAAACAAAACAGACAGTTATCCACTGCAGGTCTCAAAAACCAACGCATCCCCATATCTCTGTTCTGTGGATTTACACTGTAATAAATTGACTTCACTTTGGTGAAATGGAATAAAGCCACGCTTGACGCTCTGCCCGCAGCATTGTATCAAGGATGGGTGTGAGCCGTAAATTGTCACTGACGTTGAATTTATACAGAGCCTTGAAACGCGGTGCAGCGCTTTGCACTGGCCAGTCGAGTGAGGCTCAATGGCCATCAAGCCGTTACACACACACTCACACACCCCAACTCCAAGCTCTGAAACACCACTGCTTTGCCACCTCAAGGGCGACCAGACACAGAGAGGAGGAAGGGGAAAGAAATAAGGAGGGAGAAAAAGAGGGATGGAGCTGTGTGTCCAAGTGCAAAGGGCTCTAGAGTGATAAGAGTTTTATGATTCTGTTTTCTTCCCAGGGATTGACCAGTTCCACGGCTTACACTTTTGTGCTTGCATGAAAGTATAGGTGCCAGAGAGCCTGGGAATTGTTTCAGATTAATTCAGCTCATCTTATGGGGATGCAAGGATTCTGCCAAGGCCTTCCCATACAGTTATAAAGCATCTTCTGTCATGAAACGCAGCACGTGTAACACAGCTAAACCGTCAGAGCGGCAAGGAGAGAGGAGGCAGGGGGAAAAACTGCATAATTATAGCTTCTTGTTTTACAATAGAGCCTTGATTTTCTCTAAGATAAACAATGAACATCACTGGAAATAGTATATACTGATGTACAAACCTGTTGGGACCCATTTCTATAGTGTTTAAAAAGCCCTAATCTCATTCTGAGTAACGCAACAGTATGTCTAAGTGAATTTCTGCAGCAAGAGAAAAAAAATGCACATTTGAAAACAAAAGTTTTAAACAAAATTGCAGGTGATGCCATAATCCCATTGAAAAAATAGTTTTAATTTAGAAAATACCTGAATTATAAATGTTTTAAAATCAATTCTGTTATATTTTCCAAAACGTTTTTAGTTTCTTCTGATTTTACTTGATAATTCACATCTTTCTATTTGGCTTCAAGCCTTGATTTTTGGAAAGAAAAGAAGATTAGGATCACTAGGTCTCCAAAAAAAGGTATTAAACCTGCTAGTAAAAAGAAAAAAGCTTTTTCATTACTAGTGTCATGATGTGTAGAAATAATATCCACTGTGATGCATGCCAGAAGTTCTGTTCTCTTCCAAAAGAAAAATATTCCATGGAATTATGAAATATAAAAAACTAGAAGATATATTTTGATTTTAAATGAAAATGAACAGAAGCACCAACACTCATACCAATTGAGATTGATTTATAATAACAATCATCACTTAACACAATGCCCCCGCCCCCTAATAGTACTGTGATATAATTATTTATAATGTATAAAAATATCCTTATTCAAATGCAGGCTAGTCTAATGTTTTAATGTAAAATCTGTTTCCAAAGAGAAAATTAGTTTCTTTCTTTTAGAAATAAAACCTCTTTGCTCTCCTTGCTGTAAATTACCCTGATGAAAAATGACTTGCCATACTGGCTTAACTAGCTGACATTTTAAAATGACTTATGAAGTGATAGCAGATTGGGGTGTTAAAAAAAATACATCGATCTTCACCCCACTCTCTGACAGAACGGAGGCCTGGATCTGAAAATTGTTGTTGTGCCTCACTTGTCTGGAATTTGACAGCGAGGATTTTTCCAAATACTAGGTGGTTTTTAGAGGAGTGTGGTAATGCTTTGCAGCAGGAGGCAGACTGGTAGTACTTCAGTGGGATGGTCTCAACATAAGGATTAAAAACTAATCCGGTAGTGACAAAGTTGAAATGTTAATTGAGTTAGACGAGCCGCTGATTGATGTCACGACCGATGCAACCCTACGTTTTAATGATAGAAAAGTCATTACTGTATCTTTATTACTTGTATAAATATATAATTTTATCACATTTTCAATATGCTTGAGGCAAACCAGCTTATTATTTTTCATTTAAAGAATAATTTCTTTAACTTAGATGCTGTGCAAAGTCAGGAAAAACAGGCATAGTAAACTGTTTTTTCCTCCTTAAGTCACCCCTACATGTCCATTTCCTCTATCATGAACATCAGGGTTATCTGAAGAGCTCAATCAACAGCTGAGGTGCTTTGGTCAGCGGTCCATAAGAACAGGATTACAATGCCATGTTGGGACTCTGTGATTGGCATCACATTGAGAAAGAAAGTGGAGGAACAGAGAGGGGGGGTGGCAAAGAAAATTGGCTGGCAAAGTGATAAAAGGACTGACTTGAAGGAAGCAAGAGACAGGGAATGAAAAAGGAAACGATAGAAGGTTGGGAACAGAGGAAGCACTTGAGAAGGCAGCATGTAAATAAGCCAACAGTGTGCTTCACAAGTGGAGATGAAGAGGCGACATGACAAAAAAGCTCTGAGCACTGTGTGATTATGGATCAATTTGCCACAATCAAGCCCCCTTATGGCTGGTCGCTGTGAAATAGAGAGATTTTTGCTTCTCAAGGGCAGGCGCGATGACAGTGGAGGTCACAGACGATGGGAATGACGTACTCAAGCGCTCAGACAAAGGGAGACGAGTGTTGGAGAGATGGGCAGGTGGGGAAACGAGGTGCTATCCCACCATCAGTATTCAGGCCTGAGCCTTGAGGGCTTTCTAATTATGTTAATGGGGAGATGCTGATGAAACACAGGGCTTTGGCCATCATTGACCAAACAGCAGAGAGCTATCGATGTAAACTGCGGGACCATTTGGGTGACATAGATAGAAACACTATGAATGTCCTTTCAAATGTGATAGTTAAGTGAAGTTGTACTCTCTAAATCAGAATACCAAACCCTTTACAACATGATTTCAAATATGAGTTTTGGGGCAATGGTGATAACGCCTTATGGAAACACACTGGAGTGTTCTTTTACATCACTGTGATTCAGTGAAGCCTAAACAGTTGCTATCCACAGCACAAAAACTACTAATTACATCCATCTCTCCCATTTCTATACACACTTAGTGCTTGCAGACTCTCTGCAGACATGTGTCCATCTCCAACAGTCTCTGTACAGGAGGTATGGGACAAATAAGACTGTGGTGTTATTCAATAACTTTATAGTCAAAGCCCACCAGGGGGATGGCAAATGAATATACTACAATTAAATGCGGCTGTATGTTTCTTTTTAATCAAATATCTTTCCGACTGTCCTGAGTTGTACTGTGAACCCCCCCCCCCCCCCGCCCCCCCCAACGGGATGTGTGTTTGCCATGCAGACATATGAAATAGATTCACAACAACCTCTATTAAAAATATAAATATTTCTTAATAAAAATCATTCATCTCACAATTCAAACATGGTTCAGTTACAAAATCTTGACTAAACTAGTGGAACTCAACTAAATTAAGCTGCTATGGACACAGAAAAGAAATAAAAACAGTTAAAAACCATAATCATCAAAACAATGCAATATGATCTCAGTTTGGCATGGATTTTATGTTTGAGAAACAAAGTTTATACTGAGGAATTGAAAATTTATTTTAAACAGATTTAGAATAATTGAAACGTGTTTAATGAGAGAGAGTGAGACTTCACTAGATCACTGTGAGGCCCAATGGTGTACAGTTAAGTTGTCCTTTTTTTTTTTATTCTTACATGGTACATACTTGATTTGTTTCTTGTTTCAACTTGTTTTTGTTTTGCTAGCTTTATAGCTTGTAAAACAAAATGAAATCAATTTAAGTATTTGTTATTGTTGGTTCTCATGGAAGCATTTACTTCAAATATTGATGGGACGGATGTATTATAAGTCTTATCACTATTTGCAGGTAAAAAGAAACTGGTTAATGACCCTATACATATCAGCTGATTAAGAAAAGAGGTCTTGTCACAGCAAGAAACTGTTTCAACTAAGTGAATTATTATGTTCCAGTGTTACACTGGAAATTTACAGTAATATTTGGATTAAAAAACATTTTATCAAAAGTGTGACTTGTTCTTTGTGTGATCTTTAATTGATCTTTAATCTTCATACTCAGTCTGAAACCATAAACCAAATATTCTTTAATGCCTTTTTTATACAAATACTGTAATTTTACTGTCAGATGTGAACCTTTCAGTAAGGAAAAAATGGAATGTTGAAATCTTAAACAATTAAAAGAACTCTAACACATGACCTCTAAGTAAATTTGCGTTTGTAATTTCAGCACCATGGACAGCACAGCTGGTTTCCCAATGTCAAGCCATAAAATTATCCAACTGTCCACTAGCACGCAGTGCTGCTATTTCATCTGTAAAATGGTCGAGCTGAGGGCAGGACTCTTTAAGCCGTCTTTGTCTCTACAAGCTCTTCTTCGATCCATCAGTGCAGCAGCAGGGATTCCCATATGGCGGCAACAATTGTCAGGGAGATTACTGCAAGAGTTTAAAGAAATAAATGTTCTGCATTTAAATTTAAAAAAAGAAACATTTCCTCTCTATCCCCCTGGGACTCATATTTCACTATCGGTGTCATCTACATAACAACTGCACTTGCATGATTAGAAATTAGTATAGAGTAAACTTAAAATGTGAAAGTATGAACAATTTTGCTTCACCCTAATATCAGTGTTTAAAAATCGCTAATATACATATATTTTTTTGTTGTAGAATAATGTCATGACAAATCACTACCACTAAAACGATTATGTTTATTGGTGATTTTGACTTCTGATCTTAAAAAGTATACATTTTGAACAGAAACTGGCCAAAGTAACATCATCAGCGATGCCTCACTCCCCAACATAGACTGTTCTTCCTGGTGCAGCATCCACTGCAGGTTCTGCAACAGCTATTTCCCCCTTACTATCAGACTGTTGAACTGTGAAACACTAAACTAGACTCTGCATCATACTCACAACATTATTTTGCACCATCCTACAGTATGTGGCTGAAACTTTTGCCCTTTTAAATAGAAAACAACTCAATGTTTTGTCTCCTTTCTATCTCCTCTTTCTTTCATCTTTTCTCCTTTTTTCTTTTTCTTTTTTTTTCCTTTTTCTTCTTCTGTTTTTCTGCTCTACTTACATTGTAGTGTCCATATAAACTGTAAAACTCCCTGCATAATTATGATAAAGCAAAATATATGCATGAAACAAGTAGAGCAGTATGGCAATTGCCATACCGCTACACTTGTGAAAGTAAAATCTGTTGGGCTCCTTTTGGCATCAAGACAATTATTCTTATTGCCACATTGCCAGACAGGACACTGTAAAAAAAAAAAAGAAAAAAAGAAAACAACTCAATGTTATTCTGCATTTTGCACCATATTTATTTTGCGCTGCACTGAACCTTTCCATGTTCATGCATTTTTGCACCATTATTTTTAAAACTGGTTTTCCTTTTCTCCTATACTGTTTACATGATTATCACTGCTGCACTTTATTATGGTAATGTTCATTTCTCTGTTGTAAGCTACTCATTTCACTGTTGTAAGCTGTTATCAATGAAATTTCGTTTTGTATCCACTTGGTGTACACAAAAAGACTATAAATTTAGTCTAAGTCTAAGTCTCTAAGTCTAAGTATTTCAGAGCATCCACAATCAATGGAATTAAGCATAATCTTATGTAGTTATAGGGAAACAAAGTGAAACTGTGTTAATTTTTTACTTCTTTGCTTCATCTGAGATACAAAATTATTTTTTCTTAGCACCATTTCCAATAAGCTGTCTGTCTTCTTACAGATTGCATCTTAAAGGAATAGTACACCCAAAACATGATTAGCCTTCATTTTCTACTCACCCCCATGCTGAACAACACTCTGGAGTACTTTTTTGATATCTCAAATGCATCTGGAGATCTGGGAGGCTTCTTGCTGTCTGCTGACATTCAAATAATGGAGGTCTATGGTGACCGAGACAGAAAGGTCCATAAAAGTCCACAAAAAACGTGTCAATATTCCTCCATACTGCTCGTCCAATGTATTCCAAGTGTCCTGAGTGGGTAGCATCCAGAATTTACTCGAAACAAAGTCATTTAGAATGTTTTTAGAGCATAAACAGTAGTGTATAGGATTTCCTGAAAGCGCGCACACGCGCGCTCACGACGCTACGGAAGCCGGCAGACCAAACCAGATGAAAGTGCGCATTCAGCGTCTGCTCTGCCAATAATGCAAGAGTAGAAGAAGAAATGTGCTGTTTACCTGTGCAAAGAAAGAAACAACGAAAGAAAAATGTCTGAGGACTTCAGTGTTGAGGAAGAGCATGAGTTCTTTGCCGAGCTGAATGCGCTGGTTTGGTCTGCCGGCTTCCGTAGAATCGTGTGCGCGCTTTCAGGAAATCCTATACACTACTGTTTATGCTCTAAAAACATTCTAAATGACTTCGTTTCGAGTAAATTCTGGATGCTACCCACTCAGGAAACTTGGAATACATTGGACGAGCAGTATGGAGGAATATTGACACGTTTTTTGTGGACTTTTATGGACCTTTCTGTCTCGGTCACCATAGACCTCCATTATTTGAATGTCAGCAGACTGCATGAAGCCTCCAAGATCTCCAGATGCATTTGAGATATCAAAAAAGTACTCCAGAGTGTTGTTCAGCATGGGGGTGAGTAGAAAATGAAGGCTAATCATGTTTTGGGTGTACTATTCCTTTAAGACCATTGTTTTTGTTTTTTATTTAAAGCAATCATATATCTGTCTCAGAGTAAGTGTGATTTAGAAACTAAAATTGTTTGTGGCCTGTTATTATGAAACTAGGAAAAAATTCTACCTCTAAGACTGTTTCTCAGCCTCGCCTGTAACACCTGCTGATGTGCCTTGCTTGGCCAATCAACGACGTACCGCACCCTCTCCGAAGCCAATAAATTTTTATAGAAGGTGGACCTTTGTCTTAATAAAGAGCGTCTCAAAAGACATTAGCCTACATTTTGGGCGTGAAAACGTCTGATATACATGCAAAGTCTATGGGGGACAGTGTCGGGAGGCCAAGCGACATGTTCGAGCATCGGATGTGCTAAAGAATTTTGGTTTTATCCTCAGCACTACTTTTTTTAACCTTTACATACTGAATTACATGGGCTTCATTAACCTTTTTTTGACAAATACAGTTTAATATGTAAGAAGTTTGTAATGTAACATTACAGAAGAACTGTAATGTAAAAGAGCAGACATGCAGCTAAAATGGCTATTTTCAGGTCCTTCCTTATAAAATAAATGAACAAGGTGTATTTTACAAGGAAACATAAAAACATGTTTAATCAAAAAGAAAAACCCTTTTTTTTTTAATCCTGCCTCAAACCATCTTAGTAAAAAGGCTTTAACCAATCCTTAAGTAACAACTGTTAAAACTGTGGTCCTGAATTTCACTGGAGCCCCTTTTGCTAACAAAAAGGCATCTAAGAGACCCTCTTTTCTTTGATCATAGTCTGTTGTCTGCATAGGCATCTTTATTCTTTCTCTACAGACCCAGCTGAGCAACATCGGGATTTTCTTTATATACTTTAGATGCCACCCATATCTCCCAAAGTCACATGCTGTTCTCTAAAAGCCCTCTAAGTCTTCAGAATTACTGTGATAGACAGTCAGCATAAAGGGCATGACGGAGATCCACAAAGGCAGAGACAAAGCAGAAGCTCTGTCAAGTATCAAAGCAAAAGGCCTCTTTTAGCAATAGGATACGGACATCTGGAGCAAAGTCAAGGCATAGATTGCTTAGGGTTTCAAGGCATTGGTCACAGGCCTTTCGGAAACCCTGACTTCTTCTCATGGCTTCAGAAAATGATGACAGGAGGAGAGGCACATAAAAAGGAGGGATGGCTGGTGTGTGCGCAGCATGATACAGAATCATAGGCAGCCAGTAATAGCCTTTTTTGAAGAATGCACCACTGAACTTTAAGGGCTGTCTTGCTTGAAAGGACGAGTTACAAATAGGAAGAAAGGGGTGAGAGAAATGATTTCCCTGGGATATACCCCCCGCTGTGCTGGCCTATCGCCGCACCACACTGAAAGAGTTTGTTTGTGCGCATGTGTGCTTTGGAGCACATATGTGACTGTGTGTTTGCAGAATCAACTTTTTAAAAAGCTACATGTGCACAAACTGATACAAAATACATGACCACATGCCTCTGCGTGTGATCTAAAGAGAGGACAGAGCCTGGTCCTGAATATCATTTAGGTAGCAGAAAGAGGCTGCAACTAAACCTAATTTAACAGAGAGCAAACAGGGAGTCCAATGTGCAGATACAACTGATGTGTAGTTCTTTATTACTTTCTCACTTCATACCTATCAATAATTTCTAAGACACAAAAATGCGGCTGGGCTGAAGTAAACAACCATAGAGCATCCCAGCTTTAATAACCACACTCATGCCTCCCAGCTATATCTTTGAGTAGTATTTTTCTTCCTCCATCTCTGTAACCTCTTACCTTATTGTTCTTTTTTTGTTCACAGCTGCACTAAGTTTGAAACCTGTCTTCTCTGTGGCTTTGCTTAAATTATTGATTGTTTATTTATCGCTTATTGAATGCGGTGTATGAGCGTGCTTTGTGCGGCTTGGCTCGACTGGGGCGGCAGCAGCAGCGGCAATGTCATTCAGCAGTTTAGTAACAGCCCATTACCTTGTTAATACCAGTCTAATGGGCAGTCTGCTATTTTAAAAACACAGTCATGTTTGTGCCATTAACAGCCACTTAGTGCTCGACAGAAATCAACAGGCCGCTGGGACGCACCAAAACAACATTAAAAGAACAAAAGACAATGTGATAATATGCACTCTTCATTAACAAAGGAGCCAAGCACATTTCCTCCTTAATTTACACATGAAAGAGCTCCCAATGTAAAAAAAAAAGAGCATACAATGGTAAAGCAGGTTATTTTTCCTATTATTAAAGCAGTTCACAACTCAGAAAATTGTCTAACAACTTTAATAGGTCAATATAAAGAATTTCAAATGTGCAATATCCTAAGCTAATTTTAAAAGTGATATGCAGGGTTTATAGTATTAACACAAAACGCCAGATCTTGGTAATGTTTTTTTTTTCATGTTTACATGAATTACTGATGTAATTAAAAAAATTGCTGTCTGAATAGTGGTACTTTGATTAAGACACTACCTAAGAATCATTTTCTTATGTATGCATGCAATGAACACTACACAACAGGGGCCCAAGCAGGATTTTATCCCACAGACTCCCAGGTGAAAGTCACACGTATTGCCGAGTCAACCAAAGGAAATCCCCAAGGCCAAGTAGCCAGGATGCATGATTAAATTGTGACATGACCCCGCTCTGACTTTTCACTCCCTCTTTCCAAAAGCTCTGTTGTGTACCTTGCCACACTTGTATGAATACACACATATGTCTAAGCATGTGTGTATGTTTGTATGTATGGCAACATAACTCAAAATGTCAGCATGTTAGAGACATCTAACAAGACATCTTTAGTGTTCAAATGGTAATGCCAGAATCTATGTTTAATCTATGCATTTCTTAATATATATCTAAGGTGTCTGAGACTACCGGCAAAATTTTACAATGATATAATGAAAAAAAAAACACTCGTAAAATTATGCATTCCAGAGTGTTTTATGCAGAAATAAACCAAACAATGCCAGAGATAAAAGGAGGGATGTGATTTCTTTGCGAAACTTTAACTGCATGTGGATTACAGTATGTGGTCAACAACATTCATAAATGCTCTCTTAAATTCGAAGAAAGCCTTACCAGAAGAGTTCAAACTGGTAGAGATAAAGCAGCAAGGCCAACATTACATAAAACACTTTAGATTAATAACCAGGTATTAACAAAGTTCATGTATGTTAGAATAGAAACAAGTTAATAATTTAGGTAGTATAGTATCAGTCCCCATGCATGTTTATATTACCTATATAAATTTCCACTAAATTCCTTGGCACTAAACTATAAACACTGTTGTAATCTGACACTAATTGTAATCTCTGTCCCACACACACCTTTGGCTAGCTCTTTAAATTAAAATGAAATGAATTACAGGGCCTTTGTCTACTATAGGAGTGTGGCTTTCCTTGAATTGTACAAAAGATTGATACCTTCACAACATGGATAACACCTAGAAACAAATTTAAATGTAGCAATAAAATTAAAATCTCCATGGCTTTGTTCCAAATGGCAGTATTTTGCCACTGTTTTTGCAGTTTCTAACACTTTTATTCCTGACATTTGAGTGTTATATTGTGAAAGTTGCACTCTGTGTTCTGACATAAGAGCTGTGTGACATTCAGTCAGTATAAATGGCTCCAATAGTGTGCTGTCCAAATGAGTTGTGTTTTACTGACAGAAACTGTGAGGACTGGTCAAAAGAGCTGCCCTAGCAGCAAAACACAAGAGGAAAAAAGCAAAAAGAATGAAAGACCAAAAAGAAAATAGGTGTTCTGTGTCAGTGACCAATACAAACCCTGTCATAAATATATATGCATAACATTTCCAAGAGAAATTAAATAGCTTTTACACCACCTCTTTTTTCAGGAAATTCTTATAAAGGAAACTGTAACCTACGTGACCTTTGTTACTCTTTGTTTTTAAGGTATAATTTTAACAATGCCATAAAAAAGTTATATCAGAGGAATCTTTACCACAATTATGTTACAAATGTGAATCTTTTTCAAATTCGTTATAGCATTTGTCTGTCCTATCTGTCCTTACTACTATCAAATCTTACCAGTTCCATAGTAGCTCCAAAAGAGAAAAGTATCATACTGCCACAAGAATGCTTCACTAAAAGGATGTGGTATTTAGGGCGATTCACAATTTTTTACATATGGGCAAAAACTTCAGTTGTTTCCATCTATCTAGAGCATCTTCAACTTCTCTTGTTTGCTGGGTCTAATTTGCCTGTGACAAATTGAAGATAGCACAACTGATCTCAAAAGGTTTGTGTATCTTAAAACACATGCAAACTTGCTTGCATGTGGAAAGCAAATGTTCAGGTATAAAGTTTTATCTGTGCTATTAAATATAACATAAAAACATAAGCATAGCATAAACCTTTTTTGGTGCTTGTGTCTTCACCAGTATGTATAAAACTGTCTTTTTTTTATTTTAAAGTAGTCTATTCATCAATTATTTGACTTGTGAAAGCAGTTCTTTACACTGGAATGTATTCTATTTAAGAGTATCACATTTCATGGTATCACAAGGGTGTTTCACAGAGTCAAGTAAAAGACTCCTCTTGTTTTACTTCATGAAATGTTTTTAACAGTTTAGTTTTTGCTAGCAGGTTTTTACACTCATTTGCATCGTTAACCGTGCTCTACCTCCTAAAGGTGCAGCTGGTATGATATAATTGTGAACTAATGTCCATCTCTCAGATTTCCAAGATGCTTTGAAAGCTGAGTCCTCCATATTGCTCTGCTGACAACATTTCTTCCAGATTGCTAAAGGAGGTTTTTCATGTTGTACACCTCAGTATTTAACATTTTAACACATATTTTTCTTGAAGTACCCCTTAAATATGGCGTGCCGCAATTTTAAAATGAGGTCTTATTCTATTTTCTTTTTAGCTGATCCTTCTGGACTAATTTTTTAATGTATCATTCAGTTTTTATGTAGATGACATTCAGGTCTATCATTAATTACAATTCAACAGATCCCAGTCAATGGAGAATCTACTAATTTGTTTGTCGGAAACTATGAAAGGAGTGGAATTTTCTTTTATTAAATTATAGAAGCACAGAATTAATTTTATTTGTTAACCCTGACCTGCAGACAGGATGCAACAGTGAAGTTTGATCAGTGGACTCTTCTGACTATTTGTTTGTTAGGAATCTTTTGTTGTTTCGCAATATGTGTACTTGTGCGTTCTCACGTGCTGGTGTGCTCATGAAACATCATCAGCCTCAGCCCTAGTACTGTTCCAATTGACAATAACACAAGACTGAGAACGGACAAAGTGCCTGGATGTTGTTCTTGCCCCTCTCTCTTTACCCAGCATGCATCAGAGCAGACTTTTCCTTCCTTGAGATTGACAGCTTCCACAGCATGCACGGCAGCAGCAGCAGCTTACAGTGGAGCGTATTTAGCTGTTAGCTCAGATTGTGGGTATTGAAACATCCATGGTTCCCACTTACATTGCATGCAAGATAAAATGTTGCGAGATTTGTGAATTCAGAAAACTCCCAAAAATACATCTTGCAAGGAGCCAGCAGATATGTTTGCCTTGATACAGATATGTTTCGGACCATTAAAATGTAGTATATGACATCAAAACACCAACCAGAGGCGGGAGGCTGATGTAAAACAAACATGGCTATGCCGGTTTAAGCTAAAATACACTCTATTTCTTTTTGAAAAACAAGCAAAAGGTCAAGATTTTTGCCTTTGTTGATAGGAAGATGATTGCATGTTCTCCCTGACAGGATTGCATAAGAGTTTGATTCATCAGTTAACTCCACTAGTTGTGAAACAAATCAAATTGCTACTGCAGCTGTGATTGGCCAACAACTTGACATCAATGGCAGGTACCCAACCAGCTCAAAGAATTGTACTGAATGTCCCTCTCTTTTGTGAACAACTTTCTACACGAGGCTTTCCAGATCGATACTGTAGTTCAATTTGAATTCCACATAGTATTAATCTGGCTTGCACCAGGTTAAGTCTATTCATATAACCCCATTGGTTAGGATTTCTGGAGTAGTAGCATTCCATTGGGGCCCTATTATGATCCTGATTCCATTGTCTTCTTGTTCTACCAGCCCGCCTCTCATCATAGAACCCTGGTCCCCTGCACTTGATGCAGACCTTGTTTAACCAGGCCGAGGCCTATGTTTCTTTCCTTTAATATCTTGAGGTAGGCGACAGCTTGAATGGTCTGCCTATGACCAATGCTGTATGAGGTTATGAGCCTTTTTTATACTCATGATATATATGCCCCATGCAGGATTTTAAATTCCAGTCTCCAGAGTGAGTTACCATTACTTTTTAGTAGAATGACTTATTAAAGAACTTTCCAGAAACAACAGGGTCCGTTAAAATATTATCCATGTATCTGTTAGAAGGCCATTCCTTGTGAAGAGATATACATTAATATAATAAAAGAGACATTATAGAGTTGTATAACATTAAAGAGACCGTTCACAGGACTTTATTTACTGTTAATACCTGTGTTATAGAGTTAAAATCAAGCCAAAAGAAACCATTCTAAGCTTACTAGAAATATTTAATGTAATTTATTCCACCTTGAAGATGATTTGACTTTTAATTCATGCAATGAAAAAAAAAGAAATGTAAACAAATATAGGATCAATCACCCTCTTTTTTATTTAACTGCAAGAATAGATTTTAAAGCAGCAATAGTACTTCCTGTTTGTGCTAGTCCCTGACAAAGCTGACAAAACAGTTTATGTGACACTGCCAGTACTTGTATCCAAAAATTAAAAACCTTAAAGTTTCTGAGGGAGTCTTGCTAAATGGGTTTTTAAATGTTAGGAGAAAATGGAAAATATTTAATGGGAAAGCTTGAAAAATAGGACACGACAGCTTCAGAATTAAAATGCATCTAATGCCAAGTAAATACAGACGTTCAGCTGATGTATAATTCAAGTGATGAAAATGAACTTTTAGATGTGAAATTAAACAAGAAGTGAAACAGTAATTCAGCTCTTCGTTACCATTTGTGCGTACCTCCTCCTGATTGGCTTGCCTGATGCAACAACTGCCTGATGGTTGGTTTAGGATTAACAGGGTTTCCATGACAACACGTAGAGTTGTGCTGGAATGCATGTATGTCTGAGTGTGTGTACTTGTTTGAAGTGGCAGGGTTTTTTTTAAAAAGCTTTGATCGGGAAATGTTTGTAGTGGGGAAAAACCTGGAGAACAAATACAACTTTAGAGAGATTAGCAATCTGTGAACAGAAACACCCACACACACACACACCCAAACACACACATACACACACACACACACACACACACACACACACACACACACACACACACACACACACACACACAGTCGTTGAAAAGTCAGTTTTCAAAATGAAATCAACAACACAGAGACGGACAGCTCCTGAGCAGAAAATTACACTCTTTTTATCACTCTGCTGTGATGAAAATAAGAAGTAGCCATAACTGCTGACTGACATTTTGACGCTTCTGCCTCTCCTTCACATCGGCTTGCTCATCTGTTTATAAGAAATATACCATAAAACGTGATCCACACTGTTTGTGTTTGCGTCACCCCTGCAGGTCAAGTTAAATCACTGCTGTGGAGATGCCAGGTTAGTGCTTTAGCAGAAAAGGTGCGACCACCTCCCCACGTTTCGCCATCAAGCTATACTAAGATGCATTTGTTTCTTTGTGTCAGCAAACTGTATGAGTGTGCACGCATGAGAGGCTAAGTCGAATGGGCGCACCAGGAGCTGTGATTCAGACAAATACATCCTCACCGCTTGAGCTGCTCCCAGTCCAGATGGACAGTACCATATCGGTTCTCAAAGCCACAAACACATTACTCAGTCCCCAAGGTGGGAGGATAAGTCATCCACTAAGGTCACAGGGAGGTGTTGTGTCTTTTACTGCAAGCAGTTTGGAGTTTGAAAAATAGAGGCACAGGGCTGTAACGGTAGCTGCACAATCAGAATGATAGAAGATACCAACATGCTGAAGAAATCCATAAAGTAATCTCCCTCTGATGGGCCTTGTCCTGTGCATCTGATGTTACAAAAAGGATGGATACTTCCATATATTTTATCCTTAGAAATAACTTGCTAGATGTAGCGGCCATACATACATAAATATTTATTAGGAATTTAACTCATGTTTTGTGAACTATTTTAAGAAGTAAATCTTCCGGACAATCTGAGGTTCTACAATAAACAGTCACATCACATTTGCATTTTTAAATGCCCAATTATTTTTTATTGTATAAGAAAAAATTATATTAAATAAAAAAAAAAAACACAAAAAAGCTGTAACATTTTATAATGTGTTTTATGAAGAAGTTGATGTTTTTCAACTTGTCAACTAGCATAGTCTAGGTGTATGTGCAATTAGAGGGGGTTGAATAAGTGCTATTTAACTTTTTTCTCTTAAAAATGATTCAACATTAATGTATAGATACTTCCTGAAGAACTTAATATATAAAATATTTGGTCATGACTTGTTTTTTTAACTACTGTGTATTTGGTAGAAGAAAAGTTATGCTCCCTAAACCACATATTTCAAACTCAAGACTGCCAGCCATTGTCCAACAAGTTGTGTTGGACCAGGCACACACTATAGCAGACACATTTACCAACACAAACTGACTAGTAAAGTCAGTTGAAGACTTGAAGGTAGTTGTAGTTTTAGTTTTTTCCTCAACTAAATTTCAAAAACAATTGAAAAAAAGTTTAACTTTAGCTTCTTTCATTCGTCAGTCATATTGTTTACATTGATGCTAAACGGCTCACCAACATAAAGTATGGTTGTTACACAGTTGTAGATAGTAAAGGAGATGGCATATCATGATATGGGTCATATAACTGGATGACTAGGGCACCATTAGGGATGGGAATCGAAAACCAGTTCCTGTTCAGAACCGGTTCCGTATTTTCCGATTCCATGGCATCGTTTGGCAGCTCGCTGAACGATTCTTTTTTCGATTCCCGCAGCACCAGAGCCTAAAGCACCGGCTCTGGGGAGCACGATTTACGTCACGTTTTTTATGCAAGTTACGCATTTTCGATTCCCGCAGCACCAGAGCCTAGAGCGCCGGCTCTCGGGAGCACGACTTACGTCACGTTTTTCACGTAAGTTATGCAAGTTACGCAAGTTGGAAGAACTATTCGAGGAGGAAGACAACGAGCTGCGGTCACTTTGGGAATTAAAGCCCCGTCTTTCCTTAGCCCAGAGGGTAGATCAGGAAATCCAGCTCTATAAAAGCTTGCCCTCCATCCCCTGCAGGGATAGCGCCACACTGTGGTGGTGGAACAAGCAAGATACGCTGCCCTTGCTATCTGGACTGGCTGAAAACTACCTCTGTGTGCAGGCTTCCTCCACCCCATCTGAGAGGGTGTCCTCCATGGCTGGAGACACCATAAGCCCTGAAAGATCCCGTATCCTTCCAGAAAAAGCAGATATGCTCATCTTTCTGCAAAAGAATTGTTAATTTTCCCTACTACTGTTTTATAATTAGTATTTTTTGTTATTTAAAATATATTATTATTCCATAACTTGTTATTAAGTTTGTTCTTGTATTCATTTTTCATTTAAACACAGATGTTACTCCAGTTTCATATTTCCTGTGGACATCTTGATCTTGTTGAGTTTGTAAGATTGTGCAATAGTTAAGTAAACAAAGTTGATTCTGGTAATCAAACTGTTTGTTCTCCTTTTTACCCCAAATTGGAATCGAAAAAAGAATCGATAAAGAATCGAATCGTTTCATAGAATCGAAAAGGGAATCGGAATCGTGAAAACCTTTTCAATTCCCAACCCTAGGCACCATTATAAATGGGTGAGGGTGGGGGGCGGGTCACAAACATAAAGTAAATTGTAATGGGGGCTTTCATTGAAGAACTGTCATTACATTGCACTCGCAAGTTCATCTTTCGCCAACTTCAGGTAGATTTTTTTTGCTACCTTTTATTTGTTTTCTTTTATACAATCTTTACTTGAAACAGAAACAAATTATTTCAAAATTATGAGCTATTATATTCAAAATTATGAGCTACAGAATTAAAATTAAAGGGACCTAGTCACATCTTCATCCTTATCTTCAAATATGACAATATATACTGTTTGTCTTAAAGTGTTTAATTTGTCTTTTTTAAGACCTAAAATATTTTTTTGCACCAGTTAGGACATGTACATTGTACTGTGCCATCTGCTGGCAGATATGATAGTTAGTTAGTTAGTTAGTTAGTTAGTTAGTTAGTTAGTTAGTTAGTTAGTTAGTTAGTTAGTTAGTTAGTTAGTTAGTTAGTTAGTTAGTTAGTTAGTTAGTGATATGACACAGGCACCAAGAGGTTCAAATTACTGTCCCTGCAATGGGGAACTTTCTTGATAGAGTAAGCATGTCAATGAAATATCACAATTATTATAGTAGTATGATTGGAATACTTGATCAATACTCTATATCATGTCTAGTTTATATAACAAACTTGCAAACTACAACAATGGCAAATATCATACACATTATATAAAATTATCTTGAATTGCTTTAACAAAGAGTTTAACAATAGCATTGTTATCACCAGTTTCAGTGTTAGTAAGGCAGTGTACTCACACATCCATCAGTTCGGCATAGAAATTTGTTGATAAATGTTTACGGTGCTTTAGCTCTCACTTGAGTGAACACAAACCTTCATATCTTATTCCTTATATTACTCTTGTCTTATCCATCCCAGCATCAAAGATTTTTTGCATTTTTTTTTTTCACATTTATTCTTAGACCTTTGTCTTTCCTTTCCCATCTCCACTGAGTGTTGGTGTCTTGCTTAGCTCTATTGTGTCTTATGTACTGTATTACTTCTTCTCATTTTACTTCTTTAGGTTTTAAGAAGGTTGGCTTAAAGCAGTCAACACCTACAGTTCCATATTTACTGAGATCAGTATGCACAATATTGTATCGCCATTCATGTGGTCTTTTTTATGATAAAAATATGGGAAAGCACTTTGTCTACAAAAAAAAACACAACAAAAACAAAGTGCAACACAAAGATAATAATTATAAGCCAACAGGGAGCCATCATTGAAACTGAAACCCATTGTATGCAACAAGTGTAAGCTACTGGTGTAGAAATTTATGAAGTCATAGTAGTGACTAGGCTCCTATATCCAAAAAGTAAAGGTTAAAAAAATACCTACCTGAAAAAATAGGTCTAATATCTTTACCTATAAGCAAGGCTGAATAAAAACCATTCATTGTGCAGAAATGCTACGCAAGAGCATCTCAGCCAAATTAAATAAATGTTCTTAATGATTTTATCCTTTGTTTAATTTCAAATGAACAAGATCAGTAAATGCTCATCAAGACAATAAATCCGTGAAGCACATTATATAATCTAGTTTTCTCGTTACTCAAAGGGGCTGAGCGAGGTCAAGGAAGAAAGGGCTTTGGTGGCCCAATCAAACCCTGAGAAGTAGGTCCATAGGGAGCAGCCAGGAAAATGGTGATGCAATATTAATTGGTGTCGGTGCGTGCCATGGAGTGCAGGGTTGTGCAGGGTTGGTCTCTCAAAGGAAAAGCTGTCAGGAGCGGCGGAAGACAGAAAGGATGAGTATCTGACCTTGTCTGTCAGCTGGTGGATAAGGGGAATGCTGGGAAAGGAGACCCACTGACACTCAGATCAACACTCTGCCAGTCTAAGGCAAGCCTTCAGGGACAGCGCCAAAAACAGACAGAATGAGAAACTCCCACTCACAATCTCCATAAAACTTAACTAATTTTGTATGGATTATTAAAGAATGAGGGATACGGCTGGAATGGGATGACATGGCTGTACAGATGAGATTTTAAAGGTTATTAAACTTCACAATTTAATTTTGCCAATACACAATTATCAACATTGATATATATTCTAGGTTTTAAATGGCTATATTCTGTTTCTATAGAAGTATTTTTTTTCCTTTTGTTTAAATGCATTAAAGCTTTGTTAAGAATTTTGTGTAAATATGATTTTATAAAACTATTAAATGTTTTATCATGTACAGCAAAATAAATGGCCAATTGAATTTATTTTCAAGTAATTTTACATTTATTCAAGAAAAGAAAATGTCATTTTAAAGGAAGGTTTTTTTTAAGACCCAAATTAGAAATTAAAGAGTGAATCTCCTTTAAAAGAGGACTGCTCAGAAAAAATAACTGTGTTCTGTATGAGTGCTTTCACACACATTAAAGCTTTAAGATAATAATTCTAAAATATGACAATAAAAAAATATATCTTTTCCAGGAAAAAATGTCCTCTTCATGGTAAAACTGGAGTGCAGATGCTGCTGATCTGAAGACTAAGTTGGGCAACAGTAGCATATGGGTGAGAGTGAGGTGCCATTTGAGGACGCAAACACACTGGACACATCATCTCCATTTAAAATCCCCTCCCATCTGTCTGTCTCTAGTTCTCTTTTCACTCACAGGATTTTAAACCTCCCCAGAAAATGCTGTAAAAATTGAAACACAAAATTTTCTTCAATAAAAACAGGAGACATTTTTATCATAACACATGCAAACTTATTTTTATTTTTATATATATATATATATATATATATATATATATATATATATATATATATATATATATATATATATATATATATATATATATATATATATATATATATATATATATATATATATACAGTATATATATATATATTTAACTTAATTATCCCCCATCAGATTAGATAAAATGTATTAAATTATCGTCAGCAGGGTATTTAATAATTCAGGCTACCAAGTAATGCTTCTGCTGACAGAGCAATGGTTCCCTGACCTGCTACTGAGTATCCTCCAGAGGCGCAGTGGAGGTAGCAACAAACCCACCTCTTTGCCCAGAGGTTAAAAACAACTAATGAATGCAAAGGAAACAAGGAGATAAAGTTACGAGCAAACCTAGAGGGCAGAGCAAACTCTAATTGTAAATTATTACTCTGTCAGTCTTTCTAACTGAATTAACCACTGAATTTTAGCCATACAGATACAGGATTTTTTTGTTCCTTTGCCAAGAAACCGAGTGAAACATCATGATGTGATGGTATTTTTCGGACTCAGACAAATGAGCTCGGCGGCACTCTGGTTTTGGCAATTACTTATGAAAGAACTTATCATTCTAATTGGCTGTTCTGCCTTTTCTATTGTATTGCTTCTCCTTTACACTAACTTGTGATATGCATGAACTCACCCACAGAAAGAAGACATTCAGGTAAAAAAAGCAATTTAACCATGCATCTATACCACCTCTTAGAGTTCTTATAATTTTAAAAAAAAAATCCACAAGTCTTTTTTAATCCATCCTCAACACCTTGCTTTGAATCCTTTGCTGTGCTTCCTCCCATCTCTTTTCCTTCCTCTCTTCACCCCCCATCTGAGATCAACACCTTGCCGAGTGCAGGTGCAAGGCTGCCGGCAAACTGTCAGCTTGAGTCTCCTTTACTTAAACACGCATTCACAGCTTGGCTCCAACATAGGCAATTCTCACTCTTTGAATTGGTCTCCACAGCGAGCTGGATTACAGTCTCACTGTCAACACATAAAGAAACACTAACAGTAAAGGTTGGCAAGCACTTACTGGACACACAGAAAGAAATTACATTATTTTTGGATAAAACTGTAAAACACTCACATTCCTAGATAGAAAAAAATAATAGTTTGTGGTGCACTTTTGCTACATCTTATATTAAGGTTCTTATATCAATTAATAATGCTGTGTCACTCTCACTCTCGAGTAATAAAACCCATAGTGAATCTCTAAGAATATGTGGAGGCAGAGATAAATTAAGGAGAAGGTAAAGATGTTTTCCAAGCTAAAACCTTGAAGCTAACCACTGAAGAAGGCTCTAACCGCTGTAATGCTCATTAACTTATTAAGGAAAATTCTAAATAATTTCGAACACCTAATTTTTTGGGTTAAAATTGATTTCTTTTTAGCAATATTCAACATTTCCAGCAAGAAACAAAAGTTTTGGTTTGTTAAAGTAAGTTTCAGTCTAAATCATCCAGTGAAATGTGCAATTTTGAGTTATTTGTTTGTTTTTTCGAAGAGTAAAGTAAGAATAGAGAGAAACCACTAAGACAGTTTCTCAATTTTTGTTTTTTTCACAGATTCACCTTATTAATGTAAATCTGAGAAACAAAATCAGCATATGATGTTGCGTTACCAACACTTTTAAGAGAGATGCTTTGAACAATTATTTAAACTACTGCTATATTTAAATTAATTTCAATTCAGTTTATTTATCAATTCACAACACGTCATCTCAAGACACAACCAGATCATACAGTCAAATTGATTCATAGTTTTCTATCTAAAGAAAACAAGTTGATTGCATCGACTCATTGACTCGAAGACAATTCCTCTCACCAAGCATGCTTGTAGTGACAGTGGAGAGGAAAAACTCCTTTTAACAGGAAGAAGCCTCCAGTAGAATTTATGTTATTAAACGTTCTTAAGAAGCTTAATGATAATCTTTTTCATCTTAAAACATATAATAAATGTTATAGAATTCTGTGGGGGGCTTTAAAGTTTTTATTGTCTAGCGTGTAAACGCAAGCCACCATCCCCTAAGATTAGCAGTGACAAACATAACAGGATACTAAACTGTCAGAAATATATCTGGTGGTATTTCAGTAAGATGGGTTCCAAAAAAGCACACAGGATCCCTTGAAAAACATTAAAATTCAAAACCCTGCACCTTCATACACATACATGGTCTGCGTAGTGACCTCCATAGCTGCGAACATGGAGATGGTGCCGGTCTGGATCACCCGGGGTCATCTGACAGCTCTAAACAAGACTCTCATTAACACCAACCCATTAAAAGCACCTGCTAGCTGTGTGTTTGTGTGTTACTCTTAGCCAAATACAAGGGGGAGCACATTGACGCTGAACAGAGGAGACAGGTGTCAGTTTGGTCTTCAGCCACAAATTCCATCAGAAAGCTTAAGTACACTTAGAAACAGTTATGTAAGGTTTTCAAGGTTGAAGGAGCAGCGCAGACATTTCAAAGAAACATCAATATCAGTTTAAACAATTTACACACACTAAATCTATATTTGTGCCTTTGGAAAACTTACAAGTGAGCAGCTTTGCTCTACACAACCCAAAAATTACTCTGAGGCAGCTTCAGCTACATCACAACAACTGATTAAAAAACTTGGGCTCACATTTTGGGATTCTGCATTGTACATCCTTTCAAAAAGTTATCTAAAAGCAATAATTAGAGAAGGGGATATGATGCAAGGAAGTGTCTTCTTTATGTGTCTTTATGTTTAAATGGTGGTAATATGTTTAGCACAAACCCTCACAGGAAGACAGAGAAAGATTAAAGCTGGTTTCACTTTACAGATGTTCAACTATTGGATACGAGTGGCAGGCTTGTTTCTTTTTGTTTATAATACTACAGCAGTACTTCATAGTCATGTAATAGATGTCTCTAATTACACATCAAATAAATAAACATAGCAGGTTAAACAAGTACACACTGAAGAGATTTGACACATTATATTTTGCCATCCTCTATTGATACAGTTGATCACTTGATGTTATTACAGCCTCTGGAAAACTGGGTCGGCCTTTCTGGTACCGCACTGGACTGATTTAACTCCTGCCTGAAGGACAGTGACTTTTATGTGTCAGTAGGAAACTTTAAACCAGAACACATGTGGGGCCCCTCCTCTTCAATATCTGCATTCTATATATCTATCCCCTTAGTTCAGCAAACAACATTAGATACTATAACTATCCAGAGGACATATAGCTTTATATCACAATGTCACCAGGTGACTATGAACCCATCCTGGTGTTGGCTAGATTCATAGATCAAATTAATATATGGGTTTGTCATAATTTTCATTATCTGAATGAAATACTGAGGTAATAATGTTCGGACCAAAGGAGGAGAGATACAGAGTTAGCAGTCAGCAGAGTTCAGCTACTACAGCTAGAAACCACTGATTGTGGCTGAAATCTTGGTGTCATGATGGACTGAGACCTGAACCTCAGAGACACAAAAACGCAGTTACCAGGTCAACCTTTTATTATCTGAAGAACATTTCCAGGACTAAAGGATTAATCTCCAAGCAGGATCTAGAAAAGAATTGATTACTGCAACAGTGTCTTCATAGGTTTGCCTAAAAAGTCTATCATACAGCTGCAGCTGATCTAAAACACTGCTGCCCATGCTTTCACTAGAACTAATAAGGTAGAGCACATCAGCCCAGTTATGAAGTCCTTCCACTGGCTTCCTGTTGCTCAGACAATAGACTTTAAAATCCTTCTGTGCTGAAAGCCCGAGTTCTTTTAAGTCAACGTTAAAAAACATTTATTTAGAGCTGCCTTTGACTTTTGAAGTTAACTGTTAACTGAAGTGTTATAAGTTTAAGGTCGTGGTCCAAGTTTTTTATTTGTTTTACTACCTGCTTTTATCTTGTTTTTATCATTATTTGCTTTTAGTCTGCTATTATGTTTCTTCTATTTTATTATCTTTTCATGTAAAAAGCACTTTTAATTATCCATGTACTGAATAGTCCAATAAAAATTGCCTTACCTTGCCTCTGTTTTAACAGACATTGAGTTTTGTGACAATGATCAGATTTTTTGCCAGGACACTTTAACTTTAGTCTATCCATTTACTGAAGTGTATAGCCTGCTGCCGTTACTGAAGTCATTCAATAACTGAAAATGTTAAAATTATCTTTTAACATTTTTTTAGCTTTTATAGACAAAATCACAATATCACATATTTTTACAGACAATTGTTACACTTTTACCACAAAGAGTAGTTTACATTTCAGGATCTGCATTGTGCTATTAACTCCAAGTCAACTGAGAAAGCATGCGTGTTTGGCACACACTGCTTGTAAACAATCATAGCAGAAACTAGATTCCCCACAGACTGTGGGGAATCTAGTGTTCTTCTCTTCACATAGTGTAATGAATCTAAAACAGAAGAACCTTCCCTCAGGCTAATAGAAAATATGACTTGTTTTGAAATTTGAAATTAAACCCACAACTGATCTTTTCTAAAGATCAGTTGTGGGTGATATACCCTTCTGTCCAAGACAGCACAGCCGTGAGGCACAACAAGAACTTGGGGGGAAAAAATGTTTTATTTAAGAAGTTTCTCTTTCCCTTTTGCATGTACAGTCAATTTGCTTCCAAATTAAACTCATAGATTAAAAAGCCTAACCCTTTGTCCAGCTTTGGACCAACTGTGAAAGAATTGTTATTTTCCCAGCACAACCTGATCTAGTTGTCTAAACTGTTTTTTTTTTTTTTTACTTGATAATAGCTCAAAAGAAGTTACATTTTTGTGACTGAAATGGGCCCATGTAGGTTAAAGGTCAAGGTCATCTTTTAACACCGTCATTGCCTTTAGGTTTGCCTAATTGAGAGAATAAAGAGAGTTGGAGAGTGTTTACCTATATTAACGGAAAAAAAAAAAAATATATATATATGGTTATTTGAGTCAAATAGATAAATTACAAAGAGGAGGAAATGTCACATAGATCATTGTGAAATAAAAGTACAGCTGAAGGATTGTGAGCCAAGTCAAAGCAATTTGCAGGTTAAGTACAATTATGGGAACAACTGCAGGACACTCAAAATGATAAAAACCTACAGAGAGAGAGAGCATCTAGGGCAAGAAGCATTTAGTTCCTGTTTAAGAGGCCAAGTTGTTGCTTTTTGGGTCTTCTGGAACAAACATTGGAGTATCTTTAGCTTATAGCTTATTTAACTTATTTGGTTTTGCTACTTGCTGACTGTTATTGCCTGAGAGAAAGAGGGGATCACTTGATGCAAAAACCAGGATAAACCAGACAATACAAATGTAAGAATAAAGAAAGCTTTATTTTGGATGCCCATCAAAGTAAATGTATTCTGAGTTAAGAATATGAAATGGAAGGTTCATAAACATCACCTTTTTTCCACAAGCTTTTTATAAGCCAACACATTAAGTTTTTTACCCTAAAAGTCTATTCGCAAATGTGAAAGTCTTTGTTTTATTTTTTGAACCTGTTTCTGTCCTTGCACAGTTCACATGCATTTAAAGCAATCTTCCAGAGTTTGCTAGAAATGGGCTAATCGTTCACACCTAATTAATAACAGTCAAACACTGAAAATTCATAGCTTTGTTCAATCAGCTCAAAACAGTTGACTCAAAGACTAAGATAAACTCCCAAGGCCTGAAAACACCACAGCTTTTTCCACCCCTGGTCTGGGTGATTTGCCACGTCTGTTTAGTCCGTGTCACATTACCATTTAAATAAAGAGGCCTGCTAAATAACCACTGCAAGAACATAAAAAGACAATTTAAATTGTTTTTCTTTCTCTTTCTTGTTTGAGCTCCTTGTCATTTTTAATTTGTTTAGTCTAAAGGGGGTAATGATTGATAAAAATGTGCAGAGGAGTCCAAATGCAAAATGATCAATTCATCTTTGATTATAAGGGATTATGAGCGAAATCTAATCACTTCAGAGAACAATGACTTGCTCAGATAAACTGACATGAAACAACTCGGGTATGTTAATTTCTCAAAGAGAATTGATAATAGGCTAAGACAACAACAAAAACAAGCAAAATGGCAGGGATAACCACTAGGCACAGAGCTGGTTTCAGATCAGACCTTATGATGAAAAGAGGCAATGTCCTAAAGTAGAACTGCACTCAATCAGTCACAACAAAAAGAGAACTGCAAGGCCTGTGGCACAGTTTTGATAAACTCTATTTATACTTTCAGTGAATGATTCCTTTTTTTTTTTTTTTTTTTTTCTTCAAAAAGACAGAAATTGAAAACATTGAAAGAACAATATGTACAAATGTAAAGTTACAGCAATGTGGCAATTTCTAAAATGTGCATCCTCAGAGAATAATACAAATTGAAAATGGCACACAAAATAACATGGCACGATAACACGGCACTACGCCCCATAGAAGTAATTGTAATTTTGATTTTCTAATCCTCCAATTGGTTTTAATAATTTGAATTTTTGTTATAAGCTGAATGCTATATAGTGCCCTTTATTGCAGCAGCTAAATCTAAATATTACTCTACTATTGTTTGATAAGTGGAGAAACATTTTTTTTTATTAATTTTAATGTACCTTTCTTTTTTTTTTTTACAAGATGCCGTGACATCTACAGTACTGTCACCACTATTGCAAACAATATCCTCTTGTATTAAAACCTTCAAAACCTCACAAAGGTGAGTACTGGACAGGCAACTCATTTACTCATTCTTCATGTGAGAACCATGCGGATACTCACACAAACTGTATATAATCACAGCCCTTTCATAAATCAGCTGATGCCTGCTGCCTGCTTAGACCAAGTCTCTTTTAGAGTCACATGGTGTAACAGAGGCCAGCTGAATTAACCTCACCTTGCAGTAACAGTCCTTTTACAATGGAAACAAAATAAAATGGGGAGTGGCGGCCTAGTGGTTATGGCATAGAGCTTGGAATCCTGAAGTTCTGAGTTCGAGCCCCACTCCTACAGACGGCCACTCTGGGTCTCTGAGCAAGACCCTAAACCCCACACTGCTCCCCGGGCGCCCCACGAAGGCAGCCCATTGCTCCTCAAGGGGATGGGTTACATGCAGAGGTACGTTTCTCCAATGTGACATCAATTAATTTAAATAAAAAAACAATTACAAAAAAGCATTTTGTGAATGGGACTGAGGCTTTATCAGTCAATAACATTTCATAAGGTTGCATCATATATAGTGAGGAAATCACTACTTCCCTACTCATATATATATATATATATATATATATATATATATAAAAAAAACCGTCCTTTGCAATAGGCTCTTTTTTTATGGGATAATCCCACAGGCTGTTGTGTATGATTTATTTTAAATGGTTGCTTTTGTGTCAGTTAAAATATTTTTGATTGATTTTATTCTGTATTTTAGGCATTTATCTTGTTCAAAGTCCACATGATTTTCAGTTTTAGGCAAAGTAAGTTTGATTTCTCTTATTACATTCCTATTATTTCGGTGTTCATAATTCTATGAACTCTAACGAGGTTCAAGTGGTCGCTAGAAGAGTAAAGAGCCCAGTGCATCATAGAGCCCCCGTTGTGCTTAACAGCTGGTGTGAGCTGCTTTTGCATATATTATTTTTATTTTTTTTTGCCAGACCTTTTCTTGTTTAAAAGCTTTGTCTCATTTGAAAAAGGGACACAATTCAGGTCAAAGTCCTACTTAGCGAATATTTTGATTCATGACATTCTTTAAGCAAATAAATAAAATACTATTGAACAGCTGGGGATAAATGCATACTCTGTAGTTCTGCCTTTTATTTATATTTTGTGTCTCTTCAGATGTTGGCGAGACCGTCGTTAGCTTGCATGAGTGAAAACACACTGTTGACATCCCACACCCATCATCAAGGAGGTGAGCAGATTGTATCGGACACAGATTGATTGTCCTTGAAATCCAACAAAATTGCTTAGCTTGTAACAAGCTTTATTTCCAACATTAAATTACCATTAAAATGCTATTAGCGCAATTAGTTGATTTCCATTTTGTACAACTCTGTCTAAAGTGATAGGCACCAAGAGACAGAGGCGCATGGGGGAGAGCGGGTGAAAGGGGTGAGGGTAGTCAGTGTGAGAGAGAGGTAGAAGTTATGAGACACAAAGAAGCAAGAGAGAGGAGGGAAAAAAAGCTGTATGAAGGGAAGTGAGGTGAGTCAGGAAGGATAGAGGCGACATGAGAGCAGTGGGAGCTGAATATTAAGCAGTTGTAGTGATTAGGGAGGTGCCGTGGAGTGGCACTGTGACAGTGACATTGGCTGCCATTGGCACTCCCTGCCACGGTGATTCACTGGAACCTGCTTCATTTGGGCCATAATTAGCTTAAATGTTCAGAGAATGAAAAATTCATCATCACTTTGAATCCTGTTAATTGGGGGAGCCAATCTGCATTAATAGAGGCCATTTGAATGTTCTGTGTTTAAGTATGCATGTGTGTGAGCGCCCCTGCATACATCGGCCATGTGGACGTGTGTGAAAGTGTGAAAGTGTACTTATGCTAAGGCAGAATAGTTTGGTATTCAACTCCTAAAGCATGTGATACAGTCCAACATTTGCCAGTTTCTTTATCACTGAAGCAGCATCTAAGCACATTAGAAATGATAAGAGTCTCTGGATATGATTGAAGGCAGAGAATTAGCGTGTAATGTCAGACACAATGTCCTATAAGTAGCATGTCTTATAAGTCAGGATCCAATTTGTTAGTAGACAGGTGTTTACACAGAAAAAAACTACCTCTTTGGTATAAAACCCATTCATTGGATTTTATACCAAAGAGATGGTTGTTTTAAATTTTATGCTAAAATGAATAATTAGTGAATTAACAATAACAAAATTTTAATTCCTTCTTTACACTTGGGAAGGATTGCTCTTCTCTACTAAAGGTCTTCAGGTACCCTCCCTTCTTCCCAGATAGCCAGTTTCCTTGTGTTGTACTTTTTAAATTTTCCTCAGGTGACACTTATTTTACATATACTATTTTCAGAGAAAACTGTTTTACTGGTTGTAAAAACAATTAACTCTGACCTAAGAATCATTAGAAAAGAAAGCTCTTCTAAACACTAGGGATGCTTCTGAGATGGGTCGATACATTAACGTGATCTTTTAGCACCTTGTTGGTAGAAGAATTTAAAATATTTCTTCTTGCATAGAAAGCTCTGAATTATTCAGGGCCACTGTGGTGAAAATGAGATGTAGATCTCAGTGGGGTTTTAATCTGGTTAAATGAGGGGAATCTTTTTTTTATATTCTGTATTTTCCTTTCTCTTTTTTTTTTGGTTAGTAGGTTCTATTTCCTGTAAAAACTATTCCCAGATATGAACTAGGACACCTTGTGTGCTTCTACATTGATGGATTTATGGAGTGCTATTAATTTTTCTTGTTCTTCTCTATTGCTATTACTACCATAAACATTGTGGATATTTGTTTTTCATCCTATAAATGTTAAAACTACTGGCAGTACTTTAATCTACTCAGTACTTTACAGGAATTGCTATAAAGTCCAAGACTCAATTTAATCAGGAGGGTTCCCCCAAAAGAGATGATTTTTTTCTTCTCTAATTCCTGCTTTAAATGCTTTAGTTCTACAGCTTGCCATAAAAACTTGCATTTTAATGACTTTTTAATTTAAATAAATCTTGTGAGATCAGGGAAACACATGAAACACAGAGGACTAGATTGACCTGAAGTGAATTAAAAGAGATGCCTCTTTTCTGTCCATGACAATATTTTGAATTTCCTGTTTTTAAAATACAGAAATTCAGATACTTTGATCCTGTTGGATATAGTCTTTCTTTCATGTCATAACTCTTTTTATGCTATCAACCTGCCTGCTTAAATGGGCCAAAAAAACAGTACAAACTCAACATCATATACATGAATATAAGAAGGATGTTTCAAATGGCAAGATTTTAAAGTTGTCACATTATGATTTATTTCAAAAAGTGGGGGATGGAGCAGTGTTGGATGTACAGAGTGTTCTCTCCAGCAGCACGACAGCAGATCACATCACACCCAAGCCGATTTCACCCAGAACATTTAGCTGTCAGACGGAAGATCTCGTCAAACCTCTAGAAACACAGTCATAGTTATGATTTCAAGCTGGTAATGTTTTAGCTACTAGATGGTCTGTGTGCAGATTAGAGTTCTGCACTGGGTCGGGTACGGAAGGTTCCCTCAGTGAATGTTCAAATGTGTGAAATCATTTCTAGGTTTTGCAGGTAACTTGAACACTCATGCTAAATTCAACAGGTTCTCCAAAAGATGTGTGGTATATTTACATTTCCTGTTAAGGCCAGGAAGATAAAGAGCAGCAATTTAGATGGTCAATGTTAGGATAATTATCATGATGATATCATAATGATGTGTGAGTTTATTACACCTTAATATTAGCTACCTGTTGCGTGTCCAAACTGGTGTTTTTCCCAGTAGTTTATCTATTCAGGCCAGTTCCTCAATCCGACCATGTACAGTTATAAACTTTGTTTTGTACGTGGCAAAGATTTGGGAATGGAATGAGAGCGGTGTCCTTCAGCTAAGAACAAAGTGTAATATTTTGATAAGGCTGGAGCCATGGATGTCTCCTACTCTGCAAACGTGTATGCAGTAAAATGTGATGATGTGGCAGATGGGAGTTGTATAAAATGCTTCTTTAACTTCCTGTAAGGTGAGCCCGGCTGGTATGCACTGCCTTCTATAGCTCTAAGCAATTTATCTGCTCTGAGTAAGATTCTAGTTTATATCAAAATCTGTTGTCATATCTCATGGTTATTTAATACATAAACATTATGAAGCGTTATTTTAAGAGGTTGCCCCAATTGATCTCTTTTCAGGAAAAAAAATAAAAACGGCGAGAGAAAGCTTCAAGGTGTAATCACACACAGAGCCAACCTTTAACAAATGGTGTTTCTGCCCAGTGCCCAGACCTGAATAAGTTGTATCACTCCAGGAGGGCCACTGATGGACCAACCACACAGGTGAGGAGATTCCCTTTTAAATATCTCCAGTGTTTTTTAAGGGATTGTTTCCTGGTTCGGTGAGCTTTGGGTTCTCAGGACACCAGAACATCAGCAAAATTAAGACTAGTGTAATTTATCTGCTTGAAATGTTAACAGAGGAAAACCCCAGTTGTAATGAACAGCGTTCTGTTAGGGTAAAGTTTAGCAAAGGCTTGCAGAGTTAGATGAATGTGTTTTGATTTTTAATTGCTAGCTATAAATTAAAAGGTCGTTCAGCTAGGTGGCTGAGTCCTGAAGAGTTATTTTTATATTTCATAGTAAAAGCTAGTAAGGGTCTTCGGTCTAAGTTGTGTATTTTCATAATCTTGCCGATACTAAAACTTGCTAAACTAATCATATGTCAAGAACATTTCTTTTGTAATTCTCCTTCTGTGAGGCAACACATTATCCTGATATAATTTATTTTTCTCAAATAAATACAACGCTTTGACTAAGATTCTTACACTCCATGAGATACAAATAATGGGCTAGTTGATTCAGTGCTCTATGAACCTTGGGTAAAATATTCGGGAGTTTGACATAAATACAACTCATCTAACTGAGTACTGCAGTGTAGATGGTGTTTATGCGACAGAAAGGCAAGCTGCAGTGGCTGCAGAGCCCATCCCAGTCTGGTCCAACTCAGCCCAGCCCAGCCTGACCCATCCAGCATTAATCCATCATTGCCACTACTGAATCATCGTGCTGTCAATAAAGGCGGGTGGTAATACATTACAGACATGGGGCAGCCTTTGGCGATAATGACATTGAAAATTCTCCTTGGACTGTAAGAAAAGCCTGGGCTCACAACACTCTTGCTTACAGAAGCAATAATGTATGGAAATGTATCGGTGTGCAAGAAGTGAACTGGGACTCGAGGAGGGTGGGAGAATTAAGTTAAGCTCGGGGTCTTTATAAGCAAGGAGGGAGGAAGTAGCCTTCAATGACCTCGTCTTCATCCGTTTCCAATATGGACTCGTCCAAATCTGGGATTCAGTGATGAGGCTCGGGTTAAATTCAAGCCTCCACAAACCAGCCATGTTGCAGCCAGTCTGACACGACGACACTCGTTTTCTACCTTATCTTGCTCTCATGCTTCTCAGCTGATACTGCAACTTGGTTTAGACATGTGACAGGCGAGATAGAGCGCTCCCAATCTTTGCATTTTGTGATGCAGAGAGGGCGGTCAGTCTCATGACAAATAAAGAGCCGATACAGCAAAGTTAGGAGCAGGGCTGGATGCTCTGAAGGCGTTAAGAGCAACTCTGCCAGTATCACTCTCAACTTTACACAAAATACATGTATGAGAGGACTAAATGCAGACAGTCTCCAGCTTGGTCAGGTGATTTTAGGAGGGGATGGATGGATGGATGGATGGATGGATGGATGGATGGATGGATGGATAAACAGTTACTGTATAGTGGACAACCAGATGGATAAATAGAATGATGAATAGACGGCTTGATAGATGTTTGCTGGACAAACCATTAGATGGATAGAGTGATGGATTAATGATAGGTGAATAGACATTTAAATGAATGGCAGATGATGCATTTTTAAAAATATATATTTTCCATATTCTTTTCCATCTTAATTAATGGAAAATACACAAAAATACTGTAAAGACTGCTTAGGAAACCTATTGAATGATACAAATCTATAAATGATAGTCTTATAAGATAATGATAGCTTATCGTACATAGCTCCCCTGGTTTTGTTAGCCTGTATAGAAAATAGCCCATTTTGATGATGTCCGACTTCTCAATGACAAATTGGAAAAGTTAATCCAGGCACCCACATGACAATGTGAAAAACTAATTTTTACGCTCAGCATTTAAATTAAAAGTTTACTGGGTTCCCAAAATGGAGAATCTGCATTAACTGAGGGGTCACTGGGGTTTTATGAAATCCATTCAGCACACAGAGACAGTTTAAAGAATAAGAAAACCCCTTTGACTCCAGTTAAAATGTTTTCCAAAGTTAAAATAACACATTCAAGGTCTGAAATAGGATTTTGCTTTAAGTTGCTGACCTGGTTTAACTGATTAAAACAGAGTGAGATGAAAATACCATCTGTGAAAATGAAGCTACTGCTTTCTTTGAAGACTCCAGACTAATGAAAATGCGAAACAGAGCAAAAGTCACAATGAACCGTCTTTGAAGCATCTTGAGAATTTGAACGGGTAACTGCTGATATTATTTGACTGCCACACAGTTAAGCCAAATGTATTATCCCTGTAATAGATTAGAGTGCAGCCTCTTTTTTTTAACATTGAGTAATGAATTAAACCTTATGATAAAGAGTAAAGCAACAATATATAATGCACTAAGCAAAAAAGTAATTTTAAAAGCAATTCTAATCCCAGCATCCTCAAAGATTTTTATCTTTCTTTGAACTTCATAAACTACAAACACACACATTTTGAAACCCCCACACACGCAGGCACTCAAACATAACATGAGGGAAAGGGTGTATGCTAGAGCAGCACTGAATCAGGAAATTATAGAATAAAAAAAAAAGAATGACATAAAAAAATTACAGCAGTATTTCCTTTCATCATCTGTAAAATATAAAACATAATGGATCCATTGTAAGATTGAAGGTGGTTTTGAGGATTTTCCCGGCAAGTATATGCTTTATCTAAGGTAATCAGACAAAAACTTGTAAAGTGAGGGAAAAATATAAGTTAAGGGAGATAGGAACTCAAGTCCTGCAAAGGGTTTTTGTTGGGTATTTCACATCTAAAATGTGAAACTATTAAATATGCAATGAGAACTCTTCACTAACAATCCTCACAAGTCTTTCATAGACTTTCATATTTTGGTCTTAAAGAAAAACATTTGCATACAGATAAATTGTTATTAACAATTAAATTGCTTCTAAAGAATATTCTTTGTACCAAATTTTATTCTGGGATACCAGAGGGTATCAAGTGACTAAGCACAAATGCCTCCTGTAATCTTTATTGATAAATCCAAGTATTCCTATCCTCCCACTTGTAAACTATCTACAACACAGTGTTGCATCGCATTGCAATATAATACACTGGAGCGATGCAAAAACGTGCAAAAGGTCAAGGACTAAACACTTTAGTTTGGCACTCAATGCTTGGCTTTTACTTTTTATAAAAAATGTGTTTCAAACTAATCTCAGGATAAAATGTCATTATGAAGAGTTGGATGTCTTGTGTGTATGCACTGGTCCTGGGATCTACGGATTCTGTTCTATCAGGAGCAGGACAAAGCCAGAACAAGGGGAAAAAAACTGCATTTGTCTGGGAAACAAAGTTACACCAACAGCTGGAAGCTAAAACCCTTTGAGCATAAGAAGCTTTATCTCTGCAGCAGGAAACAACACACAAAAACAAGACAGGTTTGTGCTGATAGAATAAACGTTTTGTTTTATTTCTGTTTATCTATACATTTAAACAGGTGTTCCTGAATGCAGCAAGAGAAAAAACACAGAACAGGATGCTAAGCGTCAAAGAGTTTGCTCGCATAGCAGAGGTGTGGCTGGTTTAGCGACGACATGTACACTCTATCGTTTATACTTCTAAGGTTTTCTGTAAATGTGGTTTGCCACTGGGAGGCTACAGAAGGATAAAGGAAGTGTTTACTGCAATAGTCTTGAGATCTTTTCACATTATACCAAAAAAAAAAAAAAATCCATGAAGTAGAAACCCTGTCTTTCCCCAACTATAACTGCAATGCATTCATTTCTACCAAGCAGCCCTGTTTTAGCTCAGTTTAATTCAAAGAGCTTAAAACATAATAATAGTTAAGTACAGATTTGTCATATCGCCATTGTCCTGTTTAACTAAACCTCAAGGCTGAGCAGACACAGTTATCTCCTGCTATATATCTCTAAGGTTCTCCCTCCATCCAACAGTGACGTGTTACCAGGTTAGTTTTTCTACACCTGCATAGGATCTACAAACACGACTCTCTGGGCTCAATTCAGACGGAGAAATGCTCACAGCTAACTGTTACAAAAACAGTTCAAAAAATGGCTTAAAAGTGCTTCCTCAAAAACCAGCTGCTGTGTCTAAACACACATTACTCACAGTAGAGAGGCGTCAGTATGACAAAAGTTGGGTTTAAGAAGACAGAAAGAGAACACCTACTAACGTGTCTCACACAGAGGTGCAGAAAACAAATACTGAAGCGTAGGGGCTAGGGGACAGGATATGAAAGGATGCAATGCACTTCCTGCGAAAACAAAACCCAGATATAAAACTGAAGGATAGCATTTACAGAGACGCACAGAAAATACCAAGAGGAAAATAAACTGATTCAACTGAGTAAGCAAGTTTAAGAAAGCCCCGTATTCCTTTTATTTCACACATTCCTAATATCTGCTGATATGGGTGTGGTATTAACCTGGACTACAAATGGACCCTGATCTACAAAGCAAGGTCAAACCAAATGGAATATGGCTCTGCGTAAGTTCACACTGCTCCCTTAACCATGTACCATCTGATTTGAAAACCTGATCTAAGCAGTAAAAGAATGCATATTTCTGAAAACACATTAAAAGAAGCAGATGCACGCACTTTAAAATCACCAACTTCTGAGGTACTTCTGAAACAGAGTATAATCATTATCTACAATATTTGGATGGATAGCATATATTTTCAAATCTGTAATAGCAGGCCTTGCGGAAAACATTTTGGCTTCAGGGTTTTGATTAGTTGAGGGGATAGCGGCGGTTAACACACCTGAATAACACAGAGCTGTATGACGATTAAAAACATAGAAAAACAGCACCATTTGAGGTCCGGTAGATCAGTTTTTTTTTTCTCTCAAACCGTATGCTGGTAGCACCGTCAACCAGTAAAAATCTCAGATTGCAATACAGAGACAGAACACAGCAATTGATCAACTGCACAATATAGCAAAGAGCGAAGATATATATTCATATATTCAGACAACCCCCTCACACAGTAATCCCCTTTACAGCAGCATCTTTAAGCAGATAAGAAAACTGATTTAGCTTAAGAATGATTTTTGTGTATTGAGGTGCTTTATATGCTGTACATGTTGAGAGCTGTCAGTTTTACCGTTTCCTATAATTTCCTTTATATTATACACACATATAGTTTACATTAACGGACAAACACCAGAGTAACAATGAGGTAGGAAGGTGAAGTTGGATGAAGTAGAACCAGGTTTGTGGATTGTATACAAAGTTACTGATATTTTTAAGAAAAATATATGCCTAACATTGTACATCTCCTTTTTTTTTTTTTTTTTTTTTTTTTTTTTTACAATGTGTCTGAGACTTAAACAGTAATGCGTCTGGTACATAGAATGGCTCTGAAAACTACATGGTATCCACCTTGTTCAACATCTTGTTTCAGTCAAACTGAAAATGTAAGAAAAAAAAAAAGCTCCATTGTCCCGTGGAACTTTAACAGGTATTTAAAGCGTAAGCCATAAAGCAGGAGAGTAAGGATCACGAAGTGGCACAAGAAGAGGATCATATCCGGCGGGGTTCATCCATGGTTACTGCTGTGGTGTGGTGTAACTGAGCCAGACTTGCACACTATCCCAAGTTTTCATTTACACGAATTGGCTGCCAAAACTCCTGCAACCGTCTTGATAGATCGGCTCCGTCTGTAGTCGCAGATTAGGCTAAATCTGCGACAGCACAGCTTTCATTTAGTGAAGATGGTTTTAGTTAAGGGATTATAGGTCTCAGTCTCACTCTAGGAAACCAGCCTTTCAACACGATGATGTAATGGCTGTATAAATGCTCTCTTTAAGCATCACCACCACCACACCCTTTTGGCATCGAACACCAAAAAAGAATAAAAACCCCATAAACAATAAACAACAATGCATCTGAATTTCAGTAACGTGGCTTTGCACAGCAGAAAGCTTTTTTTTTTTTCTTTCAAATTGCAATACATGCTCGAACATGTGGGCTTTATCTTTGTACAGAGAATTAAAAAAGAAAAAGAAAAACAAGGGGACCGGTTTACAAAGAAAAAAAATGACATTATCATCACATTTAGGTGACTTTTGTTATTCATGACGCTCCAATACTTTTGCATTGGCCATTTCTTTGTGCAACCCCAGCGGATTCCTCAGTCTGCATCCAACATTTTTTCAGCTTTATCATTTCATCCTCACAGTTAAAACTCATTTGTTAAAAAAAATACTCCATTTGAATTCTAGAGGTTTCAACTAAAACGGAATTTCCAGTCATCTTAAACATTTTCAGAGGTAAAGTCTTTAAACTGGTTATTCCATTTTTTTTAAACTGAACTGTTTGTTGCTTTCCAGTTTGCTAAGGTGGCAGATGAATGTCCGGGAGGCAATAATAAAGTGGTAAATTCCAGTTTCTTTATGTTACTTTTTAACAATCTGCAGACATAAGTCTTATATATTAAACTTACCAAGCTTATAATGGGACTAGCTTGTCAGAGGCATTCAAATAACTATGTGTTGTTCTAATATTAATAATAAAAAAAATATAAATCAAAACATCATAAGGTGCTTCATGAAGAAAAAAAATAAAATGACAACATGGCCCTATAATCTATAAGAACTATTGCAACAAACAACTGTTTAAAACAGAAGAAATTGCAGAAAAATTTAAAGTGCATTTGATGTAATAGATATGAATTGATCATTACTGCATCTAAATAAGAGCCCAACGGTTTAAGATTATAGATTTTGAATGATTTTAAAGTAAGGTTAACCAAATATCATGTGTTGAGATTGCAATATACAGGCTGAAGACAGTAAAGGAAACTCTTTCTCCATCTTATTCCTGTGGGATAACTTTGGCTAAGAGTGAGGTGGATTAAATTACTGTTTGTAAACTCAACTAATGAGTATGTAGCTTAAAGCCAACAGTTCATAAAAGTTATTAAAAACACACAAAAAAAAAAAGAAAAAAAAAAGGAAAGAGCTTGGATAAGAAATAAAAGGAACTCACATAATATGGAAAACACTGCAGGAAATTAGCAGATTCATAACTTGAAACTGATCTGACAAACCCAGTTATGTCACCAACTTTCTGGACAAATATGCGTATTTCTTTCAATGCTATCTCAGAACAAGAAACATAGCTTAACGAAAGGCTGCTATGAAGTTCTGGTATGACATAAACCAAGTCAAGCAAACAAAAGAAAATGGGGAAATATAAACTGACACATCCAGGAATTACAAGAGAGAAGAAGGAGAGGTTTGATGGGCAGCTCTACAGCAGATTCACAGTTAGCCACAGCTAGGTCACAGTCGAGATTTCAATCTGCAGCGTTTAGTTCCAGCCTGCAGACAGCCACACAAACCGTTTCAGATCAAAACAATATAACAGTAGAGAGAAATCCTATATATATATATATATAAAAAAAAAACAACAACAAAAAAACAACAAAAAAAAACCCCATAAAAGATGAAAGACCATTTTAAAACTTTTGATGGCATAGCTCGGAGGAAATTGTCACTGGAGCAACCTTACTATTTTCCCCAGTGGTGTGACTAAAAGAAGAGAGGGTTTGGATGAGGTTCAGCAGGGGCAAACAACCTTTAGAAAAGGAAAGAAAAATAGTGCGACAGACAGCTTTACCCACTACTAACAATGCTTTAACAGCAAGATGAGCTGGACATAAAGAGCTGATTTTCACCTCTATGCTAGTTCTGTTTATATGTATCGAATGGGGCAAACCACACATTAAAATAGTACCTGGCCACATTTTACATTTACCCAGCAAAGTGCAGATGAAGTTTCATCACTTCAGCTTACAACATTTACAATCACAGCTTCCTAAAATGAAAAAAAAGAAAAAAGGACGAACACCGTATCTGACAAAAGTGAGCACAAACCTTTTTTTTTATGTCTCAACATATCTTTTCATAAAAGATATATAATAAAGCTTTTAAAAATATGGAAGGAATGTACTCTTGTAAGATACATTATGTCCCAGGAGATTGCCAAATCCATTTTAGGCCTTTTTAAAGGCATCAACATGCCAGTAACAGCTCTATAGTTAAGTTTATTTAAATGACTAAGACTGAGACTAATTCAATTAGATCAGAGAAGCTCAATTCCATTAGCTGTGAAACAGAACTGATAACTTTTTATGCATTTCCATGGTCCAAGACTGAAAAATCAGATTTTTCTACCTACTCATTAAATGCACCAAGACTAAGACCCCCTAGTATTGGTCTTTAAATCTATCAATCTGACTTTTTTTTTTATTAGATACAGGCTAGGGACATAGATCTAATAATTGCTTCATTTTATATCAGATTCAAAACAATCATGTCTATCAAAGAACCTGCAGTTCAATGTTTATTCATTTCTAACTTATAGTCCTCAGGAAATTGGGATTTGTATCATCCTTTTATGGGTTCTTACATTAATGGTTGATAGGATCACTAAAAAAATAAATACATAAAACACATCAACTAAAGCATAACTGACTCATAATTTGGAGTCATTCTTTCCAACCCTCACTAGGCCCCCTCATGGGCAGATGTGTTAAGGAGTTGACAGACAGCACACATTCAAAGATAATCTCTTGGAGCAACCCATCATATATGGCTGTTAATAATTAAGACTTGTGCATTCAAGACCCTGACGTCCCATTCAACGCAATTAGTACCAACAGTCAAACCACCAACAGTCTAAGACCCAACATTAGCTAGCATGGTCGATTATACAGCATCAGAAGACCTACCTACAGGAATCACCTCTTACTTTTTAAAAGTTCCAGGACTGGAAAGGATGTTCTGACACAGAACATAAATCAGCATCATATCTAATCTCTTTTGACACATATGCACACATTTCTGTACCCATGCATTGGTAAAGCTTATAAAACACTCACTCTAGCTCATATCCAACTTTTTTATGTACTGGTGGGTAAAGCTGTCTGGCAGCCAATGAAAGAAATGATAAATGTGACGCTGGCCCTAAAGGAAGGTGGGATGGGACCTGTGTGAAAGAAATGTGACCGCTTCTAGAACAGTGACCCCGTTCCCCAACCCACCAGTACCAAGTCCCCTAAATATGCTGCAGGCCACGCGGGGCAGAAGGCGCTGACGTGACAGTTGATCACTATATGCCATCATAGGTGAAGTTCTCCATCTTGACCGTCTGTCTGATTAGCAGCTTTGACTCCCGCCGCTCCTCATTCTTGATGGACTTGTTGATGTCCATAATCTTTTCACAGATATATTTGTTCACTTTGGACAATCTTTGCGTGATCTCAGCGCTGTCGGCTGTTTCTTGAGACACTCTGTCGTAGAGACACTCTGAGGAGGATCAAGTTATGAGAGTCAGAGCATCAGATGAGGAGCTGCTTATCTTATTTTGATTTCTGCTACATAGGTATTTGTAAATAAACTATTTTATTTATGTACCTCTAGTTTTTAAGCCTAACCATCTTCTTTAGGAGCTTTGAAGTCATGACTTTAATTTAGCTTACCTCTTACAATTTTCAGTTTGCTGGGTGACAGTGGAGGCTTGGGCAGAGCGTCTTTCTTCTTTTTGGTGGCAACTCCTGTGACACTACGGTTTTTAAGGGTTTCAGTTCCCCAGATCATCACAGCGAGGTTCTTTGTGAACTTGGAGTCTCCCTGTGTCCTCTGAAGCTGGTGCCATTTCTCTTCCTCCACCCAGATTCCACCACCAAGATGTACCTTCAGACAACAAATGAAATAGGGGGGTTTAAAGAGGCACTGAATGAAAGTTTGTATGAGCAGTTTCAAGCACATTGAGAATGTGTGTTGTAACCAGCACAAAGTCAGTCTACTGAAGTCATTCAATATTTGTTTTTAGGTTTATAGGAGATACAAAACAAAAAAGAGGTAAAGGATTAACAATAGGCTTGTCCCGATCCGATCCACGTATCTGATCGGGACGCCGATTTTGGCAAAAAAATGCGTATCGGCAAAGCATGTAAAATGCCGATCCAGTTTTTAAAAAAAAATCCGGTCCGTATTTTCCAGTTTCGCTGATTGAAACGATCCATTCCACTATTTTGCGCCAGTGTTTCCCTGTTTTGCATTTTTATTAAAACCTACAGTAATACTTGCACCTTTAACTGTTTACGGTTTTACTGTTCACTGTGCAATTTCAGATTGCTATTCATAATTTTGTCCAGTTTGTGTTTATCTCTTAATAAACAGGTAAGTTTGTTGTTACCAAGCATTGTGTTTTATTCAATCTCACCTAATTTAGCTGGCTAGATGTTATCAAGAGTACTAAAACCCTTTTCAACATGAGTCTTACAACTAAGGCTAAATACTTTAACTTAAACTTAAATACATGCTCGGATAGGCTGGTATCGGCCAGTATCGGTATCGGATCGGAAGTCCAAAAACAATATCGGTATCGGATCGGAAGTGCAAAAACCTGGATCGGGACATCTCTAATTAACAATATATCTTTTACTCCAGGGAACCACTGGTTTACAGTGTTCACACCCACATTACAGCCAACTTGATCTTTTCTGTAAAGAAAAAAAGATATGTGCTTCAAGAGAAAAAATGTCTTGCAAACTATTGATTAAACACAAATAAATAAAATTTGACTTTTATTTGCAAAGTACTTGTTAACAATGTATCAATATATATATCATAAAATCATGAAAAAGGTATATGATAAACAAATATGCAGAAGCTTGAAGGGTTCAAACACTTTTGAAGGCACTTTAAACTAAATATCATTCTAGCAGGATGTTATAATGCCAGGCTGCAGTGCATGAAAGCCAAATGATCCAAAAACCACACTTCTTATGAAGTTGTAGTTATTTTTATTTTGTTGCCCCACTCACTTTAGAAGGGAAACTGATTCCCTGTTGCTTAAAATAGACAGAATTCTGCACATGTGTAAAAGCTGTTAACATATCATATATGTTTAGAAACTTTAGGTAAAGGCATCTCCTCAGACTAAAAAAGAAAAGAAGGTCCTATAGGTGACCAACGTGGTTTGGTATCAGCTCAGGTAGCAGAATTACACAATGAATTACTCAATGGATCAGTGCAGCAGAGGTGATGAGTTTGTTGTCCTGTTGTTGGCCCAACACTCGTCTGCAATTCTTAGAGTGGCACTAATCCCTCCAAGAGTCATCAGCCCAGATGAATCCTAGAGAGCAGAGTCTGAACTGATGTTGAAACTTTGGTCTCAGTTAAATCCACTCTGATACTGTTCTACTCGGTGTCAGTAACTTCATTTTATGAAATGCTTCTCATGTTCAAGACACCAAATATTAAATGTATTCACCACCTACAATAAAATCTGCACTTTTCCTTTCCATTAGATCTCCATGCCATATAACGTAGGCTGAAATACCATCTCACCATAAAATATCTTTTATACATTCACTCTATTCAAAACAGGCAGTCTCAAGAATATTTTCTTGCATAACAAAGGTCACAGTGACGTTAATCTCTCAGACCTCTGTCCAGAAATGGGATGTCACTAAGCTTATACTGCAGCAGCCTCATAAAGGTTGTTTTAAATCAGCCTTCTTTGCCATTTTGGATCCATATTTCAATCAGACAGTATTGTCATTTCCTCCCTTCCTACTTTCATTCTAGTAACCTCAAACAAAGCAGTTTGCATCCATGTAATAGAAACCATTGCAAGTCAGCTACTTCGTAGGGTTACCATTAATTATCTTAAATAATCTTAAATGAACTTTAACTTGACTATATGCAATTCACTAATTACATCATATATGTGTTTTGATGTGTATTTGGTTGAGTCCTTATTAAATAAAACTCACTTAACCAAAACATCTACTTAACTTATATCATCCGTTGACTCTGTGGGCTCTAATTAACTGATCCAGGATAATATGAACTGTCTTTATGAAATAAAGTGAAAGCAAAGGCTAGTCTTAGAAATTTCCAAGAGATATAGTAACAGAAATATTAATGTTTTAAACATTAATCAGTTTTCAATTTATTGGCTCTGAGCTCTGTGAGTGAAGAAGATGGGCCGCCAACCAATGGGCAGAAGTTGACTCTCTAAGACACACCCCTTCCTCATTTGCATAATGATGCAGAAATGCAGACAGAAATTTAAAAACGACAGGCAGAAATAATTAGCATGGAAGAAATAAACAGGGTAAAAAAAATACAAGGGAAGAATAAAACAGACAAAAATATCACATGCAATACTTAAAATATAAGTAACAGATAAATAAAGTAGAAGATTAAAATGGACAATACCTACATGAGGTAATTATTACAAGGGCGAATAAATAAAGTAGCTAATTACAAGAGCTATATACATTTTTGTCTCACTGTATAATTTAATTTCTACCTACATTTATTTGTTTATTGTATTTTGGGGGGCAATTAATTGTAAGCTTATTTATTTATTGAGCTTTTTTTTTTTCTGTATTTATTTTTAAATAAAGGTCCTCCATACTTTTTGACCCGCCAAGCTTTTACTATTCTGTATTTGTTTTCTCATGTATATTGTCCTCATACACCACTGGCATTCACTTGTTTATCATATAAATGTTATATTAAGCTAAATAAAAAAAAAAAACTAACATCTATATAAGAAAATAAAAATCAAAGCACAAATTGTGAGAAAATCATTTGGCTCACTATGACAATATGAGTGATACAGCTTTTTACAGGCTGGACTGGGATATATATGCCAGATCCTAGAACGTGTTGGCTTTATGCTACGTTCACACCGGACGCGGCAGGCCCAGCAAAATCGCGTCTGCTGCTTAATTTTTGCTGCTTGTACCAGTTTAGTTCTGACGCGTCAGATGCTTAAACGCTCCCAACGCGCTGCTTCAGCTGCTCAAAACGCACTGCGGGACCTTTGACCTTTTGCTGCTCCTTGACGTGCATCAACCATTGACTTTGCATAAACTCGCTGCTTCTGCTGCGTCCAGTGTGAATGTAGCATTACACTGTATAAAAGAGGGATTTATGCCATTGTAGGTAAGTCATTACCTGGATTTCTGTGAATTTCATAATCAATGCATTATGACAAATCAGGCTTTTATAAATTGTTGGCAGATACATATCTCTATATATCCATCCGTATATCATTTTTCTTGTTTGCTGTATCAGGATAAATGAGAAGGGGAAATGTTATACTGAAGCTGCACCGATGAGGGATTAATAGTAAATCACCAGGTTAAAAAAAAAACCTAAGAAGATGGCTGTAATGTTTCTGTGAAATAGAACATTGATCATGTAGAGCAAAGAGTCTGTAGGAGACTGAAAGTGAAATGCTACGAGTTTTCATTTAAGTAGAAAAAAAAAGTTAAGGTATTTATCTACATTTATGGCTGCGGTTGAGGACTTTCACCATTTTCACTACCGCTGATCCTGATTGCCATTGTTGTGGATTGGTTAAACTGGATAGGCTGGACGTAATCCTGTTGAGCTCGCTTCGTGCATCAGGCCTTAGGTTCCATAAAATGTCAACATTTTGCTCTGTTTATATTTATTATAAAACTTTATATATATATGTATGTGTGTGTGCAAAGGTCAAATAGATCTTGTAGCTCCAGATAAAGTTAGGTCAAGAGAAAACCTCTCTATGGACTGTAAAGAGTGCTGACCTCTGGTATAGAGCAGATACATAAAACATGATCCAATTGGTGTTTTAACATCATTGTTGACTTTCGTACATTAAATCCATTTTAAGAGAATTTCACAATTTTCACAATTTCACATTTGAATCTTTTTTTTCATGTAGCATCACCATGATGTGCAGAAGAAATAGAGTGTGGACTGAAGCAAACCTGGAGTCAGACATTTTCCCCCTGATGATTTCTATTTCTTAAACCATACATTTAACTTTATTTTGAAATGGTGCACAACAATATTGGTTCAACACTAAGTGCTTAAAAGGGTTCTGCTACTTGATTTTTCCAGCACAGATGTTACTAAGGGCAAGCTATCTCTTTGGAAATATAGTTTAAAGAGAAGCTTATTTTACCTGCTTTGACCACTAAAGAAACTCGGGTCACAGGTTTTAGCTTTGATTGCCTACATTATACCTCACCCTACAGCTTTCTGCATAATGTGAGAGTATATTACATAAACCGCTGCAAAACAGTCAAAGCTGATTCCCTGGCAATGAGGACAGACCTGGTCTTAAAGGTAAGCTAATGCAACAGGGGGCAAATGCGTCTCTGTTTTCCTTCTCTATTCTCTTATCACCGTAAAGTCTTTAGGCTAGCATCCAAAAAGCTTTTCCCTGTGCAGTTTATGTGCTTTAGGCTTCAAGCCAGCAGACAAGCTTTCTACTGGCCTTAAGTTAGACAAGGCTGTATTCATCCATCCAGCCCTTTTTCCTCTCTTTATCTTTTTCTCACCATCTCCCCTACCTCCTTTCCTAACCTCCCCTTGCACTCTCTGAAGGCCTAACCTGTCAGTCACTTTAAATTCTTCTCGTGCAAATAATTAATATGGTTCCCAGATGTAGGAGCGTTCTAATTTGCAAGTGTTCTTCACGCTTGAAGTGGCCACAGGCCCAAGAGCTTGAAGCACCAATCCCCCCATCATCTGAGACGGGGCGGCTGGTTGAGTTACAGCTGTGGGGGAAGCAAAGAACCCCAACAGGCTAATAAACACTGATGATGCTGGCTGGGCTTACAGGAACAATAATAATCTTCTCAACCTTGTTTACCTGCTAGGACAGGGCAGCAAAAGGGAAAGAACTGATCAGCCATGACAGCCTGTTTCACTGTTTATGGTTGTTAACAGGAAATGCAGTGTTTCCTACAAAAATCAGGCCTCTTTCGATGGTCACGCACAAGAAAATGGCCAGGATTACTAATTCAGGAGGTGAAAGATTTTAGGGCTTGCTATAGTTGGGTTCATTTATATGGGGGTCTCTTAACTGAAATAAAAACATAAAACTGAAAATACCTTTATTTATGATTATTTAAATATTTAACAATTGAAGAAGCCACAGTGTCAAACAGGAAAATGTCAACTTTACCAAACTATAAAATACATATTTGTTTAATATTTTTTCTGTATTACTTAAATTATTATTTATTTATCACTATTTATCTATTTATTGTCAATTTGGTTGCAGTACATCACTGGGTTTAATTGGTAATGATGAAGAATAAAAATATGCAAACATCTAAACTATATTACAATTATAACATATTAATGTTTGTGAATAAAAAGTCCTTTCATGACATGTTTGCTTAACCATAGTTTAAATATCTGATTTACGCAGTTTCCGTTTTATATTAAAGACATTGTAGTCCTCTTATTTAATAAGAAATCGAATATATCAAAGAATAAATAACTTCAAAATCTGATTCAGGAACATCTTACTGGTTCCATATCATAAGTGTTGTTAAGAAGATTCACTTTTCATTCTGCTTAATTCTGTTTTATATCATAAAGATCAAAGAAAAGAACTTCTGAAAAACTAAAGTGAGAAAATGCAAAAAGCCTATTAGAGGAGCAGTTAACTCATCATTAAAATTAAAAGTAAACATTTTAAAATGGGCACCAATGTAATAGATTCCAGTTCTGAGTAAAATGTTAAGCCCAGTTAGACTCACCTTCCCATCATTGCAGGTGTACACGGTTCTGGGTGAGGGTGAGTAACTTGAACTTGTGTTTGCTTCTTCCCTGCATGTCTCCTGGGCCTCAACTATAGGTTCCACCACTTCAGCCTTGATTGTCTGAGTGCCATTGTCATGCATAGGCTCTAGGAGACAAAGGTGACATTCAACATTACAGAGACAGTAACTGGACCCTCATCTCCCACTGAATCAGCCATTTACCGATGCTCGTACAATCGTTAAATATAAACATACAAACTCTGTTTAAGTTGTTTGTTTTTTATATCCTGGAACAGTGTCAATGGTATGTTTGTTCCCTGCTTTAGGTCAGGGCTTCCCCATGGCCTGCGACAGTAACTAAGCTGTTCTGGTAGCTGGCCACACTAAGCTCTAGTGCAGCTGATGAGTTTTAATATCGGTCAGCGATGCACTCTATTCCCAGACTGATGGACTCCCAGGGTGCTCTAATCTCTAGTCGGTCCATTAGATGAACTAACCAGCATTTAGGCTCCTTTATTTGCATTTAAAAATTTATGTTTGCTGAGGTTCAAGTTTGGACATGACTTTTTGACATTCTTAGGCTTTTGTTAAAATTATTTGGGTGAAATATCCCAATATTCCACTAGTTTTAAATGACTTAATTAGTATAAAACACAGAATCAAGGAGGAATCTGTCTTTTAATTTATTTTTTACCATCAGCCAAATGTTACACCCAATCCAGCTGAAAGAATCATATTGCTGAAGTCCCAGCTTGATAACTAGAGTATTCCTTATGAATGTTCTGTAGCAAATAGTTGATTCACAGAAATAATGAAGATATTTTTGTTGTTCTAAAATATAAGCCTCAATAAAAATCTTAATCGATTATTTTTTATGTATTTTGACAGTCTCTGTAAACGTGTTTATCTAACAGACTGATCTCTGAATACGCCCATTTATTTTTGCATGAGCCAATATAAGCTTTTATCTGAAAGCTCTGCAGTTTGTCACCTTCGGCAGTTTGCCGTGGTATTTCTTGCAGGGATTTCTTTCTGTTCAAATAAAAGAAAACTTTCTTTGGGCATAAATAATTTTGAGCTTAACTGTATGTCCTGCATCTGTGTTGATGGTAGATGGGTCAAGAAAATTTAAAAATGATGCAGAGATACGAGCACACAAAAAGATTCTAATTATAATCACTGAAAAAAAGCCCCTATTCTGATATCATTATTTCTTTTAAAAGGCCATTTTCTTCTGGTCCTTTATGAATAACTTGCTAATGTTCTCCTCCTCTTTGTGCATCGAAAGCATCAATTTGTAAGTCCCCTAATTTGACTTTTATCAGCAAACTTCTAGAACAACTCAACTCCAAATACTTTAATCAATCAAAAAAAAAATTCTAGCAATATAATTCTCTGAGTTTGATTGACAATAATTCACAATTCAATTTAATTGCTTTGGTATAAATAACTGTAACTTTACTGATAAGGTCATAAATCATCTGAGTACCACAGGTTGCAGAGGGTTGTGTGTTGGAGTGCATTCTCCTGTTCTCTCACCGCTGCCCAGTCTCATGAGGAGTACATCCTGCAGCCTCCTGTTGAAGTCTCTCAGTTCTTTAACTTCTGTCAGCAAGCTGCCGTATTCTTTTAGCTTCTTGGCCTGCTGCACCAGCTGTCTGCGGGTTCTCTCCAGCTCCTGCTGCAGTCTCCTCATCTCCTCCTCCTGTTGCCTGTAGCTGTGAACCAGCTCCTCATACAAAACCCTTGGAACAACGGCCGCCACGACCTCTGACACACAATGCGTGTCCACCTCCAAATGTTGCTGCTGATGATGATGACGTTGCCCGTGCTCTGCCTCCATTTCTTCCTCTTCATCATCTGCATCCTCTCCCTCCTCCGCCAACCGGTCCTCATCCAAGTCCTCCTCACCTTCCATATAAGAGTTGGCTGCATTTCTCTCAAGGCGAGCCACTACTGCTGCAAGGCTCTTAGAGGAGTTAGAGAGAGGCTTCCCATGGTCATGAGACAGGGCCTAAACAAAATGACATGTTAGGAAAGGCTTTGGGCAGATGCATGACAACAAAGCTATGACCATAAAAGAAATCATGCTGACAATTGCAGTTCTAACTCTCAAACAGACAGTGTTGTTTTTGACAGCCATCTTAGATTGCTGCGATTGCGTCTTCAGGACGAAAACCATTATTAGTCTTAGTCCCATTTCAGTCATTATGATATGTGATAGTTTTAGTCTTAAAAAGGTTTTAGTCTAATTTTAGTAGTGTCGCAAAAAAGTGAACCTTTACCATTTTGAATAACAACCAGATTCTTTACCAGACTGACAGCTCTTGCCTAGATAATACAATTGCTGGGTATAGAATGCCGCCATGCAGTTAATCATCGCTGTTGGGCAGAAAACTTTGATTAAATAAGCTTTTTTCTTTTTATTAATGCCCCACTTCATAAAAAAGTCTCACAAAAGTTGTGAAAATAGCAGATCTAATTCAACACATCATATTGGTTAATACAGCAGACAGACAAGCTAACAATTGTACAATAAAGGAACGGTTTTGGACAAACAAGGTTTCCAACTCAAAGCAAACACTTCCTGATCTGCTATGAATTATGCATTACACACAGATCAATAAAATCTTCATTATCCAAAAAGGCAAAGAACCAAAACATTATTCTTCCTACTTTGGCAATTTTGGCTTTATTTCTTTTTACCCCTTGGTTACTGCTGCTCAGGGGTCAAAGTAGATTTCAATTCACAGGGTTTTGATTAAAAACCCTGTGAATCAGAGAGAACCTACACAATTGCCTTGTAATGCCATGCCAATCCAGAGGAAACAAGGAAACATTAATATCATATTTAAATAGATGGAAACGAGAACAATGAGAGAGAAATATTCAAAGATCTATGTACCTTTTCACCTGGCTCTTTATCCAAAAATAAACAGTATGCAATGAAATATTTTTTTGGATATAACTTAGGGATTCCTTTTGGTAGAAATTAAAGAAGGATTAGTATCACGTTTCATAAGCAGCAAAAATAAAATATTGATAGTAAAGGGATTTTTTTATGCTTGGTAGAGGATGATCAGCCAGATAGATTATTAAGTAGCGAGAGCAGGAATAGTCATACTGCCGAGAGTGAAACATCAGAGAGGAACGTGAAGCAAAAACTCAGAGCTAAGCGTGCAAAGACGCATTTCTGCAAAAATACAGCTAGAAGAACAGAGTTTGTCAGTGTTGAGTGTGCAGTACCAGAATGATTCCGGGTTATTTTCACAGACCCTGCCGCTGCTGCCATTATTTATCTGTGGTCATGCAGAATGTGCAATGCTGCACGCCCGATGGGCGGCAGGATCTAACAAGACGCAGTAGCATGGCTGATACTGCTTAGCAAATCACAGCACAATAATGCAGTTTAAATGTCTTGCCGACCATCCGCTAATTTTTATGTAGTCTCATGTCGTCGACTAAAATTCAAACCTAGGAATAGTTATGTTTTAGTCATCAAAGATCCACGTTTAGCTCATCGGGGTTTTTTTTAAACCTCATGAAAAAAAAGGAATGTCAAAGAAATAATTTTTTCATCACATCGTTGAAAAAAACAACACTGCAAACAGATATTGGCATATATGTCCTCTAATATAAGGATGGCATGGCATGGTTTCTAAAAAAAAAAAAAACACCCAAAAAACTGAAATTACAATTGAATGGTGTATGTTTTTGAGGAAAGTTTCAATTAGGGCTGGGCATATGATTTAAAAGTCTTAATTTATGCTTTTTTCCCCTACCAAATCCAATTAATCGATTTTTTTCAGTTATGTTTTTACTAAAAATATCTTATATTGCTATCAGAAGCAGCTTCAATTTCATTAATCCCTTCTGGGAGGTAACCTTAATTTTAAATTTTAAATGGTAACGAAAAACACAGTAAATGTTTGCAGCTAATAGTATCACACAGTGTATCATATGAGGAGACATCCAAGAACCAAAAGTGAAGAACTGATGTATCCCTGAGCTATGGAGGCCCGAAGGGTGTATTGATGAAAAAGAAATCCACATTTTTCAGAACTTTAATCTTCATAAACAAAATATTTGATTAATCAATAGAAACTGACTAATCATCCAGGCCTATTATCAATTACGATTAACCCAGATTTTCATCCTTTTCCATCATCGTGATGTCCACACCTCTCTCCATGTGCTTAAGCATTCTAGTGACCAAACTGTGAATCAGGTCTGGAAAGTGAAAGTCAAACCAAGTTGTTACTATATTGTTGGAATGCATTGGACTTAAGCTTTCTAGCCTTCCAAATACTGTTGCAATATAGCACACACTGACTTAAATATACATTTCTGCATCAGGAAATAAGTCACAAAACAACTGGGAATGAAGTATAGAATTCAAGAAGCTATGTTCCAAGAAGTTTCTTAGCAGTTAGCGAAACAATACCAGAAAGTAAATGAGAACATCAATTTTGTCTTTTCCAAAATACCACAAACATATTAGATTAACAACATTTGTTAAATAGTATTAGCCAATAAAACAATGTAAATATAATATTTCCTACACACTGACAACTATTCTAGTTATCGGCCATGGCATAAGGGCATTCAACTATTTTTTTTTTATTGATTTTCCAAAAATATGTTTAATAATTTTTACTTAAGAGGATTTAAAAACTAAAAAAAAAAAAAAAAAAAAAAAAAAAAAGCAACCAAAAAAAAAAAACATTCAATCTATGCAGGGATATGGCAGTGACTACAATCAATTTGTTTGACCGTGCACATCTCAGTAAGACCAGAGGATAGGAGTCATAGAGTTCTCTGATGAGCTGCTCAGCGGATTTGCCGGTGAAAGGGCAGCTGTCCAGAGTGCTGAATTTGTGTTAATCCAGCATATGGTAAAAATAGCGAAGGGGATTTTGGAAGTCAGCCAACTTTATGAAAAGGTGATATTAAATCATGAAAGGACAACTAACGGAAATAAGACAAGAGGTGTATACATGGCAAGGAAAATACACAGTTAAACATCAGCCCTATAATAACTATTAAATGGGCCACTACTTGGTAAAGGATGCATGATTTTAAGGTTTAGATTAGATTTACAAGTGTGTGATTAAAGGACAATAAGACTGTGATTTTTTTCAATAAGGAGTAGTTTGTATTTTCTGTTATAAATGAGTTAGTATTTTACAAAAACAGGTGTTCAGCCTACCTTTTTATGCCTCAGTGGTAATCTCTCCTCTCCAAAATTATTCTCGATAGACTTTCCTGAATTCCTGATGGACATCTTGGGAATTTTCATCTTCTTTTGTGTAATACTATCTTCAAATTCATCTACTGTATCTGTAAAACCATTAAGCAGAAACACACGTATTAATAATAGAAGCTGGAAACAGTGTGTAAAAAAATCCAAACGTTATTTTGTCCCCACTAAGCTAACTTTAGCACTATTTAAAAGGGGAAAATTTCCGACAGACTGCGGTAAACTTTGACATTGTAACATCTCACAGCCCAGACGGTTCACTCTCAGGATTAAGAGTGCAGCTAAACTGCTAGTGCAAATGGAAACAAATATTTTCACCACAGCGAGACACGGTTTCGCTTCCACTGATCTGTTATTTATCCTTACATTTCCGAACTGCAAGGACGTTGAAATGTTAACTGACACGGAAATGGCTGCAACATCGCAAATGTAGCCCAAAGCTACACAGAAGCTAACTGGCTAACCGGCTTATAAATGCTCTCAGGCTAAAGCTGCAATAATACACCGCGGCTCTTCTAAATAACAAATAAAAGAATTCACTGTTGACATGATGACAATCCTATATCCACTTTGTATGCGTCTCGTCGTTAGCATGCTAACGTCAGCTAGCATCGTTAGCTTCTAGGTGTAAACAATCACGTTTGCTCGTCATTGATAAAGGCAACGCGTATAAACCACAAACTCCCCATGGCTGATTGATGTCGAGATATTATCAGAATGAGAGGCTGCACTAATAAATATAAAAAAAACATGAAGCACCTACAAGCTACATCAGTAACCTAAAGTTAGCAAACATTGCTAGCATTGCTAGCGGAGGACGTTGCTGTCAGATTCCAGCTGATCACGTCTGACGGATCCACCGAAAACACCCGCGTTGACAGCTCCTCTATGCTACACGCACAGGAACGGTCGCCTTTCCGGCGGATGATATTATAGTTTAAAGTGGTGTTTTCCGCGTTTTAAGACGAGTAGCTTACCTGCAAGGGCAAGGATCTGTGCTTCGCACGGCTGGCCTGCGCAGCCATTCTCTCCAGCTCTGTGAACCAGATACACCTTCTGATGATCAAAATCAGTTCTTTGCAGAGGTCTGAAATCTTCGATGGCTGAAACGGGTAATGCGTAGCACATGTCGTCTTCAAAAAATCTAACAAAAGCATACATTATTTAGATGTCTTTGGTCCTGCACTTTGGATATGGTTGACAGTTTTTCCCCCACAAAGTATTAAAAAAATATACTCATGGGGGGGTTGGGGGATTGTTTCTGCGCTCGGCTACTCTTGACTGGTCCACATCAGCAGTGTATCATCAAGGCAAAACTAGTAGAAATCGCTTTAACCTGGTCTACTTTATGTTTAGATTTGTATAGTGTCAAATGTATTTCTACAGTTTTAATTCTTAAACACTGCATGCTGGACTCAAATCTGAGTATTGGACCATATGGAATATAAGGAATGCTACTATTTCAAAAACTGTTTCATGTGCATAAAAAAAATAAATAAAAAAGGGAAGATTTAATTGTCTTTTTATGTTTTTGCAATGAGATTTTCATATCACAAACCAGCTCCAAAAAACAAGTGGATTATTACATTTTCCATTTAAAAAAAAATCAAATGATCCATTTATCTGTCTGTTTTTTATCAAATTAAATCATAAGATGATTGGTGAGGTAAAATATATTTTAAATTGTGTTTAATCTGTCTGTTCTTATCATATCATAAGATGATAAGTGAGATTTAGTATATACACTATATTGCCAAAAGTATTTGCTCACCTGCCTTGACTCACATATGAGCTTAAGTGACATCCCGTTCCTAATCCATAGGGTTCAATATGACATCGGTCCACCCTTTGCAGCTAGAACAGCTTCAACTCTTCTGGGACGGCTGTCCACAAGGTTTAGGAGTGTGTTTATGGGAATTTTTGACCATTCTTCCAGAAGCGCATTTGTGAGGTTGCACACTGATGTTGGACGAGAAGGCCTGGCTCTCAGTCTCCGCTCTAATTCATCCCAAAGGTGTTCTATCGGGTTGAGGTCAGGACTCTGTGCAGGCCAGTCAAGTTCATCCACACCAGACTCTGTCATCCATGTCTTTATGGACCTTGCTTTGTGCACTGGTGCACAGTCATGTTGGAAGAGGAAGGGGCCAGCTCCAAACTGTTCCCACAAAGTTGGGAGCATGGAATTGTCCAAAATGTCTTGGTATGCTGAAGCATTCAGAGTTCCTTTCACTGGAACTAAGGGGCCAAGCCCAGCTCCTGAAAAACAACCCCACACCATAATCCCCCCTCCACCAAACTTTACACTTGGCACAATGCAGTCAGACAAGTACCGTTCTCCTGGCAACCGCCAAACCCAGACCCGTCCATCAGATTGCCAGATGGAGAAGCGCGATTCGTCACTCCAGAGAACGCGTCTCCACTGCTCTAGAGTCCAGTGGCGGCGTGCTTTACACCACCGCATCCGACGCTTTGCATTGCACTTGGTGATGTATGGCTTGGATGCAGCTGCTCGACCATGGAAACCCATTCCATGAAGCTCTCCGCGCACTGTTCTTGAGCTAATCTGAAGGCCACATGAAGTTTGGAGGTCTGTAGTGATTGACTCTGCAGAAAGTTGGCGACCTCTTCGCACTATGCGCGTCAGCATCCGCTGACCCCGCTCCGTCAGTTTACGTGGCCTACCACTTCGTGGCTGAGTTGCTGTCGTTCCCAAACACTTCCATTTTCTTATAATACAGCTGACAGTTGACTGTGGAATATTTAGGAGCGAGGAAATTTCACGACTGGATTTGTTGCACAGGTGGCATCCTATCACAGTTCCACGCTGGAATTCACTGAGCTCCTGAGAGCGACCCATTCTTTCACAAATGTTTGTAAAAACAGTCTGCATGCCTAGGTGCTTGAATTTATACACCTGTGGCCATGGAAGTGATTGGAACACCTGATTCCAATAATTTGGATGGGTGAGCAAATACTTTTGGCAATATAGTGTATCTTAAATAATTTAGTAAAAAGTGTGCGCATTTTCATTTTTTTATATAATGGACTGAGTGATACGGTGAAAAGTTTTGGTTAAATATACTTTTAATTATGTTCCCCCTGCAATTTTTCCACAAATTGAAATGAAACACACTGTAGTACACAGATAAATGGAGGTAGAAGATGTCTTTCAGTCATCAATGCACACATTCAGCGACACACAGGAGCTCTTACAAGCTGGGCACCGTTTCATTCACAACACCTGTCCCATCAATGAGGAATCAGAATCAGAAATACTTTAATAATCCCAGGGCGCAAATTACTTTCCTTAAATTACTCCATCTGTAATAGAATGACTATAAGAACAGTTTGATATAACACAATTTCATACAATATATATAATTAGGGGGTCCCTGGTCCATCTCGCCATCAGTTTTGGTGTCCTTGGCCTGGAAAACGTTGAAGACCCCTTGCCCTATATAATCCATACTTTGAAGGTGTCCATTTTAATTAACTAAAAATATGCTAAATCTGATTCAAAGCAATACAAAACTGCATACAAGGTGTCTCAGTAAAGAAGTGTGGCATTTAATAAGAAACCGGCAACAATTTTGATAAAATGTCCCCTCCAAACATCTTAAACAATTTCAGTGGTCTGGAGGGACATTTCAGGCTGAAGAGTCATTAAAAATAATCGATCTGGACACCAATTACCTCTCGGTTTGTCTTCTAAGGAAACAGCTTCATGGAACTTTCGGAAGAAAAGTCCTCGGGATGATTACCTGCCCAGTTAGATGTGATCGGTCCCTGTGTGCACTCATGTGATCTCTGCTTCTCATCTGTTCCTTGTAAAACACTTATAGACATCAGACAGAAACGAACTCTTTGTTATTGTAAGCCAGGTGGTTTCTACAACAGGATGGATTTCTCAGTTGTTACTCTAATAGAGGGCACCACAGTCGATAAATGACACTAACAATTTCGTTCCGCTTCGGCTGATGTAATTGAAAATTAACTGATGCAGAACAATACAGAGCTTTTTTCCCCCTTTCTTTAAAATGTTTTGTAGTTTCAGGCATTTATATAGTTATGATTATTCATGTTTCAAATGCCAACTTCCTCATGATGTTTGTTCAGTGTGCTGTGTAACTGGTCTTAGAGTCACATATACAAGATAGTTTAAAAACAAACAAAAATGTCGACTAAATAAAAAAATGTGTTATTTATACTTTAAAGGCTGTTTGAGTTGTAATCATTCCTTTGAAGTTTTAGTGCTGAAAATTGATCATATTATAATATGACCACAAAGAAGGCTTACATATATATACATACACACACACACACACATACACACACACATATATATATACATATATATATATGTATATATATATATATCTATATATATATATATATATATATATATATAAATAAACATACATAAATACATATATATACAGAAAATTGTTAATCCATATGCATTTTTATCTTCATTATACCCAGCTGACTATATGAGGAAGGAGAGTGATAGACAAGAGATCGGAGACGTTTCTCCACAATCCACACAGAGGATTACTGCTAATCTGAGCCTTTGTTCAATGGCTTTTCTGTCCTCAAAGCTGGGCTTGTCAACATAAGGCTCCTCAGCTTCAGATGCTTTCTTGTCTTAAGTGGTCATGGTTTACATAAGGAACACCTGTCTATTTTAATGTTTGATGTTGGGTTTTTAGTCGAATCCAAATAAATAGAACCAAATGCAGTTATTACTTTGATGGAAGTTTTCCTTAAAAGCCTAATTAGTTTTTGTGCAGTTTCTGATTATATGCGCAATATATATCTGTACCTGCCAAAGAAAATTATCTAACAGATAAACATTATACAAAACACGTTATATTTTCCTCTTAAACTGACCTGTAATAAAACAGTTTTTAAACAACTTTTAATGTAAAAACTAGACAGAGAAAAACTAGAATCAGAAGTTATTACTGATCAATCTTTATGTAGTACAGGCAGTTGTGTATTTCTCACAGCTACGATAACCACAGCTGTAAAGTCATCTTGAGCACTAATGTTTGTTTGAAAAACAAATGATCACAAACATAGCAGGAGTTAATCTTAGGGCATATACATATATGGTATACATATATAACAATTATTAATATTTGTTAAATTAAAGATGTGTCTTGTACATAGATTCAACAAAATTAACCAAGATGGAATTTGCTATAAACAAGAAATATATGAATAGACTAATTTAATGTGAATTTTTAGCTAAAAAATTTTTTTTTAAGTATATCTTTTTATTAAATAAGAGGCAAAGTCCACTTTTACAGGACTTCAGGTCAATCAAATCATACTAGTCTAATGTCTAGGACTGTAAATAGGATGACGTAAAGATACACTTTTATTATTGACAAGAATAATGTATTTATAGCATAGTTGTAGAATTACGGAACTTATTTGATATATTTTTTAAGGGGTATAGTATAAAATGTAACCCAATCTAAAGAGGACAAAATCTTGTGAGTTACAGGAGTCTGTTTAATTAAAACTCCTATTCTTTAAAAATAAAAAAAGCTCTGAATAAAAAAAAAAACTATCCCAGAGGAGGAAATGTTCTTTCACAGTACCATCTACATCACTGCAAACAATGTAACATAAAATACAACACAAAATAAAATAGCAATTAAGAGCAAAAGAAACAAAGTCAAATTGGAAGGCATATAGCTTTGCCATTCAAATAGAGAATTTAAGACAGAGCAATAAACAATAAGAACAAAGTAGTTTACAGACAGGTAGTTATGTGAATAGCAACTGCATGCTGTAGTTTGGCAAGCTCTTATACATGAACAGAGGTAAAACCCTTTTGGGGGCTTCCTTTAACATTTGCGGGGTGACAGTGGTTCAATGAGTGGCACTGATGCCTTGCAGCAAGAAGGTTCTGGGTTTGATTCCCGGACCAGGGTATTTCTGCATGGAGTTTCCATGTTCTCCCTGTGCATTTGTGGGTTCTCTCCAGGTACTCTGGTTTCCTCCCACAGCCCAAGAACAGGACTGTTGGGTTAACTGGCTTCTCTAAAATTCTCCTTAGGTGTGAGTGGGAATGGTTGTTTGTCCGGTTTGTCTCAGTGTTGCCCTGTTATAGACTGGTGACCTGTCCAGGGTGTACCCTGCCTCTCATCATTGACAGCTGGACATAGGCACCAGCACCCCTTGCGGGCCCAGCAGTGATAAGGGTGAAGGAAAATGGATGGATGGATGGATGGATGGATGGATGGATGGATGGATGGATGGATGGATGGATGGGGTGACAGTGGCTCAGTAGGTAGGAGTTTGCCCTGTACCCAGTGGATTGGCACTATCAGCCCCACTCCTCTGACCATCTCACTCATGGTGGCTTTGTGAAAGTCACTTCTGCTGCTTAACTTACTGTTGGTAGTCAGTGGATTTGTGGTGCTGACTTGATGGCAGCCTCACTTCTTGCAGCCAAACCTAAGTGCATGAATGTGCATCTGATTGTAAATTGCCTGGGTTCCACACTTAATAAAGTGTATTATAAATACAGGCCATTTCCCATCTTCTGTGTTTCAGAATTTGCTAGGTGAGACAAATCTGGGCTTGTTTTGATTGTATGGTTAATTTCAAATCATCTTGAGACCTCTTTAAATCCCCTTAACATGTTCTCAAGCTGCTACAATTTGCTTTGTGAACTCCTTGAACTGAGTGGAACTTAGAAGATCCTACCCTGAAATTCACTTTAACAGTCTTTGATCGTCATTATATATCACAGTACAACCGCAGTGATCCAGATCAAACTACATTTCTAAGATTTGAATGAGGCAAATATCCTTAAAACCTAACAAACTTCTCGTCACCTACATCTGATATCATTTTAACTATTCCTCACCTTTTTTTGACTTTTTCTTGATATTTTTATCACCGTCAAAATGACAATATCCACCGGTTTCATAAGACACAGGCTGTAATAGGGTGTCCTAATTTTTACAGTTCCTGCATTTGGTTAAAGAAAGGATAAGATGATTTTCATCAAATGGATGTATTTTTCACTGCCTAAATTATTAATAAATGAAATACCCAAAATGTCAGAGGCTGTGTGCTCTTTTTTTGTTGTGTATTTATTTTTCATCATTATGTGACTTTAATTCGCAGCTGCTATTCATTTACTAAACCCAGAACACACTGTTTTCACTAATTAGTCATGCACCACAAAAAAAAATCCACTCTTATTTTGTTCTGAAATATTGGCATGATAATTAGCTGATGATAAAGCTACCCATTAAAAAGTGAGCAGCAAGTAAAGATAAAAACGGAGCTGCTTTATCTGCGTGTGGAAGTTGATCGCCTGAAAGCTTGAGTCAGGACAGGAGCCAGACATCATGTCCTGTCTATTAGCTCCACACTGCCAGGCTCATCTATCTTTATTGGTCATCCATTAGCCTGCATTAAAGGGAGACACGGGATAATAGCAGTAATGATGCCGATGATGAAATTAGACACACGTCATCATTGCAGCCTTGCAACTGGAATCATAAAAAGTTCCTGCAGACAGACAGACAGATGGAGCCGGAGCTGAAGTTAACAACGCCAGTAGGCGTCGCATAATAAAAAAAAGGGGAGTATATTTTAAAATAAAATCTCTGCTCTGTATACAGTGCTTGAAAGTGTGTATGAAGTGTACAATGTGTAGAAGAGGAAGAAGAGAGAGCACCTGTTCCAGTCTGCAGAACGGACAGATGCTGGTACAGGTGGATGTGTGAGGCTCGTTGGCATGACAGGCAGGCAGGCAGACTACAAACAGGCAACAGACCCAGCTGTGAGACAAAAACCGTCATTTGACAGCAAGGATGAAAAATTGTGCAGGGGGAACTTTCTCAACTGATCCTCTAAGTTTGCTGCAACATGAAGATTTGGTTGTCTGGTTTGTCTGGTTCGCTTTTAGAATCCATCACAACTTCTTACTGTCCGTATTTCTGATTTGCTTGGAGGCATCTCAGACTTTTGCTTATCATGCCTCTTAATTAGCAGTTCAGAAATTCCTAATGAACCTTGAAGAAGGCATTCACCAATTTAAAAGTGATAGCCCATGAAATTAACACCCCTGCCTAACACCAGCACCCCAGTCATTACTGAAGGGCCTGAAAACTGATCTTTGATGAAAACAGAACCATGAAAAAACACAGTAGATAAATCCTTTATTATGTATTTAGAAGAGTATCAACATTGGCCCTGCTGTGCATGCTCAGTGATCCACCCCAAAGACATTGATCTTCTTCATAAGGAATATAATGACCACCAGAGAAATGCTGATCATATTTCAGCTCAAGTCAATTTAGTTTATTAGGGGCGCTTTACCTCCTGCTACAGACCTCTATTGATCCTGCTACTGTCACCAGACTGTTATTCTCTACTAACTAGATAGAAAACTCACAAATATGCAATTTATACAGTCAACGACCGACCAGAAGGAAAAAAAACAAGCAACAAACCTGCATAAAAAAGTGCTTTTTTTTGTAATGAAAAACATCCATCTGTGTCCGCATCAAATGTCAGACATATCACAGGAAGTCCTGAAAGTATCACAGCTGTTACCAGGGTTGAGAGCGAATATTTCATATCTCTAAAACCGTTTCCACTGTCTCCTCTGCTCTAATCTTCACTTATCTGGCAGTCAGATGAGCTGCAGCACATGGCTGGTGGGCAGCTTTGGCAAGTTAGGGATAGGGATGCCGCTCATCCTAATATCATTTTTTTTTTTGCCACCTTTTCTTTCTTGTGCTTCTCTTACTTCTTACTCTTTCCTCTGGGAGGCTGTCAGACAGAGACGCCTGCAGCCAGAGACCTTCTCTTCTGCTGCCGTCGCTGACAGCAGGGAGCTGGTGGGATTGGACTGGTGAATCCAAATCGGTCGTCATCCAAAGGGGTAGCCGAACTCAAAGGTGTGCAGCGTCTGACAGATAATAGCAGATAAAACCAGGGCCAACTGGCAGCTTGCTTCTCACTGGGGCGATCGAAGACCTGTTTGTGCTCGGCTGGGTTTGGGATCAGATGATAAGGGGCAGGGGCACACTGAGGGGCAATGTGATTTGACAACTAACGGCTCATATTTGACCACAATGGAGGCATGCACAGACACACACACAAACCAAAGTCAAGGACAGACAAGGTCTCTGATCTCAAATCCCTTCACAGAATCATTGCTCCAGCTTAAAGTAGATTTGGAGGACGATTGATTCTGTGTTATACAGAGTGCTGTTGCAACTTCTGTGTCTAAGAAAAGCTAATCCATTGCTAACATTTGACTTACATTTTTTTACGTCAACAATTTGTGTTTGATCTTTTCTTATCTTGTGCATATTTTAAATTCAGACCTTTAGTTCTTTAATAAAAGGTTTAATCCCGCTCTATAGTGAGAAAGTATACTGTATAATCATCCTTTTAATCTTTACTGGGAATTTTAAGACTCTGCACATTGTAGAGGCATTATATAAGAGGCGATTGCTGGAAAAATAGTTTAGACCCGAGATGAAATATTGTACTTGTGTGCAATCATGTCTTACTTTTAATTCGAAATAACTCTTTTATTTTCTAGGATTGCTAAATTAATTTAAACATGTCCTATAATTTCTGTAGGAAATTTAAATTTTCGCTCAAAAATGTTTATTTCTTATTTTCTTATTTACATTTTTCATTGTACCATAACTTTCAACTCACTTGATAAGGATTATATGGAAAACTTGCAGAATAATTGCACTAAATGACTGAAGTTTGACACTTGCACCATTACATGATCATTTGGGTTGTTTAGGTCCCTTGTTTGTTTTGAGAATGAACACGTAACTGAATCAAGTCATTTTCAACCTCTACAATATTTTCCTATAAAGTGACAATTTTGACATTCATCAAGGTTCTCGTCAGCTCTCACCACATTTTTATTGAAAAATATGTCCAGACCGGGAAGTGGACATGATTGTGGCGATGGTAAAATTGTGCATGTGCTGCGTTAGTTCACGCCTTGGCTGCACAAGGTATCACAGACCAATCATTGTTGTGTGTAATGTGCATATAGGGACCAACTGTTTGGACATCTATAAATGATAAATGTAAAGTTCAGGGTCTCTATCCCTGTTAATTACCTAATGAAACTGGTTTAATGGAGCATAAAAAAGTTATAGAAAGTAAGGAGATGGCAAGGTTGTTATATCATTTAAAAGCTACAACTAATTATTTTTAACACCAAAACACCAGATATCGGCCACTATTTGTTGAGATGAATTAATTCCTTTTTTTTATGTATTTCTTTCCTCCAGAACCTGGAAAACTGTTTCAATATGCTTGGTCTAGGTTTGCTTCAAGCCAAGAAAAGAAATACATTAATCCCTCAAAATCATTTCTACCAAGCGAAATAATTATTCTAACATCTACCAACATATAGCATTTTTTTCTAAAATGATGCAGTGGAGGAATTGAGAAAAAAAAACAGTATCTACCAAAAGTGGCTGCAAACCCCAATTTTTCTGAATATAGCCTCTTAAGGATTTCTGATTTAAAAAGTATGCATTAAGCCCTAAAATGTCAATAGATTTAAAAATATTAATGGAAAATAATTAGATTGGATTTTGTTCAATTTTATATAATCACTACCCACAACACAATAGCCTGGCAAAGAGTGAAAAAGACAAAAAAATTGCACATAAGAAACTATGCTAACACGTGGAGATGCATAGGTGGCTTGTCCGTCCTTTAACGAAAAAAAAACCCGACTGCTTAGTCCAGAGCCATCAGCCTGCCTCATTAATTACACAAAGAATTACACTAAGCACCTCAGAAAAGGCTCCAACAGGGGGACACAGCTCATTTTAGAGCAGCAGCGAGCCAAAGAGTTGGCGTCTGGTGCATCTTTGCGCACAAGGACATGAAAAAAGTGGATCAACCCAGGCTTAATTTAGCAGCAGAACCTTAATACTGACTTAGAATGGGATAATTGTACGTTGCAGCTAATTGTCCATCAACCCAGCATTAAGTGTGTTGGAGGTTAACCCTGATAAGCATAACCAAGGTCATCATGAGGAACAGGGAGCAGATAACTTTCACCTGAGGCAGAGTAATACTAAAAGCTTTGGCTATATTATAGTGGAAAGAGGGGCAGAGGTGTGACAGTGTGGGGTCCTGTTACAATGCCTTCCACTGATCATGCATCCTGGCTACTTTACCACAAGGATTTCCCTCTGGCTGACTGTTCAGCCTGCATGATTTTGACCTTGGTGCCTGTAGGATCAAATCCCACCTGTGCCCTCTGTTTTGTGTCTTGCCACATTAAAAAAAACAGTAGGAACCTGCTCATGGAGATTCTAGCTAGATCTATTTAAAAAGGTTACTTACTTCAGTGATAACATAACTGTAAAATTATTTATTTAAAATTTTGTCAGTATAAATAAAAATTTTTTTTTAAGAGGACTGCAAAGATGTCAGGAAAAAAAAAACTTTATAGTTAGAAGAGACATATAATCAATGGTAATCAATGTCTGGAATGCTCTCATCAATAATAAATGTGTTTTAGGATCTTACCATTGGATTAAGATTCAGTAAGATCTTTCATCTGTTTCTTAGAAATGGCTGAGTCCATAACTATCTGCAATGGGCAAAAGAGTTAATTTTTGATCTCTTCTGATCAGAGCAACTTCGTCAACATGTTTTGTCCAGCATGGCTTGATGGGAAGTAAAAATAAGATTAAATATACAATAATAAAATCTTTATAAACTGCCCCCCAAAACAGTTGCTTTCTTCTTGCCAATCTCTCATAAAGACCAGAGTAGTTTTGTGCAAAACTAATATGGACACTTTCAGCAGATTACCCAGCCTAAACTATGAATCTCTGCAAATCATTCAGTGTAACTGCAATCGAATATCTGAATCCTGAATTAGTTCAAGCAGATTTATTTAGTAAGTGGAGCTGAATACAAATGCAGAAATGGGAAAAAAATGTCAACTTTCCTCTATTAAGTAATTATACATAATTCCTTTTTGTTGGTCCATAACATGTAAACCAGTTTATCTTTGAAGACTGGGGAGGCTAAACCTTCCCTGTAAATTTCGTAAAATTATTGATAAAATATTAATTGTCAAACGTCATAAATGCGTTAAAGTGTTAAAATGTGCCTGAGTTAATGAGTGTGATGTGCATTAATCAGCTGTCTATTCCGCTCTCAGACATGATCTCCCCTCCACTCTGGAGCAACAGAACGCCAACTGTGAGCTTCAATGCGAAATCCCCGTTGAGGCAATGTCTCTGTCTAATGAAGTAAGCACAGAGAAAGTAGAGCCTGTTTGGATAACACGCCAAAACACGTCACTTCCCGTGAGGCTAAACCTATTAGAGGGTCTATTGAGCCAGAGGCGGGCCTTGCTGCTGGATGCTGATTGGCAAACTTACTTTGGCTGACAGTGGCAGACAGTAAGGAGGTTTTCTTAATCAAGAAGGAAAATTGATCATTCAGTCAGAACAGTTATCTTGTGCTTAACCCTTGCCATTGTTTCTATTTTCATCTGTTTTAGTGATGTGTTTGATGTGTATCAGTATTTGTTAAAGCAATACATGACACTTGAATTTAATTAACACCACTGAGCGTCACCTGTTTCAGAGAGCAGCAGCTGCCACTGATTTAAACTCTGTAAATACATAGAAGTTTGTAAGCTTAATGAAACAAAAAAACCCACTAGAGTTAGAGCATGAGTTGAATACGTTGTGTTTAACAAGTTATGCATCTCCTTTGGTGTCTAGTCAAGGTTTGCATCTGTACCACATCAGCTGCAGCAGTATTAAGGCCTGAGACACAAAGATTTACAGTTGTCTCACCTTTGTTTTGTGTTGGAAAATATCCAGTATTTTAAGAGACAATAAAAAAAACTAAATATGTCTAAAAACATGCAAAATTCAAACACAAGGAAAGACTGGCCATTAAAAATATATTTCTGTATCATTCCTTTGTCTCCAACAGAGGTCAGTACAAAGTCACTCACACGCACACACAAACAGGACAGCAGGAGCACAAAGTGAACTGAAGAATTTCCTCGATACAAGGAACTATAATTGATGCAGTGAAGGTATGCTGCTCTTTGTATGCTATATATGTAGTCTAATCTACCTGCTCACAATAAAACCCTCTAAACTAATATTAACACAGATAATATTTACTCAGACCTGAGAGGCTATTTGAAGCCTGTCAAAAGGATCTTCATGATATATTGTGATGTTACTATCCTGTAAAAAAGGATCTTACCAGAAGATCCTGTGTTTTACTAGAATTATGTAGGCCTAATAACCAAGAGAAGGATAAACCTCCAACTTGGAGCATTTCTTTACCTCAGGAAACTGGCATATTTCTCCAACAGTTTTTGTAAAAGTTTCCTAAACAGAAAAAAAGTTTTTGTTTTAGACAAGTGCCCAGATGTTGTGATAATTAGCATCCTAAGGGCTCCGGAGAAATGATGATGCAAAAGACTGCAAATATCGATCTGGTAGCTGTCAGGACTGACATTCTAACTCTGCACACACATTGAAGAGTCCAAAAAAACTCAATCCTTCAGCCATAACACAGAGACCAAGTGGCATCAACCTCTATTATCTAGTCCCTATGCTGCTAACACAAAAGGCTCCCTGGAACAAAAATCCAATCAGTCCTCTCTTGGAGGATTTTCTCCACGGCAGTGCTTAGCAACACTGGTGGCTCTGCTGGTGACAAAGAAATAATCTCAGAGCCCACAGCCGGTGCAGAGACTGTTTACTGCCTCCATCACATCGTCCTTTTAGAAAGAGGACGAACAGTCTGCTCTTCTAAAGTATATTGTCATTTCAGTGTCCCTTCAGTTAGGCACTCTCTGCCTCTCTCTCTCCCTTTTATGCATGGAAAAGCATGAAACACATGGCCGGCTGTGTGTACAGTGCGTGAAATTACCACATTTGCAACACAGGGAATATTTACTTTAAGTATTATGAATATAGGCTTGACAGAAAAGAACCATCAGGCATATAGACCAGTGACAGGTGTTAAATAATTGTTTGAAAATAAATATTTTCAGCTGTCTGCTGGCACCAACACCCGCTTCCTCCCTCCTCTCCAACTCCTATCTCTCACAGTCTTCCATTCTTTGGTAAATTATCACACTCGTTCTCCATTCATTAGCATGCCGCTGCTTATTTAGCTACGCTGTTGAGAAAGCTTCAACAGAATCAACTGGAAAATACTCAATATGAGGCAGACAGCGCTCCCTTCTCCCCTCCGTTGCCTCCACCCACCCACCCATCCATCCATCGTTTCTTTGTTGGTTTTATGTATTTTTTCTACTACATCGAAATGGAAGCATGGTCTCCCATAATGAGTAGGAGGGAGATAAAATATGCAAATTTACAAAGAAAGGATATAATTAGGGCAAGTAATGGGAAGTGTTGTTTTCACAGCTGTTCATTTACACAAAAGGCTGATAGCTATTTTTCATATAAATAATACTTCCATTCCAGCTTTTATAGCCGTACACATCTCTACATGTCTACAAAAGGGAAAGAGAACAGCATCTATAAGGGCCATTCAGAGATCCTTCTTCAGTGTGGGTATGTAAACCAGCAGGTGGACAACATCAAACAATCCCAATCAACAGCTAAATGATGTTTGGGATTCAGTTTTTCCTTTTCACCAATCTGTAACTCTTTGTAGCAGTGTGGTTTTTATATATTATTCTTAACAATACTGTTGGTAGTAATGCTATCACCAGAACCAGAACAGCTAATCCTAAAGCTATGGAAGCCTTGATACGTTTTTTATTTACATGTTCTTATCAGAGCGGTTTGGCAAGGATTACGTTTGCCCTGGATTAGACAAAGGCGTGTTACCTGGACTGGGTTTGAGGCTGTCTGCCGGCCAGGTGTGCTGTCCTGTTGACTTCTGTTTATCTGTCACATCTTGGCTTTAAAAGTTTTGTATTTTTATTGAGGATCTGATCTGGGTGTGGTAACTTTGGGGATTATTTCCTGATATGTTTTGTTAGGTGCAGCAGCTGCGCTGTAACTTAATCTGTAACATAGACCATCTGCTGTTGGTATGTGTGACTATTGTTTTTTTTTATTTTTCCCTCCTTCCTCTTCTGTTTATGTAAAGCACAGAAAAATGGAGTGACATAAAGCTCAAGATGTTCTGCATCTACAGAGAAGAAATGTTTACACTTGTAAATCTAATTGTAAAACTGCATCAAACATTGCTTTGCATTTGTGTAGTGTATTGGGTGTTTGCAGCTTTATTCATTTGATTATTTAAATTATATGATCTGGGGTGTTATGACATCATAATTTCTAACAATACTGCAGCGAGCTTGGATGGAGCTTTGTTAGAGAATATTTCAAGCATGCTTTTTTTAATCTAAAAAAAAAGGTTAAAAAAAGTGCCGCGTTTTGAAGACATGCATCTAGATATTGGTTTTTGGTCAGAATGTGACTGTTTTTAGCTTGACCGACTCCAATTGGGGTTCACTGGATCAGAATTTCTGTTGCATTATGCCGGCTCCTACAGTATATAAGCATACAGTATACCAGTGTATCAGCGGCAGCTTAGTGAAAAAGACAAAAATCCCTTTTTTCAGTAGCAGTGAGGAGTTTAAAGTTGTGTTTAGACATTTTTAAAATGTGACAACATTTATAAAAAAAAAATAAATAAAAGCCATATTTAAATGGCTTTTATTTTTCCATGAAATGTGTGTAGTTGGGGGTTGTAGGGAGAGGGAGTGGGGGGTTTGGTCTAGTGGTTAGAGCAGTGCACTTGTGCTCTGAGAAGGGTGCAAGTACCCGGTTCCATCCCCACCGCCTGCACTGTGGATCCCTGAGCAAGACCCTTAACCGTAATTGCTCCCCAGGCACTGCACAGTGGCAGCCCACTGCTCCCCATGGGGCTGGTTTAAGATGCAGAAGTGAATTTCTCCAATGTGAGATCAATGATGTTCAATTATTATCATCATTAGTTGGTTCAGGCAGCAAAAGAGAGAGACTGTCAGCAGACAGCAGGAAGGCTGAATGGAAAACAGCAAAGCTGCCCTATTTTATTCTTTAACGTTTTCAACCTATCTGTTGGATTTGGAAATGCTAAAAAACTTTTAGAGCTCCCAGAGTAGTAGACTCATTTTATCAAGGGCTGCTATGATTGTATTTATTTTGCCTATATGTATTGTATATGGGGCTGCTTTGTATTTTATGCCTTATATTGTACAGCACTTTGTGATGCTATATAAAGGTGCTATATAAATACACCTTAATTCTTTACTTACTAGTTCTCTAGCAAAAACATGCTAAGATCACAGTGTTAAAATTATTCATTGTGATACTGTTATTTGTTCTTAAAGGATATTTTAAATCAAACTACATTAGTTTAGCTATTGTTTTAATATATTAATGTATATATTAATTATTATAAGCAAAAGTTTCCCGGATACAGTCCGCATGGGTAAAACATGAAACATCCCCATCAGATCTTTGTTTTTTAAAACACTAAAATGTATGAAGATCTGGTTAAATGAATAGGAAATGGAAGCTTAATGAATAAATGTGTTTTTTCCCCCCCATTTTATCTAAGCTCAAAGGGAAATTGGTCAGGCTGATAAAGATCAGCTGATTAAAGTCTAGACAACAAAAAAGCCTCTAATACACCAGGGGTTTACTTTCTATTTATCTGCAGGAAGAAGAAACAAAGATTAATGCAGTGACACAAACATCTTTTTTTTATCAGAGTAAAGTTAAAATGACACCATCTCGAACAGTCTGCTTTCGTAAGGTTTCAGAGGATGACACAAACCTCAATGCAATTAGCCAGCAGGAAGAAAAGTACATCCTATTAAAAGCAATGGTGCCACTATAACAAGGACAAACATACAGACGTATGGCTGTATTGTTTGGCTGAAAGCCCAAAGTATTTTATCTAAGATAGATGCTTTTAAATAACAGGGGGCACTTGGTGGTGTATTGAAGAAATAAAACCTTTCTGAAATGTGGATTGAAAAAACCCCAACTCCATTGTCTCCTCTTTTTTTTTTTGGCGGATATTGTACCAAATGTAAAAATGACAGTGAAATTGATGATAAGACATCAAAGAGAAATATTAAGTTAAGGGAGAAGGAAATAAAAATAACACAAATAAAAATAAAAGGGGGTAATTTATTTTTCCAAGAGAAGCAAAAAAACAGGGTAGACATGTTTTTAGCTTCAGGGGGTTGATTTAGCTGACAATAATAAGACAGCTAAGCTGAGCCCAACCGTTTTTTACAGCTCTACTTATTGCTAATGTCGTGCTCTTTATTAACTGTTTCTCCTTCTGGCAATTGGAGCAATTTTAAGAGCTTACCTGGTAAGAAACCCCATATTTTATCTAATATTTCAGTAAAAGCTTATATTGAATCAGATTTGTATCCCTGCTTTATTTATGTAGGTTCAGAATATTAGAGAGCTGTGTCTAAGCTTAGCTGGAGAACACTTAAAGCACCCCAAGCAAAATTACCAAAACTAATGGCATTCAATGCTGCCTATTCAAACACATTTCAAAATATTTTGGATGCAAAGTACTTCCACTAAAACTGTGGCTCAGATATGAGTGCTTTGCTTTTATCTCTGTATCATGTAAAGTCACATCATGAACCTGAAGTGTTAACAGCAATTTCACCAACATTAGGTCAATCATAAATAAAGCTACTTATAATCTGGGCCACACTACATGATTTTGGCCGATTTTCAGTCGAGGAAAAGTCTATACCAGTCTCCAATAGTTGCATTGATTACTTAATTTGTAACTGAACGAATTAGAAATAGAAAATGCACTTGGGATGATAAAAGCTAATAACTTTCTAATTACATCCACAAAGTATCAAAATAGTTATAATAGCAGGTTCTTGGACGTTTAATACTGAAAAACTGAAATACACAAAATTTTCGTATTGCATATTAAGGACATAGGATTTTATCTAACAAATAGAAATTTCTGAATCAAACATTTTCCAAATAAATCTACTAATTAAACATTGTATATTTCTTACAGCCAAGTACAACATGATATTTTTACCTATTAAGGTAGGAATATCATTTTTAAATTACAACAAAACTGGCATACAAGTATAACAAAAAACACAGTCGGCACTGGCCAAGTCATATATACTTTTGCATTAATCATGATATATTATAAATTATGTCTCAAATATTATATACGGGACTGCAAAAGAAAAAAGGCCCAACAAACATTGTGAATCTGAGAATGTGTTCCATTACCTACCAACTACTCTTAAACAAACGTGTGTTTCTAAGATATTTAGCTCACAGCATTTTCAAAAACAGGTTCCATTTGGGATTTCAAATAAGTTTATTTTTTTTATCTAAATGTCTAGTAAGGCCTGTGTGTAGCTGGTGAAAGCCTTCTATGCATTAATCATAATTCCTTTTGTTAAAGAAATTGTAATTTTCAGTAAAAACATGGGGTGCCTTTCAAACTAAACACGTGTGCGAAGGTCTGAGGTGGGAGTCAGATATTCTTCAAGATTATATTCTATTGCAATTCTTTTTAATGACTTTACTACATCTCATCTGAAAAAGAAGTATCTTCAGGAGAGTGGAGCTGAATAGGCACTAATTATAAACCTGTTTGGGAGGGTCTGCTGGGTGATGCATTCCTGGAGTAAGAAAGAAAGGCAATATTAAGTATGCATGGTAGATCAGGAAGGACAAAGGGCAAAAAACTTTCTGTTTGTCATGGTTTTGGCTCTGTTTTAAGTTTTCTTTTTGAGTTTTCATTTGTTTCAGATCAATTTAGTGTTTTTCTAGTTGTCTTTGAGTTCTTATACATTTCTTATTCACCCTCTGTTGCCCTCTCCTTCCCCTAGCTCCCTTCTAGATACTTCCATCCACACATGGTTCTTGTCTGCTGATTAGCCTAGCCTTTGTTCAGGCTCCCATTTATACTCCTCCACTTCAGTTACAGTTTGCTGATTCCTCATCATGCCTTTGCTGTATTTTTTTTTTTTTTTTTTTTTTTTAGTTTTCTTCTGATTGCCTTTAGATCAATATTAAATCTGGAAGAAACACCTCAGCATCAGTCTCTGCATTTGGGTCCCCTTCAAACCTCCACTCATCTTGACACTTTTCATTTAAAAATAAACAAGTCTCCATTACTTATGCACATATGTTTTAGTTGTTTGGAGTGTTTTTTATGTCACTTGTAGTATCTTGTAATTATTCACTTTTATGTTGGTTTGAAGTAATAAATTGTTTGATTCAGTGCAACAGTAAAAAAAAAATAAAAATAAAAAAAATTGGAGCAATACTTTGGGCAACAGCAAATATGGTAAAGCTGAGTTAACTTCAAACTGCAACAGCAAGACGTTACTGCTGCCAGACATGTAGCATCAAGAAATTATTTGAAATTATTTGAACTCCCAAGAAGCCTGCAAATCTACAACTTTAGGACACAACATAAAATATTTAACATCAAAAACTACATCAATGGCCTATACTCAAAGAAATAGCTTTCCGTTTTACAAAATATTGTGCAAGTGCAAACCAAAAATCTCTGTCAATTAGATAAAAGAGAAAATATTTATGCTGTTATGGTTAAACAAAAAAAAGTTGTTAAAAGTTTTGCACATTTGCTTTATAGCTATATTTTATAAAGTCACAAAGAGATTCAAATGAACATGCTGCTACAGGGTTAAAAGGATTGCAAATACACAGAATTTGCCCAAAGTTGTCTTATGATAATGCAGCAATTTGGCATGAAACTCTTGAACATTTTCAACACTCCTACTTATCCCTTTTTTATCCCAAAGACAAGCTGGTCCTGTTTGAACATCAGTTCAGAAAACAAATCTTTTTCAACAAACAGATTCATAAACTGCAGCAGATGTAACCCTGCAGTGGAAAAAATGTAATAGTATAACCAAGTTGTTGTAACTTAAGTTAAAATTAGATTGAAAGCACATTGATGGTCACATGAGTTTTTTTCCTTGGTATATCCATCTACCTGTACATCAGATGGATATCAGAATGTGCCCTCTGACCTCATAGATTAGTACAGTACTTTTTTTCATGAGGAAAAAGATGTATAAAACATGAAAAGCAACTGTAAGGAGTTGAGCCTTAATGAAAAACATTTGTACTCTGATCTGACAGAGGGAGCGTGGAAAACGAGATGCAAAGGGTGCAGTGATTGAATGAAAGGCAGAAGAAAAGTTGGAGGGAAGATCTGACAACTGCCTATTATCTCCACACTCCTTCCTAGCTTTAGACGGATGTGCCACATGCTTCCATGCTCAGACCAAAAAGTAAGAAGCATACACACTCACAAAAACCCACACACTCACTCAAGACATCATCCTCTTCAGTCGGCACAGATCTCATGAATATGATTGACCTTTTTTTTTTACTTTATGCTAAGCATGCATAAAGGGGAAAGGAGAAACTAAACAGAGGCAAGCAGAGTTAATTTAGAACAACACATTATTGGGTGCTCACAGCAGATATGGAAAAGGACAATCTGATCGATAAACCGAAAGAATGACAATGACCCCTCAAATCAATGTCTGCACCCCATTTTCTCACAGTGAAAAGACAAAGGCCCCAGTGCAGGTGCTGCTCTTGTTTTGCTTTGTGCAGTTTGCACCTGTGAGCGTGTGTTATGTGTACATGTATGGTGCTGCGGTGGAACAGTTGCCAGGACTAATCATTATTTAGCTGTGGCGAGGCTGGAAAGGTCAGCAGTCTGAAATGTCAGGCTGTGTTCAACAGGAGCCAGATGCAGTCGTGCGCTGCTCAAGTGTCCAATTAAAGAGGGCCGAGTGAGGTTTGAGTGGGTCTGTGTGTGGGAGTGTGTGTGCAACTTTGTGTGAAATGAGAAGGAGGGAGGGTAGAGATGCGGTGTGTGTTTTTTTTTTTTTCGTTGTTAGGTGTTTTTTTTACCCTTGTTTGCATCTGTTACTCCTATGGTATGTGTGGATGTAAATTTTATGAGTTTATTCTCTCTTCCAGCTTTTTTAATCAGCCATTCATTAAAAAAAACAACAACAGTCTTTTCACTTACTAATAATGTTTAAAAGGAACATTATACAGTTTTGGACAACATGTCCATGATACTGTTGAATGTGTTGGCAACGCATCCTCATTGATATCAGGTGTTGCTATAGACAGAAACTGCTTCTTCAAATAATTGCAATTACCCAACATCTTTGTCTCAAGTAAAAGGTTTTAGAGGAGATGTGAAGGTGCAGTTTTCATGTGTTGAAAGTTTTAGTTATTAAGTAAACCAAGACCTTTTAGACAAGTTTATGCTCCCAACATTGTCAGGACAATTTAAGAATTGCCCCATCCTATTCTAAGATAACCACAACAGTGCACAAAGAAAGTGCAAAAAAACATGAATAAGTGAGTCTGGTCTGTAAGAACAAAAAAAAAATAATAATAATATCACTTTGTTTTAGTGAGGAAAACATAATTACATAAAGTTTCACTCATCATTTTAGAATGGGTCATAGAAAGATTCTATAAGGTATTTGGTGCTGGTCCTTAAGGTCTCTCAATAGGGTGTGTAACATTGGTTGGGCTGAAATTGGCATTTTTGCTGTTCTATGCTCACTAATGCAAGCCTGGTTATAAGCCCCAGAATGAAACGTCGGGTTTTCTTCCTTTTATGTTATGCTCATGAATATTTAGATGAACTGTGTGCTGATTGGTTGGTCCCCCCGCCCCCGGTCATCCTACATATACTAGCATTGCTATCAACAGCTTAGAGACAGAATCATACTTGCAGCTTGCGGTTGTGATGGCCTTACGGTCGGAGAAGCCCCTCGTTTCAGTAGACGATTGAACTGTCCAAGATCTTGAAAGCTGTCTCCGGTAAAATGCTTAGAGCAAATTAACAGCTGAGCATCAAACTTTGCAAGGCCTGTCAAGTCATCGGATCCTGTAAAAATTTTCCCCTTCCTTCGTGCAGCCTGGAACACTGCATGTACACCCGTGGTTCTGGCTCATTTTGAACAGAGAAACTGTCTGCTTTGTATTTCTTGTAGAAGTAAACCCAACTGTAGGCTAAACAGCTAAGTTGGTGTCTTACATCTACCTCTATTCATGTTTTTGGGCCAGTGAACCAATGGGCTGGTCTGTATGTCAATTTCTGGGCGTGACAAAAGTATAGGCCAGAACCAAATAAGGCAACATCCCAGAGTTTACCTCCACTCAGTGCTTCAGTTGGTTCATTCGCTTCATTCACCTGTTTTATGGTGGAAGTTTAGAATTGTTAGATTTGCATAGAAAGGAGGTGTCGATGGGGTTTGAACTTCTCTGTACGTCGATTTCACCCACTGAACTATCGTTATCCATCTATGACTGTAAACGCGGTTTTGCACTCTATGACCCCTTCAAAGATTTCTTTTCTTTCCTTTAGTAAGTTAGTTTTACTTTGGTTTTCTATTACAGTTATATTGTGTGTGAATAGATGTTTCAGGGTTACTCATACTTTATGGTAGCTAATGAACACCATTAGAAACAGAGAGCAACAGAACAGCAGGGGCAGAATCCTCATCAAATCAGATTTTCCCTCTCGGACACAGTGCTTTATAGAGCCACTAGAGCCTATTAGTTTTTTCACAGCCTGTGATTCCAACTGCTGCCCATGCAGTAAAGGAAAGATGGTGAAAAGATAACGATGGATTGAGTATGGAGGCAAAGATCCAATGTTTTGCTGCTAATACACAACAACAGCAGCAATTTGATTAAATAAGATCATTAATAAATAACTGTGGCTAACGAGAAAGCTGCTGAGCAAATCAGACAGAGCAAAGCATTATCAAGAGAGAGAAAAACAGGTGTGGGGATGATGAGAAGAAAGGAAGCAAAGGTGCAAAAACTCCTTTAATCAGCAGGTAGAGGGAGAGACTGTCCTGTCTGTGTTTCCCTATCAGTGTCTTTCCTCTTAAGGCAGTGACCTGGTTTACATACAGGAGCATAATAAGCTTTAACATGCTCTCAAAGTATGTATGCATGTCCTTTCACCTGCTTTTAATAGTAATAAAGTAGCAGGTCAGGATAAAACATGTTTAGAAAGTTAAGATGCAATAAGCCTCTCTTCAAGGCTGTACAACAGGCTGAAAAATAACCTGCAACCATTTACGCTGTACGTCCTAAGTACAATAGCAGAGACATAGAAAATAAATATTCAAAAAGCTTTTTCAACTTATGACGGTGAGGCTAGAACCCTGAATGAAACTAGAACTACAATGCCAAGATTTCAAAGTCTTTCAAAATAAGTCAAGAGTTTTAGAATAATCAAATAACATTTTGTGAGTGAAAGCAAACAAATTTGGCATTCATCATTCATTCATTCATCATAAAAGGTAAAATTAGGGCTGCATGCAAAAAAAGCCAGATTGTTTCCTAATTCTACAATATTTTAGACTTACTGCAAAGCAACAGTGTTGTTAAGGGACTCTCAAAAATGTAGACAACCTTGTTAAAGCATGAGGATTTATTTATTTATTTTTTATGGAATACAAAATAAAATCTAGATCAAAGATGGCAACACATGGCTGTCAGGTTGAGTGGGGGTTTGAAGAGGACCCAAAGGCAGAGACGGAAACATAGATGGTTTCTTGAAGATTTAATGCACAATTTAAGGCAACAGAAGCAAAAGTCCGAAAACAAAATACTGAAAACCAAAATACAGGAGACATCAGGGAAAACACACATGGGGGCATGAATGAAGAGGAACCAACAAAAACTAACTGAACAGAGGTGTATATATGGGAGGCAGAAACAAAGGTAGCACTATTTAGCAGATGAGGAGCAGGTGTGGACAGAATAGTCTAGAAGGAAGCTAGAAGGAGACTGACACAAGAGAGCAACAGAGGGTAAACAAGAAATACATAAGAAGTCAAATACAACCAAAAGCAACTAGAATGACACAACATGGAAATAAAACCAATGAAAACTCAAAAAGAAAAACACATCCGGAACCATGACAATGGCTTTATTTTGTACAACAAAGCTGACTACTATAACACATATGTAGAGGGAGAAAATGAACATAAAAAACTAACTAAGATGTATAAATGGGCAGACCTTTAAAATATAACTTCAAACTTTAATTCAGCTCTAGCAGGTCTTAGCATCCAAAAGGTTCACCAGTTCTACCAGATACATATCTACATATTTTGTTCCTAGCCTTCTCCAGGTGACCATATTTTTCTTCACCAATAGCTAGGCCATTCAAACCCTCACAAAAAAAAAAAAAAACAACATTATTTTTTAACTTTCTTATTGAAATGTGAACATTCTGGATCTAAAGCTTATAATCATTCACAAATCCATCCACCTTTACAAATGCTTTCACTATGTCAGGGTGGATCCTTGTAGCCTGGGTGCCATTCCGAACTTAGTCCCGCCCACAAGGTTTGAGGTCGGGAAGTTCGGTCTGGCTCTGCTCCATAGTAGCGCGAGTATGATCGCCCACCCTCTGGCGATCCAATCAAATTGTCAGGGCGGGCTTTATACGATGATGGACAGATGATCAACAGTAACGTAATCAACCACGTGACCAAAGCGCGCTTGGGTGACAACAACAATGGCTGCCGCCGGAGAGTTGAGGTGAGTAGATTCTGCTATTAGGTCTGTTCTAGAAGATATCGACAGCAAATTAATTTTAAAAGAGAAACGCGATCACGGCTCATCTTCTTATTCTAGGCGCGCAACTGCACGCTTTGATTTTTGTTGACAACAACTATGCCTGGCTTAACACACGTCACGCACTCCGTTGCTCTTATTGGTTGTAGGTCTATCCAATTGAGTGCAGAGGCATTATTTTTTCCTGGTCCGTTCAAAACACGCCCCATACTGTAATCACAGCTCTATGGAGCAGTATCAGACTCATATTCTGACTAGAATTGAGTAGGACTACATCAGGCTTGGATCCTTGGCAACCTCTCTTAAAATTTTACATTTAAGTAAATTATCCAATTAAACAGTAAATAGTAGGAAAATGTGAGAAAAGTTGAAGCAAATACCCAGCATTATAACAGAGGTGTGGAGCTATTTAGAGAGCCACTACATGGAATCTATCTCGTTTTCAAACGGTTAGCTTAGTATTTTTTTTACACATACCTTAATTGTTAATAAGAAGTTCTAATTATTAGAAGATAAACAATTTTTTTTAGTGAACATCAAGGTTAAAATGATGTCAAGTACAATAGAAACTAAGCTTCTGATACAGCTCAGAGAAACATTTGGGATCTGTGCATTAAAACACTCAAATCACACTTGTGGTTTTTAAGAAACATTGTGCCTTCCTAATAAATGAAACTTTCAAAGCCCACATGTTACTATGAAAATCAATTGTGTAGAGTTGAAATAAATCAGTCTCCTAACATTTTAATCTTCATCTTTTTGCAGGCGCAAAAGAACGGGAGTTGTCTCTGGCATGTTTCAAGCCAATTAAAAGGCCACGTAATGGCTTAATCTGGTACATGTTTTTATAATTACAATAATGAGGGACATTACAATAATGATGAAAACATAATTATTGGTGGCTCAGGATGTGGGGGTTTGGCCTGTCCTTGGTAATGTTCTAACAACCTATAAACCTTAAAGAAGAAGAATCTGTAATAGTTTTTGCATATTCCACAAAATGGTTTACCTCTAAGACTTTGTAGTCTTACAGTTAGGAGATATAGCCTACATTTTTGAAACTACACAGAATAGTTGCATGTGGATCCACCTAACATAAAAAAAAAACAGCACTGAAAAAACAAGATAAAAAGAGATTGAAAGTAAGCAAAAGTACAGTAACATACACCTGAGTTTATGTTTGTAATCCTTAGGCTTCATTCAGAGAGCCACTGGGTCGTCTTTACTATAAGATGGCCAAATATAAATTAACTTTTAATATGATGGGTACAGAAAAAAATAAAATAAATCAGGACTTTCCCTAGATAACTTGGTTAGACAAAGTACAAACACGGGTTATTTAGTTTAAGTCACTGTGCATGAAACAGGCTGAATTAAAATAGCGATGAAGAAAAATATAAAGAAGTACAGTTTTATTTGCTAAGGTTGACAACTTAAAGCAAAGAGTCCATGACCATTTTCTCTCAAAACATAACTAACAGGAGGCCTGTGATCCAAGTCATTAAGGGTTGAATAAAATAACCAAAATAAATGCAGTATTTATCATATGAGTTGGGACATAAACCATGATAATAATTTTGGACATTGAGAACATATGTCAATGTTTCATCCTAACATGTTAACTGGAGTAGAGGGTGCAGTTCTGCACCATAGTGCTGCTGGCCTATTAAAGCTTCTGCAAACCTTCCCACTGCTGACTCCATAAGACAACTCCCGCAGACGTATGCCATGGCCCCCCACAGAGTTTGCGAACAGTAAACCACCACAGCACACAGATGTCTTTGTCTTTCCGTGAAGCTGTCTGGGCGTTCCCATTGGAAGTGGACAACATCATAGCGCCAGGACCGAGGCCCAGATCTCCAGAATAACCAAAGCTAAGTCGTGATGCTTGAAATTTTAGAACCAACTTGCTACAAAACAGACCTTATGCAAAATGTTTTCTCTAAGGCTACGTTCACACCGCAGCCTGAAGTGACCCAATTCCGATTTTTTTGCCCATATGTGACCTGTATCTGATCTTTTTATGACAGTCTGAACGACACAGATCGGATTTTTTCAAATGCGATCCAGGCCACTTGGATATGTGGTCCTGAATCCGATACGTATCTGATCTTTTCAAATGCGACCTGTGTCTGTACGGCCAGGTCGCATTCATCCGACCTACACGTCATTGATACTTGACAAATATTACTAAACGTTACTAATCTGCGTCCTACTAAGCGGAGGCGGGAAAAACTAACAACCATGGCGGAAGATAACACAGAGAGCAGTCAATGGAGAGAAAGTGAGGTTGCTGACTTAATTCATATTTAGAAAGCTCGATTCAGACCAAACTCGAAGGGTCTTACCGGAACCGGGGGAGGGTCTTTCTTTTTGATCTTCTTAAAAAGATTTCGTTCGTAATGTGCCTGCTCCTGTTGGAGAAGAACTTAAAGAACGCAATATACGCTGCGGTATTACGAGTCATGTTTACTTCCGCAAACACTGAGGACGCTTGCTACGTGTGACGTCATCGCGTCCTCGAGTGCGCATGCGGGACACTTCGGTTGGACGCATTCAGTTCACACAGTAGATCACATACAAGTCGCATATACTTGGAAGTGTGAACGGACACGCAAAAAAATCCGATTTCACAAAAAAATCGGAATTGAGCATTAAGGCCTGCAGTGTGAACGTAGCCTCTGTTTCAGAAGTTACAGAGAGTGGAGGTGAAAGACTCCTCCTAACGAAGCCTTTCCCTTGGTTTGAGCTATGTGGGACCTTGCTGTGAGCCTGCCATGCTTAGCTACTAACTGCTGGAGGAAATTCAAACTTTCCATAAAGGACATGGGCAGAGGTACAGTATAAGGTCTGGCACTGTTAGGGACAGATTGAAATGTTAAACAATATGTTTTCTGATGATTTTGATAATTTCATGTGTTTACTGATGATTAAAGACAAAACTAACAAGATGGACCGCATGGTACGCTATGCTACAGTAATATGTTTGAGCTGTTTTGTTTAGCGCTAAAACAAGCTTTATTTCACCAAGGGTCTAAACAATGATAAAACGTGTTAATGTGTTTTCTCATATGCTTAATATATTTCGATAACCAAATTATGATCAAAAGTCATTTAATGGAATCCTCATGTCTATTTGCTGCTAGCTATTTCAAAGAGAGTATAGAACCATTTAAATAAAGGTTATTGGTTCCTGATTAAGCAAATTGTTTAATTACATATAATAATTTGGCCAAATAATTTATTCACCTCATGTATTTGCATTGTGAATTGGTTTGAAATCATTCCAATCGCTTTAAATGAGTGAAAAGCTAATTCTATCACATCCCAAATTCTTCAAGATAAACTTTGGTTGTCAAACAGAAAATCTATCCTAAACTGTGATATGGTTTTCAACCATTTATTTCCTTCCTCCTTGTACATAGTAGTTAAGGTTAATTTCACTAGTTTTAGTCAGTTTTTAACAAACTGAAGGATTTTTGTTAATAAACTCATATTTTGAACGGAAGTTGTGGTGAATTTATTCCATGTATATGCAGAATTATCTGTTTGACCATGATTTAAGCTCTATTCACACTTTCATTTGCTCTTCTAACACACAGCCAGTTGGGCGTGTGTTCAACATAAGACATTCTGGATAATATCTGACCACGATCTGGTCATGATAGCAGAAAGGAATCAACTCTGTTGCTGCATTTTAGGCTTTTGAGAGATGAAACCTAAAAGTGCCCCCTCTGTTTAAGGTTATTGTTTTCTCTCTTAACACAAATGGCTTCCTTCACATAAATGGCTTCCTTCACTCTTTGTACAAAATGTGAACACCGTGGTCCTCAAAAGAATGTCCTTTGTCCATAAGGTGTATATGGAGAGCCAAGTCTTATCCGGAGGAGGTGGCCCGTCTGTGTTGAGCCATGCGTCTGTGGAGAGGTTGGTTGGTTTCTCCAAAATAAAGATCAGTGCATTTCTCACTGCATTGAACTGCATACACCACTTCGCTCATCTTAGGTCTGGGGGGTTTCATCTTTACGATGCACTGGCCTCTGTCTAAGGGTCTTGCTTGGTCTGAAATGTACTGGGAATTTGTGTTTGGAGAAAATCCTCTAGAGTTTTTCAGAGACACCAGCAACATATGGGATATGGATGTTTTTGTGTTTAATCTTCTTACTGGTATCTTCTGCTTACTGGTCTCTTTTGGATTTCCTTGCTTATTTGACAAATAGGCAGCTTGGGTATCCACAGGTTTGGAGAGCATCTTTGATGTTTTTCTGTTCTTTGTGCTTCTGTTTTAGTAGGGACATGCTCGGCCTGGTGTTGTAAGGTTCTGATGACAGAAAGTTTGTGTTCCAGTGGGTGGTGTGAGTCAAAAAGAAGATACTGGTCTGTGTTAGTGGATTTCCTATACAATTCAATGTTGAGGTTTTCATCTCCTTTCATGCTCACCAAACAGTCCAGAAAAGGTAGGTTGTTGTCATTGGCATCCTCTCTAGTGAACTTGATGTTGTGGTCAACATCATAGAAATTGTATTCATATGTTTCAACAACATCTTTAAAAAATTGCAATAATAGTAACCTTCCCTTTTGATAAATAAAAATCTTTCACTTTCAGCTTGATAGCTACGACGCCCTTATTGCTGTGAAATCAGTACCTCATAAACAGGCAAGACAAACAGTTCCAGGACATGTCAATCTCAGTTTACTCATTAAAAGAAAACTTTCTGAACTACCAGAACTCCAAATCGTCACCACCTGGCCATACACAGTAGGAAGTGCCCTTTCAAAGAAGTTTATCAAAACTCTATCAATCCATTTAAAAAGATTTAGATTCCTTCAAAGCATGGAGCGGATTCTGATACGTCTTAGCAGGAAAATGCTTTGATCAGGACCACCTCTGATATGACTCATCCTTTCTGAAGTGCAGCAGCTCAAAACTGCAAATAAGCCAAATATTATTAATACCCTAGGCAAGTTTAGAAATAAAATTATTTTCGTTCAAAGAAGTTGGTCTCTTTTTGGACATGACACGGGCATCTCTCAAAAGATGACCAAAAAAGAAGGAATATATATATATACATATACATATATACACACACACACACACACACACACACACACACACACACACACACACACACACACACACACACACACACACACACACACACACACACACACACACACACTTCAATTTAAACATAGCATGCCTTTCCAAATAATTTATAGTAGAACCTCTCTTGGCATTACAGATAGCCTATTTTTATCACTGCTGAAAGCAGTATTTAGCCGTTTCCTCTGCTTTTTTTGTTCATTTATATTTGGTGTTTAGCTTACTTAGCTTATAGCCACTCTAAGATTCGAAAATAATTTTAAATCTAAATCTAGTAGATGTATGAATCCTTTGTGGATATCTATTTCTTAAAATGCAAAATAGAAAAATATTCAATAAACTCTGCATGTATTTTTCTTATGTTAAGAGAATGTAAAGAACAATAAGTGAAAAAGACAAAACTGTGCCTATGATCAGACCAAAGCTTGGAAATCACTTAGCTGGGAAGGTAAATTAAGATTACCAAAGCTCAAATCAGTTCTAAGCCAACTGTCATTTAACAGAAAGTTGACAAGTAGGATGATTTTAGCCACCTCAGTTAGAGGAGGAAGAGATTTTTCCTTCTCCTTCACAACTGGAGATTAAGTTATTTGTTTTGATTCTATTTTGATCTCATTCTTTGCCAAATCTCAGTTTTTCTGGTTGCCCTCTGCCAAACAGTCAAGGCCACAGCTGAGTGTTGCCTCAGCTTTGGACCTGAGGAACAGCTGCAGTGTAAACATGCTAAATTAACTGGGTCTCTGTGAGCCTCACATATGCATTATTCTAATCAAAGCATATTAGATCATCCAGATACTTTAGACATATGGGTCTCGGTATCTTCCTTCCAGTTACCATCTGTTTCTCTAAACTTCTTCCCACTCTCTATCTCAGTGATCCCTCGCTCGCACAGCTGCCTCTCTAAGAGGCTGGCAACGATTTCTAATGCAGCAGCTACTTTGTGACATGCTGCTACAGTACTTTCAGTCAAACTTAGGGCACCATATGCATGTCTGACTGCATAGTGTTGTTCTGAGATGCATATTGTATGCAGTTGAAACTGCTTCTTGAAAAACTAAAGTCTAACGACTAAAATATATATATATATATATATATATATATATATATATATATATATATATATATATATATATATATATATATATATATATTCCATAGCTTGTGTGTTGAATCATAATGGGCATTGAGCACAGAAAAATTGGGAAAAAGCTGAAATCCTTTCTCAGTGAATAATGTGCACATTACTATTACACTTTATAAATATTTACATTTTGACATGTCCTGCTTTTAGCTGTCAGCACATCATTTGTCAAAATGCATCTGAAACTTCTTCAAACTTACAGCTGGAGTGATTTATGTTTGGCTTCAAAAGTAATATAAGTGAAGCTCACATTTAATAAATCTTCAGCCGTTTAGCATTTTGTGTCGGTTTGTCAAAGAATAATTAAAAGATGCATATTTGGATGTAAAAGTATCTTTAACTCACAGCTTTACTTAATTGATCCGACATGATAGTCTTTAAAAAGATAGTGATTGGCTATACAGTGTGGCTGATTGAATACTATAACGCTTTAATGTATATCATAGAGTGTACAGCTCCCAAGAAAGATTTTCCAAAAATTGTGACAATACCAGGCAGGTTTTTAAGTTCAGATTAGAAGACACTACGTGACCTCTCAAGTTAGAGTTTTAAATCACAGTCACATCTTTCCTTGATAAAGAATATAATTTGTGGTGTTCTCTATCCTTGTAATCCAGTTTCTAGACCTAAAGATTCATGTTAAAGGTTTGAAATTAGAGGTCAAGTTAAAAAAAAAAAAAAAAAAAAAAAAAGTCTTTCAACAGCACAAAATGTATGCTGTGCACATTGTGACTTTAAAAATCAGCTATCTTTTGACATTTATAACATCACAGCCATAGACAGCCTTCCTTAAAACAGGTTCCAAAACCAGATCAGGAAGCAACAGCTCAGCGGTGGTCCTGCTGCAAGGCTTTTGACAGCAAAAGCAAAGCTGTCTCTGCTCTTACTCCACTGTCCAACTGTGCAGATATGTGCACACAGCACCCAGAAAACAGCATGTTCTTCCTTTTAATGTCTCTAAGTGGGTCTCATAGTTTTGCTGGCACGTTTCATCATTTCCAATCAATATCAAACCAAGTTCTAAAACAGAAAAAAAAAAAAAACTTATAATGATTGTGAGCGTTTACTGATATTGAGCTTTTCTTTAGGATCATAGCAAATTATGTTTATTTCTTTGCCGAGGTGGTGTCATGTTGGGTCGATCGGAGGTGATAGTAAAGCCAGGGAAATAAAATCCCAGGGACTTACCAGAATTGGTGATGGTTAGCAGGTCCAGTTGTCTTTGTTGCTGGAAGAAGAAAAAAGAAGATAAATGTCACAAAACTGTAATCAATACCTTCATCAATTCTCATATTTTTGCTTTGTAGAAATTATATTGATCTATCCCCCATGTATGAAATTGATTTACCTCTGTGAATAAAACCAGTAACAGTTTGGGCTGCAGCTTAATAATGAGATATGGACTTAATGTGTACAGCTTTATTTTATAAAAGACAGGTAATTCTGGAACAGTTGTGGACTTGAAATTAGCTCTTACTATAAAAGAGGATAAAAGTAGAGGAAGGCATTATAACAAACTACACTCCAAATATCCAAATAGCACAGCTGTTAAGATAAGTCATGGTTGTAAGGACTCCTTCTCCATTACTTTCCTGTTCAGCATCTACGTATAGGTATGGCTTTGAGTGTCTGATTTTACCCTTGATCTCTCCTGCAGCTAAGGAACCTGGAGAAAGAATCAGGTTTTCATTCCTTTTTTAACATGCTGAGAGCCCACATACATACACACAAGAACAGCTGCACACTGAAACTTAACTGCTTAGTATCAAAGTAATCAACATCTCAGAGTTGCTCATCTACCAGTCCCTGAGGTAAGAAGATATTCACATCCAAGTAGAGGATGAAGGGGTCTGTGGTTATCTATATGGAGTGTAAGCAGTGAATGTGTGACACAGAATGGGTGGGTCCAAGTCAAAACCAGAATTTGTGGCTATAGATCCCATTAAAATGCAAGCATCCTTCTAATCATTTGGAAGGGGAGAGCAAAATATGTTGAGCACACTTGGAGGTTGTTCTGCCTAAAGACAACTCTGCACCCCAAAGTCATTCTAATGAACCTGCTAAATTCCTTTTTTAGTACTAAATAGATGTTACTCAAAGATGAATATGACGTTTATGGTATATTGATATACTGTATTTGCCTTTTTTTCTAGTATCCCTAAAAAAAAGGCAAGTACTTTCATTGGTCGACCCATCAAAAATGGAATTCATTATTAATGATTTAATCTGAGATTGCTCTCTGGAGAATGTTAGTGATCAAAGGGGACACAATCGAGACCCATGAAAATAGTAGAAAGGTGAGGGATAAAGAAGTTTTGACATTTAAAGCAGGGTTAGTTTGTAAGGCAATCAGCCAAAAAATAACTAGATTATGGCACAACTGTAAACCCATTATACAAGACTATTTAACAAGAAAAGCATCTAAAGGGACCCTGATGGAGTCTATGGAGAAGCTATGAAGAGGCAGAGATCTCCAGCCCTTTGAATTTGGCAATGATAAATGGCAAGAAAATTGGTGGTTAAACACAGTATGGTATGAACACACTGTACTATTCACTTTCCAGATAAAGATGCCAAGTGTAATATTGCATCATTTTCAAAATTGCCACACCCTTACATAGAATCTAAATTAAATAATAAACATACTGTATGAAAAGATAAACAAACATCAAGTGAATAGATACTGTACAAAACACTCAACTATCTATGTGGATTCAAACACAAACCAAATTTAGAAAAACATTCATCTAGAGCTTTTGTGGAATGGTACACCGGTCTCTCACTGAGGGTTGTAAAAGGAGTAAGGATACTTGGAGTCATTAAATCTGTGGCAGCAGAGGTCACTGTAACAACACTAAACTAAAAAAAGCTGGGCTCATGGTCTCTGCTTACACAGAAATAAACACACATGTATTTATCCCACCAACCATGAGAGGTGCCACAACTTTCCACAATCAGGCAGATGTGGAGCTTGAACAGATGTTGCTCAAGCTCCAAAATAGGAAGTTCCTGAGCTAAAAATGCATTTGATTGTGCCAGAAACATGTTATATTTTTCAACAAAGCCTTTTTAAAACCTCTCCACCATGCAGGGTGGATGGGAATCCTCCATTCTTCTGTTGTCCTAACACACAGCCAGTTGGATATGCGATATTCTATAACAATGTTTAGTATGATAGTCCAAAAGTCATTTGATTAAATAATATATTTGCCAACTCTACTGGGGTGGGCATCAAATGTACAGTACAGTTGCTGCATAGCATATTATGACATTGAATATAACCACAGCATTCCAGTAAATAATGACTTATTTAAATAAAACACAAAAGTAAAAATTCAGGTATAAAGTACAGCAGTTAAAAAGGAGAAATACATGCTTATATGTAATTGATCAATTTTTAATCTTGCTGGCAGAATTGATTGTTCATTAAAATGGGAAACACTAAGCAGCTGAAACTTTATTCTATTGTATTAAACAACATATGTTTTCCCTCTGCTTATTCTATGGATTTAGAAAGGTGAAACATTTGTACACTGGCTTCCAATTTCATAAACATATATATAGGGTGAAATACAGCAAACATACAAACAGAACATTCACCAAGTTTTTTTTCATAGCGACATACCAACTCACGGATTTAAACAGTCACACAATATACGAACTGTATAAACCGGAGATGAATCTATGATAAAGAGTAACAACACATTACAACCATTTTCCCTTCCTGCTGCTTTAGTTAGTCCCAAAATGGATAAGGTGCTTAGTGTTTCTCAGGAGTAGGATACTTTCTCAATGAGAGAGGGAGAGAATGGGAGGGGGGATGGGGGGGTTCTGACTCAGACAGAATATTATTAGGAAAAAGCATTTCAGAGCAGAAAATAGGATTGAATTAATCTTTATCAAACATAGCTGAGAGCTGTGAAATCCCACACTGGGTGAAGTCAGCCCAGCTTTACTTCCCTGAACATAGACTGCAACAGATTACAGAAAATACAGGGAACTTCAGCTGCTATATGAATGACAACTTTGTCACTCTATAAGCTTCTCCGTGTTTAGAGACTTGAGGTGAGTTTTCAGGAGTCAAAGATTTTATTAACAAAATTTTTCATTGGTGAGAGTTTCACGAACTACTTTCTAACTACCGTACTCTCAATCAAGGTTTGAACTTTGACCATGGGAACTATATTCTCTTTTTTGTTCCAGATAGAATCCTAGATTAAGTTAAAGCAAATTCAACACAAGATTTAGCCTAGAAAACATGAGGATATAAAAACACTAGCTGTTTGAAATCCCTTACCATGGTAAGGCTGACTTTACCAAAAACTAAAAAACATTAGTGTTAAATAAAACTTCCTGAACCCGGAACTAATAAATTCCAGGTTCAGGATTACAACCTCCATATCAGAGAGCATCAGATTCTGGATCTGTGTCTAATGTGACGGTCTGCCCGTCTGATGTGACATCCTGCACACTCTCCCATGGCTCGTTTAGATCGAAAGAGAAAAGATCTTGGAGAAGCCCAACAATCCAGCTGGTCATCACTGTACACATGGTGCAATTCCTGGAACCTTAGTCCATTTTTTCCGGCAAAAACAACTTTATCTTTTTTGAAAGCTCTGAGCTGAAATCCCACCACAGCATCGCTAGTGCCTGATGCCCGTTAAAACAATGGATGAGGAGGTTTTTTTTTTTTTTTTTTTTTTTTAATCTCTGCCTGATGATTTAACAAATAACTTCCAGCTTGTCGCCCTGGTCAGGCGTCAAAGTGTCTGAAAAGTGTCCTTTTTATGTTCTGCGCTGTGAGTGGTCCTGACCCAAAAGACCATTGAGTCTGTGATGCTTCCTGAACTTGGAGCTTCATGGACAAACCCCTACTGAGCTTGGTGCATCTGATCTCAATGGTGTGACATCATAGACAATATGTTTATTGGTAATTGCTCATTATGAGATAAAGTGCAACCTGATTGATTTGACTGTTACCAAAGACAATTGTCATACATCTGTTAGAATATATTTAAAATTTCTACTGCTAATCAAAAGATGAGCTACTGAACATTATCAGACTCTACCTTAAGAACTCCTTTGAACTGTTTTATGTGTACAAATTTGGCAGATGGCTGCTTACACATTGAGCCTGGTTTTGCTGAAGGTTTTTTCCTGTTAAAGGGAAGTTTTCCTTTCCACTCTCATTTGAAGCATGTTTGATATGAGGGATTGCTTTCAAGTCAATGAGTCGTTGCAATCAGAAGGTTTTCCTTAGATAGGAAACTTTGAACCAATCTAATTAAATTATATGATTGAATTGTCTCTGTAGATGACCTGTTGTGAATTGGCACTATATAAATAAACTGAATTTATTTTGGACCAGAGTCTTTGAAAAATAAGCTGATTAGTAAGTCAGTTCATTTGGATTTGAAATATTTGTCTCAAGTAATAAAGTAAAACTATATATATATATTTATGATCAGGCCCTGTCATTTGAAATAGGAAGAAGCACAGTTAACTAGTGAAAGAAAAGTGCAATGGTGTGCTCAAAGATGACCCTGCACATTTTGAGTATGTTTGGCTCAACCTACTGCTGTGAAAAGGGATTCTCTATTCCATGAACAGAATCAAAAATAAATATTGATCCAAGCTCACAAATGAGCACCTTGATATGTGCTTGAGAATGGCTTTGTCACCATTCATACCCAGGATTAAAAGCCTTGCAGGGCAGCGTAAAGCCCATTTCTCTCATTAAGCCATAAAAAAGAAAGAACAAAAAAACAGATGTCAGTTCAGGTGTTTTATAAAATTTGTGAATCAGGAAATTGTCTATATACCAAACTAAATTATTGTAGTTCTCTGCTTAGAAAAAAAACATTTAAAATGGAAAAACTTTGATTTCCTTTTTCCTTTTTTATTTAAAAATTCAATGTATTACAGGGATGCAGAAAAAATGTATTTCATTGTTAAATTCTGTTTAAAGTAACATATTACAATTAAAAATGTCTCTGGACCTTTACTGGTTGATGATTTTCTTTATTTTCGGACAACACTGATTTTTAATTGGTTACCCCTGGTTTAGAGAATCACACCATGTATTCCAAAAGTGCATCTGAATGACGGTCATATTAAGCGATACATCTTTTTTTTATCTTATTGGGCACAGAGCACCAGTTCTGGGACGAGGCAGTGGCTGGCCAACATCTGGGCTGGAGCTAGGATGACTATTGATAATAAATGATTACTAATTTTGAAAAGGCACCTACAAGAAGTAGCATTAAAAGTTCTCATTCAGGCTAAAAGCCAGCCCAATGGCCTCTGGTTTCCAACCAAGTTCAGCCAAGCATAAAAGTCAGCCAGTCAAGGACACCATGGAAACAGGGTTACTTTTAAATCACCATTACTGTACAAACCTCTTAAAACCATTCCTTATTTCACCGTTTGTCAACATGATTTTCTCTTTTTTTTAATTGTAAAGTGCTTTGTCTTGCTCTCCATCAAACAATATAACAACCAGTCCCCTGATTGGTTGCTTCTCTGCCATTTCAGAAAACAGTTCAGATTTTTTTAACTTCAGCTGTCACTGCGCCACTCTGCCCATGCAGTGAGGTGACTGCTCTAACTGTTTAGTGGCTGGAATTTTACCACTGGCCACTTAACCGCTCTTGCCCATGCCATTTTTATAGTGATACACACCACTACTGTTGTTGACATCACGTTCAGTGTGACCTTTAGGTTGCAAAAGACTTGAGACTGTGGAAGAGGTTCACATTCAATCACGAGAAGAACCCTAAACAGGCACCCAGAGCTACAATGAAATGTAATAAAGCCCAATCAAAAGATTCCTTAGGTCCACAGAAAAAAGCACTAAGGCAAATCTACAAAACACAGAAGTATCCGCCTATATAGACAGTGTGACAGCAGGGTTTAGTGGTCGATGGTGTTCAGGATGATATCATCTTTGTCAACACTATGACTAATCCTGCATATTCCTCCCGGGCCTTCATCATGTACTGTATCAGCTCTGCATAACTTATATGCACTGAGTCACCATTATCAGAGTTAAAATCCCACCACACAAGCACAGCCACACCTAAACTGGTAAGAAGCACTTTAGATTTAACATCAAAACATTCTACTCTCTGTGGGTATAAAAGCATCTAAGTCATTTTCCCTCGGCAGCACAGAGCGGAGGTGAGGTAAGAATGAAGTAATGGGATGAGCTGTTCAGGTTATTTTTGGGCATAGCTGTCTGGCCTACTGAAATCCCATACATAATGAAGTCAGAGAAATAAAAATGTTAAAGACATAGGGGTTACAAAATCTGTAAAATGTAGTGGAAATAGCTGCCTCCCTGTACAGAAAGAGATCATCCCTCTATTTACATAGGAGTGTCAGGTAATGTTAGGTGTGTTATAAAAATTGGAAAAGAGAAGATGGGAGCAGCAAAGATGGCATGTAAGGAGATGTAGCGTGACCAGGAGCTCTTAGATAAAAATACAACAAATTATATAAAAAATGTATCTCTTCAGAGAGCAGAGACTTGCTTCTTCCTTAGGGAATGGAGGGGGTGGCCACCTGCACAATGAACACAATCTTTCCTCTGCCACTTTAACTGCAGTAATGTAAGTTTTCTAAAGATAAGTGGTAGGTGCAGTTTTGAAATAAAGTGAGTTAAAAGTGGCATACAAACAGCAGTGGCACACAGGCCTGTGTACATGTCTTTGCTCACACAATTAAAAAAACAGATCTTAATTTTACCTCAGTGGAATTCATTCATGAATTATATCATGCTTAATCAAATTATGATAAGTAATGCTAAACTGTTTGGTTTGGACTGTTTTTTAATGCAATATCTACATAGAATATCTATAATAGCATAGCACTATTGGAACAAGACTTATAGTTAGTCCTAACCGTAGGTTGTTACATATCTTTTTAGATTTACCTATGTACTTTTTATTTTTAGGTGACTATTTTTTCCTCTTTTTGGTGGCTCACTCAGCTTTACCTATGCCACAAAAGGTAGTTTCAGTTTATTTTCCTTTGTAAAAGTTTAATGATTTTTTTCCTATTTAGCCATCTTTCCCAGGCCTTTTTGGTTGTAGCAGTGGTGGCAAAAGTGGATCTTTGAATTGAAAAGGTTGGAACCCCCATTGTACTGTATAGGCCATAGTATTTGCCATAATGATGTGGATTTGTGTTCTTTTTTGAACGCAAATTAGTGCCGCATATGATAGAAGAATGAAAATGTCATTTTTGGCTAACACAGGCAAAGGACAGAAATCTGGGTACCCAATTATTATCATCCCACTGCAATCACTGGCTAAGTTACAGAAGTAAAGTATTCAGATTAAAGAGCTGATCATGATACAATTGTGGAGTTATATGCTCATCCATAATTCAATCAGTTTCCAATTTAACACTTTTTACATCATGCCATGCAGATTTGTACAAAATGACCTGACTGTGCATGAGTGTCAAACATGGCGCAGCCCTGGGCAGCACCTTTAAAGGATGGGCAATTTCTTCCTGCTCTCTCATCCTGTAGTGCAGGGACATTAACAGCATGTAGTGCTGAGCCTAGACCCTAATTTTGAAAGCCAATAACATCTGAAGAGCTTTCAGAACCTGAGGCAGGTCAGTTCTGGGCACTCGTAAAACACCATTACTATTCATTACTAAACACATGGACACATTTCAATATCATGAAGTCATTCTGTACATGTAAACATGGCTACTTTAAATGTATCCGTGTTTGTTTGTATTTTTAAAAAAAGTATTTCACTTGGATCTGATTCTTAGTAGTTTCATTGTGCATGAAACATCTGAGCAGTTTTCAGAACTACCTGCTAGGGGATCTATTGCTGGTCAGAGCTCAGTAGGCTACAGTAGACTGAGGATTTAAAACTAATGCAGCATGCACAGCAATTTGTGCCTCACTAACTGCCATCTGGGGTCTGTATATATGGTAGCTGTTTAATGTAACGCCATACTACCTTAAATACTGATCTCTTTGGTGTTTAGTCAAAAAACACTCAGGTGAAGTCAATAACAAAAGTCAAAATAATAATAATTATTGGTGTAAATTATAAATGGGCTGATGCCTTTTGCTTTTTCGATACCTATCTATTCCAATTGCATACATGTATTTAGAAGTACAATGAATGTGTTGATAAGTAACCTATGAGCATCTGCTGAGCCAAGACATTTCAGCCTGTCCGGGCAAAGAATCAATGGTGGCATCTTGACCCTGGGGACCAATCAATGACTTCAAAACACTGATAGCATACTTGATACATCCACGCACTAGCAGTCTGAATCAGACTCCGACACATACAGATGGGCTCTATCTATCATCATATTCCCACTGGGCTGTGATTGACCCCTGTCTGATAGAGTGATGGAGGACTGACCTGATGTTTACCAGGAAGCAGCAAATCAATGCCGGTCAGGTTGCAGACACTAGTGCTGCAGGACTATGACGTAAGACCACCATTACTATTACTTGCTTTAGGCAGCGGGGAAAAAATTATTTAAAAAATAAAGTTGACATAATATGAAAAATGTCATTGCTTTTTTACTGGTAAAACAGACTCAGTGAAGCCAGGTGTTTATGGAAAGAGTATGTAAAAGTATCAAATGCTAGCCTAATTGACTTTCGTTACTCAGCATTTGCATTGGTGGTGCCATTCTTTAAAAAAAAATCCTTTCCAGCTTATGACCTGCTTTGAAATAAATATCAAAATATAAACTATATTCAACTACCAAAGAGTTGGCACACGAACTGGAGTTTTAAATATTTGAGAAAAAGGAAGCTCTTCAATAAATCTGAATGCTGTATTCTAAAAAATATAGAGATAAAATGTTTTTCAGTGTAGTCTTGTTTTTTTTTGCCTGTAACTAACTGTATGTGCTCTCTTTCATCCTCCGAGATGTGAGCTGACTTGGAGCTCATCTGCCATGGGGTGTGTGTCCTGGTTGACAGTTGCCTTTTGTATCTCTACTTCTTTTCCTATGTCTGCTTCTGTCTCCTTGAACCCCAGTCGGCCTAGGCAGAGGGCCTCACACTGAGCCTTAAAGGGAGCTTTATCCTCCACTGTCACTACAAGCATGCTTGGTGTGAGTGATTACCTTCGAATCAATGAGTGGATAAGCTGGTTTTCCTTAAATAAAAAACTTTTAACTAATTTAACTGTATGATCTGATTGAATTGTCTCTGTAAAATGCCTTGAGATTACATGAATTGTGAATTGGTGCTATATAAATAAACTGGATTGAATTGAAAATACATTGCATGTAAAAAAAAATGTAAAGAACACGATATAACTTCTATTAAATCAAATTTCTGTAAACTGTCCACTTAGGAAGCAACGCTGATTGACAATAAATTTCACATGCTGTTGTTCTTGTTGCAGATTAAATAGACAACAGGTTGAAATTATTGGCAATTAGCAAGACACATTAAACAAAGGAGTGAATCTGCAGGTGGGGACCACAGACCACTTATCAGTGCCTACAGTATGCTGTCTGGCTGATGTTTTGAATGTTGCTGGTGCTTTCACAGTTGTGGTAGCATGAGATGGACTCTACAACACATGTGGCTCAGGTAGTACAGCTCATCCCTAACCTGCTATTGTACATATATAAGTTCTATACATGTGTTGTTTACCATTATTCTCTGGTCTCATACAATAGATGAATTTAAACAAGCAGCAATACTTACCGACTGTTGCAAGTGGGTCGCTGATTGTTGGAATCACCCCTTTTGGTGCAATAGAGATGGGAGTGGTGAAGGCAAGGGGAGCTAATGTTAGCACCCTTCCAAGAATGGCACTAATCAACAAGGAGGGGCAAAATTGATCTTTGTAGAAGCTGTGCTCTCAGATTTCTGGGTGATGACTCCTTTAAGTAATCAACTATGCTCTGTTCTCGGTTTTAAAATATATTGTGGGATATAAGGCAATTTCCAGGCCTGTACAGAGACCAAATAATCTATTGTAGTCACATGGCAATAATGACGGCAAGGAAGGTGAAGAAAAAAAGAACAATCCCCATAGCTTCCTTTCAGAAACTAAAGACAGGAGAGCAATCTTGGGGTCACAATTTAAGGGTCATAGACATGTATAAGTATGTATGTCTGTGGTGAGGATAGCATCTTTTAGGTTCAATCCTCACCCAAACCATTGTTTAACAAGCATTCAAGCAAAAAGCTTGTTGTTCCATCTACAAATTCATTAATTGTAGCATTTGCTCCTTTGCTTCAGGAACTTACTATGTGCTTTGGTTAGTATAACTACGCATTTTGGCAGCAAAGGCACCGGACGCTTACAGGATGGTCTTTTAACATGATGACTAAAACATATATTATCAAATCAAGACATGAATTATATTAGAATGAAGTAATGGGATGATACTATATAGTCGTTACACCATTTTAGACTAGTGTCCGGACATCTAGTGGTTGAAAAAGTAGTGGACGTGAAATTTCTCTCTAAAGCACCCAGAAAAGTAGTCATCATCCATGTCACTAGACAAGCAGATATATCCCAGAATGCTTTGCGAGAGCTCTCCTTGCAAAGTATCATGGGATTTGTTGTGGTGGCGTGAAAGAACAAAGATGACTCAGGTACCGTGCAGGGAGGTGGAGTTACCTGACGAACTGGGAGCGAAAAGTAGTGATGCCCTGTCAGAATAGCCAGTTAAGTGACTTCACTATAAAGTCCACTATACAGCCCCTGCTCTATACAGTGATTGAGAGGTTAGGAGTTAGGGCGGACGTTCGGACACAGCCCAAGTGTTGTCAGTAGGGGAACCAATAATGAATGATTTTGTATAAGTAGTCATTTCTACATGGGATTATCTGTCTTCTTCCAACAAGAAAAGATGTTTTGTATTTTATAAGTGACTTTGCAAATGCAATGAAAAAATTTTTTTTAAATATCTTTAATCTTTACAATTATAAACTAGAAAAGCACTCAGAGACCTCTGCTAATCAGCAAATTGTGCCCCATATTGTGACTTACTGTACACCTATAGCTTAAACTCGCACATGATCTGGATCATTAAAATTTTTTTAATGAATTGTTCCATGGTACGAGGTGCACCTTTGATAATCATTTCCTTAAAATCCTTTCATAAGCTTACAAATAAGTAACAGTGTGTTTCTGCAGCCTCTGGTGTTTGTTCTGCTCTTCAACTTCTTCTTTCACTCTGCACTCTGCTTTTTTGTTTGATCACCATATCAAGACTTTGAAGGAGGCATAGCTCACCTTTCCTGTATTTTTTGTCTTCAGTATAATACTTCTGGACTTTTTTGAGTCCAATGCTGAAGCTGTCAATAGTCACTGCTGCCACTCTCTGGTTTGGGGAGGGGATCTGCTTGTTCCACCAAATAATTTTAAAGAATACTTTAAAAATTCCATGCAATAATGATGTGGATCATCACCAAAATGTAATGGACTGAGATGCACCTTTGGTAAAAATTTAATTAGAATCTGTTCATGACTTCTCAAGTTATCCTGTACAGTGTTTGACAGACAAACACACAACCTCACTAAAAAGCATAACCTTCTTGGATGAGGTAGTGATACAAATGATTTTGGTTCGCATGTTTGTACATTCAACACTTTAACTAAGCTCAAGTTTTTTGGTGACGACCGGGAACTAAAGAGTCTAAAGCACTGTAGTTGCGTTAATAGGCTTAGGTCTTTGTAAATGTTTCAGTTAAGCCTTCTACCTCTATAATAAATGGTTCATTTACTGGTTCATTTGTGCCTTCAACAAACAACATCATATAAATTTCAAGAAGATTTCATGAAATCAAAACCTGTAAAAAAAACAAAAAAAAAAGAGGGAGAAACTTTTTCTTTTAAACAAAGTCAAAATTAGGCTAAATTATGCTTTTAATCAGTTTTAAGCAAAAAAATAAATAAAATAAAATAAAAACATGACTGCACATGAGTGCAGAATCTTGAAAAATAAGATCAAGCTTCATGACAATAGGGCACCAAATGGATGTTTTTTTATTTGATTTTTTTTTTTATCTTATTCTCAAGCTCATGGAACACTACTCCATAAGAGTTTAAAAGGGTGACCTTTCAATCTTTATTATGATGTGTTCTGTATTCAGGTGTGGGGTGAAAACTTTTTATCTTTAAGAAACATCACAATACAAGCAGTATAGTGGAAAATCCACCTAGCTTTGGGGGTTTTATATTTCCATTATTTTCTATCAGGTGGGTTCAATCAAATGTGAGAGAGAGAAAATGGAACTGAGATTCCTCCATATGGGACTTGGTGCTCAAGCCTTCAGAGATGTCAACAAACTTTTTATGTTTGTCTGACAGAAACTATTGCTCCTGCTTCTAACAACAATGAACTTGTATATTGACTCGCCGCTTTCCCCATCTCTACAGCAACTGTATTGGCGTATCAATAGACAGGGCTCAGGGTTGAAAAGTTCACCCATATCTCCTTGAGGGCCTAATTGGAGCTGAAGGTCAGGAGATGTGTATTTTTCTATAGGTTTATTGCATTAATGGATCCAACAGCAATAATGAAAGTGTCTACATTCAAGCTCTAAAACAGTTCTGCTCTCGTGTCTTTCTGCCTGTAATTTATTTATTTTTTGTAACAATTCCCTAAACTGATTTAAATGTCTGTTATCTTCAAATGAGCAGACAGTTAGAGACTATTAGGAAAGAAATGAAACTAAATATTTTGTGACTAAAGCCTTTTCTCCAGCACAACTTTTCCCATTTAGCTGAGTTCAATCAGGTGATGGAATTAAGTGCTGAAAAGTTCTTTAAAGTGGAAACAGGCTGGGCTGCTGTGTTTACTGGCAATTAAGCAGGACAATAATTAGCTGCATGGAAAGAACAGAAAGGATTTTGTGTATGTGCCTGTGTGTGTTTGGACTGGGGGAAGGGGGGTAATCATAAAATATGATTAAATTGCAAGATGTGTGTGCCTTCTCTGTGTCAAAACAGTCAACAACTTCTGCAGATGTTGATGTGTGGACCAGATGGATACACTGTATGGTGTCTAGGAACTTCTAACACAGTTTAGAGTGAGATAAGAGCTTAGACAGATTAAGACAAAGCAGGATGGTGTTCAAACATTTGTTTGAAAAAGACAAACTCACCAAAGCTCAGACTGAGTGTTACACAAATTATTTGAGAAATAGGACAATATTAGGTGTTGTCTAACCTACATTTCTCATCACATATACACATGTACAACTATAGACGTCTATAATCTTATTTCACCCAAAACTTGAATCCTAGGTTTGGCCATTTCTGTGGGATTTCTGTAAGGAATAGGGGAGCATGAGAGGTTCAAGTCATCCCAGTGCTGTTGTAGGCTAATATTATTGTTGATTTTTTTTTTTAAATGATCTCTGGAAAATGACACAACTTATTTACATGTAAATACCAAAAATATATATTTTTTTATTCAAAGAGAAAATGTGAAAAAAAAACAAAAAAAAAAACGTATTCAATCATAACAACCTTAGAGTATAAAAGCTAAGCTTACCTTCTTTGACTGAAATAACACAACTTTATCTATCAGTCCTTGGCACATCAGCCTGAGATATTCGATTTAAAGTTTTTGGCTAAAACCAGAACTGGACATTTATTAAATTGCTCTTCTTCCTTTTAAAAGCAGTCAGTAAGGAAATGAGTGGCTTTGCTGTGTCGAGGAATTGTTCATCATTCATAGGTCATAGGTTCTACTACTATACTAAACAGATGCCTGCCATTTCTTAATTTCTAAACCAGTCCTTGGTGCATTTAGTGGTATATCTTAAGTCAGCGTCATGTTGCAGGGATGTTGCAGGGATCACTTTTGCCATTGGAATTGATCGTTTTCCATTTTGTTCTACATGTCCCTTTGTAAGCCTTTAATTTAATTCCCATTGATATTTTAAAAAACTATTTTTCAGGTGAGTCCTACGCCAGATGGTAGCAAAAGTTACATGACAATGATAGTAATGATTACATAATTTAAATCTACAGTGTGTAATAATTAAAGGGATTTACTCACAGAAATGTGATATATTACACATAGGTATGTTTTTTATTATCATTTATCCACTGAAAGTCTCAATTTGTATGTTTTTGTTGTCTTAGAAATTGCTGTTTATAATTAATTAGGATGAAGGCAGAAATCTTTGAACAAAGCAGTGCAGAGCTAAAACACTAGTGATTATAGGGATCGCCATAACGCTTGGATATCGATGGTTGACCTGAGACAGTAGTGAACAATAGATGGCAGCAACACACCAACCATGCTGTTACTCTACATCATTTATACTTATTCAGCAATGGCCCTAACGTTTCACAGGTAATGAGGAATGACATTACTCAGAGCTTATTCCTCAGACCACTGACAAAAGTAACTTTACTACATATAGCAAAGCAGTGCTGTAAATAAAAATGTTGAATTTGAATTATCTATATAAAACACAGACCAAGTAGGTATAAACCAACATAATTTTATGGATACATACTACTCCTCCCCAGCTTCTTTGGAGAGCTTCAAATCTTGCCTCCTTGGCTCCAGTCATGCCACTAGCACCTCTCCCTCGCCTAGTCCTGGTTGCATGGCGTCTTTTCCCCCCTTCCTCACCCTCTTCTTCTTCTAAAAAACTTGATGCCACAATCAAGGCTTGGACTCTGTAAAAGTGTGATATATGTGCTTCCAGCCAACACAATCTTGCTATCATACTAAATGACTACATTCACTAACAGGAGACTGTTTATATCACTATGCTAAGCATAGTGATATAAACAGCTCACTAAAACATGTTGACGATGTGCCACCAATAATGCGTATATTCACTTGCTAAGGCCTATATAAAACCTATATCCTACGTTGACTAATAATATACTGTTTAAAAATTTCGCCTGTTTTGATCAAACAAAAGAGGTCCCAGAACAGTTACATCAGTTAGCAACCATCACTGTAGAATACCAGTTTTTTCGGAACAACCCAATGAGTTACAGTGCATCCCTTGTTGGCAGTCAGTGCAGGAGGAAGAAAAATAACACAAGGAAACAAAAACAAATTGTGTAGATATGTTCATCCAGCAGATGGGCAAAAGCTCAATTTCACTGGAGGAAGAAGCATATTAACCACAGGAAAAAGAAGCTGAAGAGAGGATATCGGTAATGGTACGTTGTATTTACGGTATTACTATGTGTTATTTGTACATTGACAGTTCCGACTGGAAGGGTGCTTGTTAGCAGCAAGATTTATTGTTTTTATGAGTAGTTATACAGTATGTTTTCAAAGAATAAGAATAAGAAGTTAGCTTGTGATTGTATGATGTGTTCTGTTTACTATTAGAAAGTAGTATCAACAATTTTTCAACCCAAATTCTGGTAGGAAGCAACAACCAGACTCCAACTTCATTTTTTTTTTCATGTATGTCCCGCCACCTCTAAAACCAAAGTTTTCTCTCTTTTAGAGGACACTGAACAAACAACGGGTCATTGCTGTGTGCTGTTGGAAATGTGGGGGGGCTTCCTAAATACTGGTGAGCAGGTGTTTACGGTACAAATGATTAAAGATAAGTCATCGTAATTGATTTCTATAAATCAGTTAAAAATAAATTTTTTACTTTTAGACAACTGAAGAAAAACTGGAGAATGACAGCATCCATTGTTACAGTTGAGAAACAGACCAAAATGCTGAGGAGGGAGATGAGAAGATGATGCATCCTCCGCATTTTCATATACTCAAAGATGACTGTAAATCTGCAAAGACAAGCTGTAAATAGTTCTCTTTATTGTTTTTGGGAAAACAAATTTTCCTTAGTTTTCTCAAAGATTTCATTACAAAAATCAGTTTTTCTACATCTATCTGGAGTATCACTGACAAAAGCCAATTACAGGTCCCATATCATGCTTTTTTAGCTTTTCAAAGTCAACTACAGACATTTATGAAGCAATATCTTAAGTGCTATTAAGTATTAATATTGTTTGTGAAATAATGGTTATTTTCTCCTGGGCAGCACCAATCATGGCGATGCCGTATCACATCATTTCTGAAGGCTTAACAGAGATTGAGTCCTATCGAGGCCAAAAAAAAAGCAGATTTTCATGACTCAGACATTAGCTAAAAAAAGAGAGGTCGCTATCACTGTGCCAATTAAATTAAAAAAGATGAGCTGCCAAAAGAAGGTGCCCAATCCACTTTTTTTCAAAGGACAGGCAGGGGCTGGTGCTCAGATGGCAAGTTTTGTGAGGATTACTAAGACATGTATGATTTAAATAAAAAACCAATCCCTGCACAATTCCCATGAGGAAATAGCAGTGTAACATCATTAAAACCTAAAAGGAAGTTAATTTTGATGATGTATGGCATTAAAAGGAAAATTAATGCCTGTTCTCTATTACACCTAATGTACTATGACATGAGGTTTTAATACATACGTACAACTATCAGAAATGTCCAATTAAGAATTTACCATTTTCAAAAAAGAAACAATAATTTCCCAAAATAAAAGCAAAAACTGCTAACTTTTTTGCCAGTATACTTTGGTTAAGTACTCTAAGAACCATCAGTTATATTTAGAAGGGTTTCAGTCTAATAGAGAGTGAAGGCACTGCAATGGTGAAGACGGGGGGATAAAAATTAAACAGAAAACTGTACTTAGCCCTTGATATAAATGCAGACCTATATGTCGTGTATAAAAGGAAAGCCAAATGTTTCTCTGCTTTAGAAAATGTGTTTACAATTATGTCACATGTTGAGCTGATCTACATTAAGAGAATATTTTTTTACAATCAGTAGTGGCAGCTTCACATGGTTGAAGATGCACAGGCAAGACCTTTGCTAAACAGACCATCTCCTTCTTCCTTCTCTCCTAGAGTTTGACATCCTATACTGGTAGTTCAGTCAAGGTCTTCTCTCCTCTTAAGAGTCTCTTCAGCCCTACAGAGATAAAACAAACAGGAAAAATGTCACCTCCCCTCTGTAATCACCTTAGTTGTATCCACTGGTTCTGATGGCTTTTAATTTGCCGCGCTTTTAATTTGTTTTCACAGCGGTTTCAGGCAGATTCAATTTGTTAATTAAAGCACCGAAATGAAATGCTGAGCATTATTGATGAGGTGCTAATTGGCTTAGTGTGAACATTGGAGGTGGGGTGAAGTGGGATGGATGGGGGCTAACAATAGGATAGGGGCAGAAGATGAGAGCATTCTGGGGTATCAACAGACAGGACAAATCACATTACAGGGCATTGCAAGAGAGGCTACATGTCAAGTGGTTCTTTGGTGGCTGCCATAAGCTGTATGGTCTGACTGAATAATCAAACAGATCTCTGCAACTGCTGCTACCACGTTAGAAGATGTGGACACAGATCTTACTGTTGAAACATGAACTGAAGTTGAAAAATGCAGAAGAATCTATCCTTTAATTTAAGGACTTCTATATAGGAGGGATTCCTAGTTAAGAATAATTTTTTATCCTAGTTTGCTAAAACTTTTCATGTTTCCCAAAAATGCAGATAGTGGAAGAAAAATATCTCCTTTTAAAGGACAGTATTTAACATTATCACTGTATGAAAAGTGAGATTTTCGTCCCCGTAAACCCCCGTAAACTCCCGCAGATCTCCCTGATTTTCGTCAGTTTCCGACAATTTGCTATCCACGCTTGTCGGAAACGGACTCTGACGTATGTGGAGAGCGATCAGCTGTACTAATGGCCCTAATTAGCATATGAATGCAGCAAACCCGCGCGGCTGGCCAGGTCTGGCTTGAATAACCTACTCAGTATTGGCTGAAACCACTATTCTCAAACAAGTGAAATCGCCCGTGATTGGCAGCAAAACCAAACGTGGCCACGCCAGGCTTTAATTTTCTTACTGAGTATTGGACAGAACCACTTCTTTTTAAACAAGCAAAGTCGCTCGTGATTGGTTGGCATATATATATATATATTTACATATAAATTTACATATATATATATATTTATGAATATATATTTATTCATTCATATATTTATTCATTCATATATTTATTCATTCATATGCTGTGTATTTATGTTATCCTTCACTAATACACAATTATTAGGCTACCATCAAGGACATGAATGAATTTATACAGGAAATGAACATTTGCCAGGAAGCTGTTTATGCAAAGAAAGAGCTTTATTAAAACACACACAACTATATACAACGCGTATCCAAACACATGCGTATCTAAAAATTACAACTCCGTGAACGGTTCGTTTGCTTCCTCGGGGTTGGAGGTAACTGGCAGCATTCCCTCCGAGGCAGGTCCGATGTGCAGACGCCTACTGTGCGTGGCCCTGTACTTCGGCATCGCTTCTAACCGGGACTGTAGCTTAGAGACACCGCCAACGACGGCATCTTTTTTACCGCAGAATGAAAGCATATTCTTTAAATCTTACCCTTGCTCCGGTTCATAGCGCCTGCAATTAGTCTCCGAGTTGTGAAGACGGCGTTCACTTTAATAAAGCTTGTTCTTGCAAGGCTACTATTAGCCGTAGCTTTAGGCTAGGCTGTTATTAGCCGTAGCTTTAGGCTAGGCTGCTATTAGCCGTAGCTTAGGCTAGGCTGCTTTTAGCCAAGCAGGCAGTAATCGAACATATATTTACCGCTAGCATCTCTTCTTTGAGTTCGTCTTGTTCGATGCAGAGTCGCCATCGCGTCCAAGAGGAGTTTTACCCCGAAATCCCCCATACTCCGCTCCAGACCGCCTACACAAAGCAAAGCATACATCCTCCACTGTGGCTGCACACCGCGCCGCTCTGAGTTTCTTGGAGATCGTAAAGAGCATGCGCGAGATGAACCAGGGTTTCCGCGGATCAATAAAAATAATTAAAAAATCATTCTTTTTTTTTTTAAATCAAGGCCTTAATTGGCACTAAAATTATTTAAATATGTTTATCGAAGTATTTATAATTCTTTAATAAAAAATGCTTATAAAAACAATTTTGTCAGATATATTATATCGCTCCAGGCGGAGAAAAAGCTAGAGGATATATATATACGTATATATGTGTGTGTGTGTTTACATACATACAGGAGTCATGGAACTCTGCTTACAGCTCCTTCATATTTCATGTACACTAATAACTTGTGTACATGGTTCTTGTTGATGGCATTAAAATAATTTCTAATAGCATTAAAATAGCATTAAATTAGAGTCACTCATTCCTGTATGAACCCTGTGAGCGCTAAATTTAATATGGCATATTAAAAAAATCCCACCATCATCCAGCATATGTTCAGTTTCTGCCCAAATATATATATATATTTTTGTAGATTTTTGTAACGGGGATAGGGATAATTCAAAACTGCTTTTTTTGAATGAACTTGTTCACTACTCCCAAACTCAGCATCTCTTTTCATTCCTGTAATAAGAAGTTTCTTTTGAATGGATTTGATTAAAGTTTAAGTCCCTCGGTATAAAATAAATATTTTGATGGAGATGAGAAATCTGCTTCCTCGTTGGTGAATAACCAATAGTTTGGATCCAATCATTTAAATAAACGGTGTTAGTTTTTTTTTTTTAATATATAAGAATTGTGCTATAATTTCTAGTCACCGATCTGTTGCTGCTATATTTTAATTTGACGAACTGGAATTTGTCGATGTTCTTTTTCCTGTTTGGTGCGATTGCAATTGCGGATCTTGACCTGGCCGGACCTTATGACCACAGTGTACCAATCTTCTGATGGCTACTTCCAACGGGATAATGCGCCATGTTATAAAGTGAATCATCTCAGACTCATTTCTTGAAACTTTTCCACTTAAGTAATTGTGAATTGAGCATATTGACAGACAACATTTTATTTTTTATCTTAAATGCAATTTTGTTTTTTTAATAATTACTGCTCTAAATGTATTGCTCTGTCAGCTAAAGATCTGTTTTGGTCTCTATACTTTAATTAAATAAATCAATTCAAGCTAAAATGTAAGAGGCTATACTGAGCCTGATCTCTTTGTATCAGAGATTTTCTTACCTTTTAGAAAAATGTCACTTGGAGTAAAACCCCCCCTGCAACCCTGATTTGCATTTGTATAGTTCACAGCATGTTCATTTACATGTTAAAGCCTCCCCTAGAATAATTCCATGGGGGGGAGGCATGGGGGGAACACTGCCTAAGAAAGTCCACATCAATTTCTGACAATTTACGGGAGTTTTCGGCGAAGCCTGCAAATTGCCGTAAACTGCCGCTAACCTGAAGTTCCACGACAATATACAGTGCCGCATATTGACGAAAATCCCACTTTTCATGCAGTGTATATTGTGATAATTAGACATAAAAAAAAAAAAGTTGTGATGCAAAATGGCAGCTATTTTAGTGTGTTTCAGTGCATACTACAGAACAGTCGAAGTTTTTACATAATCTGCACTTGAAGGTGTTTTCCGAGGGACGTTGGTAAATTAGAAAATTATGGATTCATATTATCACAAGCACAATATTGTTACAGCATTTTAAATCTGTTCTCATCAGGTTTTCCTTATTATATTTTTGACATGTTATAGATTTTGGTTTGTTTAAATGTATAGCTTGAAAAATAGCCCTGCCAGTTATACAGGTGTTATACATTGTTTCACTAATACATGCTATTATATACTATGTATGTTCTGTAGACATACATATATTTCCATCCATCCATCCATTATCTGACACGCTTGTCCCGAGTGGGGTCGCGAGGGGTGCTGGTGCCTATCTCCAGCAGTCAATCGGCGAGAGGCGGGGTACACTCTGGACAGGTCGCCAGTCCATCGCATGGCAACACAGAGACAAACCGGACAAACAACCATTAATGCACACACTCACACCTAAGGACAATTTAGAGAAGCCAATAAACCTAACAGTCTTGTTTTTGGGCTGTGGGAGGAAGCCAGGGTACCCGGAGAGAACCCAAACATGCAAACTCCATGCAGAAAGACCCCGGGCCGGGAATAGACCCCAAAACCTTCTTGCTGCAAGGCATCAGTGCTACCCACTGCTCCACTGAGCAGCCCATGCATATTTGGAAAACTTAAAATAAAATCTGTACAGTACTTCTACCCACTCTCAAAGGTCTCTTAACAGCTGCACATTTGGCAGACTGATATAACGGCAAGGTTTGTTTTTCTTTGAGCTGTGGATATAATAAAAAAAAAAAAACTGGTTAAGTGTAGATATACTCAATCAGATTGACACCCCATCTGAAAACCTTTTTATGTAAACTGCATTTATTTCAGGCTTGTACCCTGAAATGAACTGACACAATACTCAGAAGAAATCTATAGTCATTTTAGACTTTAAGTACCTTTTATCTTCTATTATAAAACTCTTTGAGTATAGCAACGATTTATTGTACGGTATATGACTTTGCCTTGGCCAGATTCACATGGAAAGAGATGGTAAGCAATTATATTTGAAAGCACACAAGGTTAAAAATAAATATATAATCGACTGAGAAAGATAACTCATGCGATTAACTAAAACATGAAAAACTGGAAAAGTAAATAAAAAGATAGATGAGAGGGATTAAAACAGGAAACTGGGTGAGATTCTCATCAGTGGTTGAATTAGGGAGGTGATTATAGAGCTAATTACAACCTGAGTCGCTTCATCGATAAGGTTAGAGTCCAAACCTGATATCAGGTACTTCCTTATTCACTGTAATAGTACAAATATTTCATTGTAAACATGGAAAGTCCTTTGCAAACGACTTTGGAAAAATGTTGTTGCGTCTCCTTAATTTTTTTTTTCTATTTTAACTGCAAGATGGATCCACACCAACAATTCATTACTGCAAAACATAAGAAAAATAATTCATTTTTTATTTCTGTAGGTATTTGTGATGAATACCTACAGAAATACCTCCATGAATACTTAAAGGAAAAACCTTTTGCAATGATATTGTCACATTTTTATAAATGTTACCAGCTTTGCACATATAAAGAAGAAAATCTACTCATTTTCCAAACTGGCTTTAGTTCTGACAGATTGGATAGTTAACCTCTTCAAAAGTTGATGTGTCAAACATTCTCAACTGATTTACTTTAAGTCTGGTCTTGAGTGAGCTATTTTACCACTGGAATTTGATCTAAATAATTTCATAACAGCATTGTCTTTACCAGTGTTGTGGTCAAGACCACCTAACCCGAGACCAAGACAAGACCAAGACCAGAGTGTATCGAGACCGAGACAAGACCAAGACCCACGCCAGTATGTGACAATAAAATGTGAAACATGATCAAAATCACAAAAATGTATCTAAAAGACCCACATTCACATAAAAAAACCTAGATATTTAACACACAGAACTGGACTAAACATTAACATCTTTATTTAGTACTTCTGTGTAGTAATCACAGAATTTCAAACAATTAATCATAGAAATTGTATCAAAATCACATTTGTATTTTCTCTGCCGTTCATTAACAGTACATACATTTATCCTGTTTTTAAATGTGCTATTTCAAAACAATTTGCAAAATTCTGTAAAATGTGTAAAACTGAAAAAAAGCCAATCATTTCTCTTCTTTCTCTCTCATATACAGGTTAAAGCTATATCAGATAACTTTTCTTAAATAAATCTATATCTGTCACCAAGTTGTGAAATATGTTATGAGACAGATAATTTGTTGAAAAAATAGATTGATCTCCTTCACTGCATTTACCAATGAGACAGGTTATTGCTTGGATTTGAATCCAAGCATCCAATAGAAAGAAGGATCTTAAAGAAATTGATAATATTCTGATGATTAGTGTTATTTCCACAGTTGTGGTCTTGACTAGTCTTGAAATAAAATGCCGAGTCCTCAGCGCCCAAGACCGAGACAAGACCGAGACCAAATGCGGTCAAGTCCAAGATGAGACTGAGACCATCAAAAAATGGTCTCGAGACCGGTCTTGAGACCAAGACCGATCTCGAGTACTACAACACTGGTCTTTACGTTTGGGATTGGTTTCCTGTTGGAGATCTGGCCCTTGTTCAAGCTTTTCCATTTACATTTAACCCATCCCCATGGGGAGCAGTGGGCTGCCATTGTAAGGCAGGACCATGCCCTAACCACTAGGCCGCCACTCCCCTAAAGGACCTGTTGCTCCATCAATCTACCCATCATCTGTAACCAGCATCGCTGTCCACCCGAAAGAACACATCCACATCTGATGATGCCATCAATCTGGTGGTGCATTCACAGTGCTGTCAGTGTTACAGTAGCTTTGTCCACAGTGCACTTTGCTTTAAGGCAACATACATACATTCATATTTATTCCATTAGATCAGTGGAATATCTTCCTCATAATTAGTGTTTTCCAGGCATTTATAACTGTCTAAGAGATGCGTTATGGCTCTCTTTAAATAATGTTTTATTTCTTACAATGTATTTATGAAGACCAGATTTGTGTAGTTAGCAAGTGATGGCTGCCCGGTTGGTGAGTTAACCCTAGATGTGAATTCACAAGCAAATAGTTACCATTCATAAAAACCCTTAAAATGATCCGAATTTAATCACTAGGAAAATGAAATGCCATAGTTCTTAAAACTATCTGTAATTGTGGATTTAAATTATGTTAGGTTAATTGCTTCTCTAAATTGTCCTTAGGTGTGAGTGCATGTTGTGCGTCTTTGCGTGTCTCTGTGTTGCCTTGAGACAGACTGGTGACCTATCCAAGGTGTTCCCCGCCTCTCGCCCATAGACTGCAGGAGATAGGCACTGGCCCCACCGTGACCCTGACAAGGACTAAGCTGCAGAAAATGGATAGATGGATTTAAAATACCAATTTGACAGACAGAAAGTCAAACTAGGATTTGAAGTTTATAAAATCATTATTTGATCTGCCTGAAAAACAGACTGAACGCAATACATGGAGGTCTTTGGTTTTAACCATTCTAGCATATAATACATTTGCAGAGCATGCAGCCGGATGTCATTGATAGCCTGTGTTACCCAAAAATTACAAATCATTAAAGAATGCCTCCAGTTATATAAATCCAACTTAAAAAAGGGATACATTCTTAGGTGCTACTGTATTTTATGCTGTCAGCACTGTATATTTCTGTATCTTATTTATAACAATTTGCAGCTCTGTTTTATGGTCATACAAAGGATACGTTGGTGGAGATAGCACAGCCATTCTTTCAAGAGTCCTGATTATGAACGGCACCATCTATGTAAAGCACACAGTTGCCTGCCTCATCAGAATACCTAATATTCTGGATGAGGAGCTCTAAGTACCTTGCAAGCCCAAGTAGATAGATAACAAAGAACCTATTAAATAATAGACAAAGTGGCCAGTGAAGGAAGGCAGGGGTATACAGGAACGTGTGGTGGGAATTAAGTCTTTTAGCTCTAGTCACTCTCTGAGATGAGATAGCCTAGAGTTCTAATTAAAATTCTCATTCCCATCTAAGGTGGTAATTTTGATCTTAAGAGTGGAAAGGTAGATATGTTGCAGACACCCTCCTGTTACAGCTCTCTCCATCCCTGTGGATTTTTCCAGAATCAATGTTATCTGCACAACTTGGTATCCCTTGCTCTTTTCTAACATTTGATAAGGAGCTACAACTAACTTACCTCAATTATATGTGCAAACTGTTTACGATTCTGTTGATTGAACAAATTTGCAGATAAATTTAATGAAGGTAATAATTATTAATAAAAAAGATTGCAGCTCACTTGCCTAGTAAAATCTGACCAGATGCAGCAAAGGGTTGTTTTATAGGGTGAGGTACTTGCTTTCAAAGTCATTATGAACCTAGTTTATATGGTCTATATAAACTTCCATTACTTCCTTTAAGTGTGATGTTAATAACTTGAGACAAATTTCTTTATTAGAATCTCTTGGACTCAGACTATTCTATTCTATTTTTTTTTCCAAAAAGAAAAAAAAATATGTTCCCTGCCACCACATTTTATTGCCACATTTTATTATTACTATATTTATATAATGCAGAGTTGTTAATGAATGTTTCAATCAAATGAACAAATCATTTATGTTAAACGGAATCAAATCGCTTCATTAACTGATTGATTTCTTCCTCAGTTCATTAAGGTCAGGGAGAGCTGGTTGGAAGAGCAACTTCAGTGTTCTGTGACTTAAGCTACTTAACTCAAGCCTATATAATAGAAGTTTTTTTTTTTTTTCACACTATAAGGCCAGGTCTGGCTACAATGTAGCTTGTCACTATTATTGTATGAACATTGAATGTAGGGTGAAATGCTTAAGAGTCCCTTGATTTCAAACGTGCTGTATAAATACGGGCCATTTACCATGTAATACATGATAGTATTACATGATTCTCTCATTTTCTTCTGTATTCAAAGCCAAGGTAAATGGGGGATTTGTTATGCTTTATGATCCTCAAAAGTATAGATCGTTTTCAGAGGCATGACATCAGGACAATTCTACCTTACGACTGCCACGCTTCCCTTCTGACCGGAATGGATCACGTGAGGTTCTGCTGATCTTTATACTTACTTCATGTGAACAGCTAAACCCAGCTATAATGTCTGTAGCTAAATCTTCTGATCTTAATATCAAATAAACTTCTCAAGGTGTCTAATCAGTGTAATGTAATTACTTAATCTCTCCTGACCATGTTTATTAAATCTCCTCTAATATTACCTTTTAGGTTTTTTTTTTTTTTAACAAATCACATAAACCTACATGAAACCTGAAACATAAGTCAGTGACAAATGCTGCAATTATGGACTGTGATGTATCTTGAAATATCAGAAAGGTCATTTTCACCATTATTGAATAAAATTATATTGATGTATGGATTGATCCTGAATGACTGCCCACTCCAAGGTTTGATTATGTTTGACCTTATTGACTTTATTATCTTTTAATATAAGAAACTAAGGACGTTTTGAAAACACTGAAGAAAAAATGCTTTCTATTTCACAAACTGTTTGAATTTTTGTATCTTACTAAATAAGAGTAAGATAGAACATTCAGGGTGATATTAAATAAGGCATCAAACAGAAGCCAAGCCTAAAGAACTAAACCTTTTAAAAGAGCTGAGGCCGGTTTCAAAAAGCAGGTTCCCTGAACACTCCATATTTTTTAAACATAAGATCAGGGAAACTGAGTTTTTCCATTTCACAAAGGAGTTTACACAACTTCTGTTTCTGTTACCATAGTAAAATTATCCCGAGAGCTAACCTGGTCAGAAGCAGGTTTTACTAAAAAAACTCAGTGTCCTCTGTCTTCGCCTTCCTCAAAGCCAATTACATTAGTTTATTTCCTGATTCATGCAGCAGAGTTCTGTCCTAGTTTTGTGTGAACTATCAAAAAAACTATTCACATACAGTAGGTCTGTTAGACACCTTAAAACACCTGTCCTTTTAACGAGGATCCATAACATCCACCTTATCTGTCTTCACATCTTAAGCATTAAGGACTTCTTTAACAGGTATTTAACAAAACTTGATATCAATAAGAGAACATTTATGTGTTTGATAAAAGCTTGATAGAAAACAACCTCACAGTCAAACAGCCACTTAGTATTTATTGTGAAAAGTAAAACAGAATCAGAATTAGGAAGAAGCCCATAGATGATGCACAGGTCCTACCTGTTTAAACAACATTTTTAATCTTCATCTTCACCTGCTGCCAGGTGACTCCAACAAATTATAATACACTACCATTCGACCAGTAAAACACTTTTCCTCCATAATGTTATTGTGATTAAAGCAGGCTACAGGAGGAATATATTTGATTTTTGATTATTTGTCTGAATATGTATGTGTTGGGATCTGGAGGTCTGTCCACTTTTCTCCACCAGAGGGCGTTCTAGGTCTCCTGGAGCTGGAGCTGATTGCACCACCTGTTGCTCGTTTGCTCATCAGGAGACCAGTATATAAGCAGTGTTGTGCCTGAACGCGTTCATTGAACGAAAGTTCATGAACTCGTTCATATTTTGGGCGAACGTGAACTGAACGTACTGTATTACTCCCTGATGAACGTTATTGTGAACTCGTTCATTCTGGTGTCTGTGAACGGCACGCTCTCTCAGTTCAGCTCCGTTCAATAGGTTGCCAGATTTCTATAGAGTCCTCCAGGCGAAACCCCAGCTAAATCACACCGTAAACAGGCCTTAATACGTAGCAGGAAAAACACCCAATCTGGCAACACCAGCTACCAGTGTCGTAGCCTACAGCCGCGTGCGTCATCAAAACAAAATGCAGCGTGGAAGCCACAGCAGCAGTATGATCACTTAAAACAGTTTTATGACCAGGTGGTCGGTGAGGATGATGGCAACAAGTTTGCCCGCCGGCTTTCAGTAAAAAAATCCGCACTTCAGTAACCTTAAATTCCTACCTCAGCCTGGTCCTTCAGTTTGTGTTAGTAAAATCTTCTTGAGCAGAGGTCTTCACCAGGGGATCCGCGACCCCTAGGGGGTCTACGGAGGTACTGCATGAGGGTCTGCATGGTTAGTTGATATTTTTATATTCCCCCCCCCTGCAATTTTTTCCCCCACTAATTGAAATGTCTTTAAATACTCATTAACATGAAATCAACACACTGTAGTAAACAGATAAATGGAGGCAGAAGATGTCTTTCAGTCATCAATGCACACATTCAGCGACACACAGAAGCTCTTTCAAGCTGGGCACCGTTTCCTTCACAACAACCAGGAATCAGAATCAGAAAAACTTTAATAATCCCAGGGAGAAATTAATTTCTTTACATTACTCCATCTGTAATAGAGTGACTATAGGACACAATTTCATACTATATATATAGTTAGGGGGTCCCCGCTCCATCTCGCCATCAGCTTGGGGGTCCTTGGTCTGGAAAACATAGAAGACCCCTGTTCTTGAGGGTTTTACTATCCATGTAACTTGTTTGTTAAACCTGCCTGGTATAATTTTCCAGGATTCCAGTATTCCTTTTTAGTACGTACTGAAATGGAATTTCAAATGGAAAAAATTATAAAAAAAAAAAAAAAAAACATTTGCACCTTAAAGACTACTTTCCTATTTTTCTTTTAATAATTACTCATAAAAAAGACCATTCAAGCAGCACATTTTTCCTGATGTTTTTGAGAATATACTGTAGGGGTGAAAGCTGCAGCTGCTACTAGTGTGAAGTGAATGGACAGCAACAAAGCGTTAAAGCAACAATAGGGAAATGCTGTCCCCTCGATGCTAATGTAAACCCTGGTTGGATAACGATTCAAAACTGGATATGAAGATGAAATCTGACGCACAGTTTCAGAGTTACAACTGATAAAATAATTGCTGTCTGTGGTTCTACAGTAGGCTATGGTGTAATTGAGCAATATATGAAAAAAAAAAAAAGAACTATGAACTAGTTCATTTTTTGGTTTTGAATTATGAACTATGAACTGAACTAGTTCATTTTAAAATGTGTGAACTGAACTTTGAACTAGTTCACATAGAAAGAGAACTTTCCCAACACTGTATATAAGGAGGCAGTGGACTTCACTTCGATGCCACGGTGTTTGCCAGTTATGGTTAGCAAGCCTGAGCCAATCTGCCTGTCTGAATCTCTGACTCCCTGAAAACCTGAACCTGATCTGTTTTGTCTTCTCTGCTTCCCAGGTTGAACCTGTCTGAAACCAGAAACCCTGAAGAGTTTCTCTGTTGGAAATCTGTCTGTCTGATCTCTGAAGAACCCTGGAGAATCAAACCAGTCAAAAGACCTGCCTGCCCGCTCTCTGATGAATCTGGAAGGGAAACTCAAATCTGTGATCTGCATGCACTCAAGCCAAGCTCTGCCTCCACTAAGCCCTCAGACTGCCGACAGCCTCTGGACCCCCCTGGTTCCCCCCCTCTGCCGCTCTGCTCAAACTCCAGAACAGGTACAGACCTGCAACTCCACATCCTGCATATTACCTGGACTTCTGCTAACTCCTCTGTCCCCCTCTGCAGTGAACCCTGTCGAGACCAGTCCTGGATCTGATAACCCCCTGACCTGTTTCATAACAAATGATTGCTCCTATTAATTCAATATACTTCTCGTTGTAACTTAATGCATTGTTCTCATTAATTTATAATCAAGCTAGAATTGGAATATCTATTTGTATTTGAATCCAACTGAATTTTTGTTATGCAATGACATAGGAGTTTTTAATCAAAAATGCTTTTGACCTCACTAAATTTTATGTACATCAATAGGACATGTAAGGTTCCAAATCCCTTATTATTTCTAATACGTCATCAAAATCTCTTGTGAATTGACTGTAAATATATAAAACAAATTAAATTCAATGTAAAATATTGAAAATATTCAATTCACGTATCCTTGACCCTTCCAATCTATTAGTCTATAAACTCTCTCGCTTGTGTTTCTCCTTTTCTCTGTCCTTTTTTTCCACCTCATTACTTCCAAACAATTATATTTTAGTAGAAAGCCTCTCAGTCACAGACTGCTGGTAGCTAAAATGGAACAGCCAGTGCGGAGGTAAGACGATGGATCACAGTGTCAACACCAAAGTTATCATCAACTTGTTTGATTTATAATTCTTTGGTGCTTTTAGAGTAAACACACACCTGTGCACATACACACATTAAAGTTGTCTCAAATGAGCAGGCTGCCCAGGGTGATGTTTGGGGATTAACTGAACTGCCATCCTTTTAAGAGAGAAATCGCCTTTACTGAGGCTGTAAAATTAAATAGCCAATTTCACCTGATAATTGGATAGTGAAATATATGTGGTCAAACTCTCTTTTCTAAGACAGTGGCCTAATGCAGAGAAGAATTCAAAAAATGACGGGGACTGTCGCATTTAATGGTGGTAATAATGTGAAATCAGTCAACTTTTTATGACACCATATTTATTGTGTCCACCTGTAGATTGAAACTACTAACCGAAAAGCTACTGAGCTATCAAGTAAAAGCAGTATGATTACTGTTCACAAAAAGCTGATGGTTAGGCCAAAATTTGTTGTTTGCAATCAGAGCTGCCTTAGTTAAAATGTACATATCTCAGGGTCAGACATTAAGAATTCCTTTAGTTAATCTCATCCAAGCTGCAAAAGCAGAACATTTAATTGCCATAAATATACACTAATTAGGAAGCATGAGCTCTCGTGATGGTTTTCCACCGAGTTCAAATATATTGCACAAACAGCATTTACACTACAGAGTAATTACCAGCATCTGAAAGAGGGAATAAGGCTGGCAGATGGTAATTTCTTGGGGGTTAAGCTTCCTTCTCTTGCCATACTGTGGTTGCCCGCATAAGCTATGGAGATGCCACCCTTGGGTGGTATGAACCTTTCGTCTAGGATTGAGTGCCTTTGCTGGGATCAAACACTTAAATGAGCCGTGATGATGAGCCTGTTGATACATGCTGCTGCCTCTCATCCTCAGTCACAAAGGGCTTCTTATGCCAGCCTGTTACTACTTCGTTTCACATTCCTGGCCCTTAACCTCAGGCTTAAGCGTTTGAACTCAACTTCAGAGGACCTTTACATTTTTTAATAGAAAGTATTTTACTGGGCCACATGCTGCTGGTTAATTGGGTCTTTTAATATTGACAAATAAGGAGCAGTCTGGTGAAATACGTGCAAATATATTTTCAAGTGCCTAAAAGTTTTTCAGTGTTTATAGTGGGACTAATTGTGACTTATCTTAAAAAACAGTGCAACTGTAATATTAGAGATTCATGGCGGTTCATCAGCATACCCCGCTTCATATCAAAGAGAAACCTTTCAGTATATCATCCTCAGTCACACCGAAGTAAACAAAGATAAATCACAAAATTATATTTCTCACTTTCTAAACCCAAAACACCTGTACAAAGTAATTCCTTGTTGTCCTTTCTGTTTCCTAAAAAAGTATTTGTGGCATCTTGTGACTTGATCTGAACCATGTCAGATTATGTCATCATCCAAATCAAAGTTTTGGATTTAACTGAAAACAGCTATAAAGTCCAATAAAAGAGCAATACATTATATCAACATAACAATATATCTGATTATGTATATTTCAGTGAATTCACGTGTATTGAAAATGTCTATTACAACCTATAAACATTAGTTTTGCTTCATGACTAAAATAAAAACAACATCTTTTAATATTTGTAAGAATAATACAGCACAACTAAAAGCTCTTATAGATATTTTGTCATTTAACAGGTGAAATATAAAGTTGTCTGCAGAGGTTGTTCTTCTCACTTATATAATATAGATGCAGAAAACAATCACCATGAGAATGAAGAAAAAAAAAAAGTGGTCCATAACATTTCAAGCTGTTTAGCTTGCGAATCAACAGGCCTGTCAGCAAGCCAGCCAAGCAATCAGTGTCAGGGATGAGACAGGGCCATAATCCAATTCAGGTTTTTACACGGCGTCATGCCTTTACCTTTGACAGCTTGATTGATGTGTATGTAAATGTGTTTTGAGGAGGGCTGTGAGCAGCTAGTTAAAGTAGACATTTAAGGCTACTGTGTCAAAGACAAATAGAGGGATGTACAGAGACAGAAGAACAAGTAGCAGAAGAAATCAAAAGTAAAGACAACTATTGATCCATAAATTAAAGAAGATGGACATTGGCAGAGCCCCTGACATGCTGTTATGTACCTTTCCAGTGTCTTCTCTGAATTCATTGAAAGGCAGTTTGACAGCCGGCATACTACAGGGAGAATTTTCTAACTCACACCAATCAGAAAAACAAAAAACAAAAAAAAAAAGACTGAACCATTGTTTAAGAGAGCCTCCCTTTTGTCCACTATTACTGCCAGACAAACTAAGACAATCAAAAAAAAAAACCAAGAATTAGCAAACAAAGATCAAACTCTAAAAAGTTTGAAAACGATAAGCAGAGCAAAGATCACAATTATGTACAGGCTTGAATTTCACAAACACAATTCTAATGCAGATTATGTCTGGCTGTTTTAGCCTGTCTCACTTGCTTTTTTTGAAGACAATTAATTTTTTTGTCTGGCAAAGGTATTGATCCTTTTGGAAAAACAATCTATAACAGAGGAAATTGAGGACCTCATAATCAACAACAAAATGCCATGGTTACATAAAATGGTGGGCATTAATATAGTAGGTTGCAAAAGCATGTATACTCCTTAAACTTTTTCACATTTTTTCACATTACAATCACAAGCATAGTTCACTGGGATTTTATGTGAAAGACAAACACAAAGTAGTATACAGTCGTGAAAAATAAAGAGAAATACACATTTTCTTTGGGCTTTTTGGGTCCCTTTTTTTCTTTTTTAAACAAATAAAAAAACTGAAAAGAGCCTTGCGCAAAAGTATTCAACCCCCCTGAGTTAATACTTTGTGCAACCACCTTTTGCTGCAATAGCTGCAAGTCTCTAATGGTCTCTTGCACCTTTACACATCTAATGATTTAGATTTTCGCCCATTCTACTTTGCAAAGCAGTTCAATTACACAGTAAATTTGCAGTGTCAAAGTACATTGACTCTTTTAGAGTTATTAGAAAAACTAGAGTAACTCAGATTGGTGTTAAGTTTAACTCTTAGATTGGTACTTAACACTGCAAAGTTTCCTGTGTATATTAGAGGGATATGGTTTGTGAAAAGCAGTTTTCAGATACAGGTGCTGGTCATAAAATTAGAATATCATGAAAAAGTAGATTGATTTCAGTAATTCCATTTAAAAAGTGAAACTTGTATATTATATTCATACATTACATACAAACTCATATATTTCAGATGTTTATTTTGTTTAATTTTGATGATTACAAATGACAAAAAATGAAAATCTCAAATTCATCATATCAGAAAATTAGAATATTGTGAAAAGGTTCAAAATTGATGGCCCCTGGTGCCACACTCTAATCAGCTAATTAACTCAAACCACCTGCAAAAGCCTTTAAATGGTCTTTCAGTCTAGTTCTATAGGCTACACAATCATGGGGAAGACTGCTGACTTGACAGTTGTCCAAAAGACGACCATCGACACCTTGCACAAGGAGGGCAAGACACAAAAGGTCATCGCTAAAGAGGCTGGCTGTTCACAGAGCTCAGTGTCCAAGCACATTAATAGAGAGGCGAAGGGAAGGAAAAGATGTGGTCGAAAAAAGTGTACAAGCAAGAGAGATAACCGCACCCTGGAGAGGATTGTGAAACAAAACCCATTCAAAAATGTGGGGGAGATTCACTAAGAGTGGACTGCAGCTGGAGTGAGTGCTTCAAGAACCACCACACACAGACGTATGAAAGACATGGGTTTCTGCTGTCGCATTCCTTGTGTCAAGCCACTCTTGAACCACAGACAGCGTCAGAAGCGTCTTGCCTGGGCTAAAGAGAAACAGGACTGGACTGCTGGTGAGTGGTCCAAAGTCATGTTCTCTGATGAAAGTAAATTTTGCATTTCCTTTGGAAATCAAGGTCCCAGAGTCTGGAGGAAAAGAAGAGAGGCACTTCATCCACGTTGCTTGAAGTCCAGTGTAAAGTTTCCACAGTCAGTGATGGTTTGGGGTGCCATGTCATCTGCTGGTGTTGGTCCATTGTGTTTTCTGAGGTCCAGGGTCAACGCAGCCACATACCAGGAAGTTTTAGAGCACTTCATGCTTCCTGCAGCTGACCAACTTTTTGGAGATGCAGATTTCATTTTCCAACAGGACTTGGCACCTGCACACAGTGCCAAAGCTACCAGTACCTGGTTGAAGGACCATGGTATCCCTGTTCTTAATTGGCCAGCAAACTCTCCTGACCTTAACCCCATAGAAAATCTATGGGGTATTGTGAAGAAGAAGATGCAATACACCAGACCCAACAATTCAGAAGAGCTAAAAGCCACTATTAGAGCAACCTGGGCTATCATAACACCTGAGCAGTGCCACAGACTGATCGACTCCATGCCACGCCGCATTGCTGCAGTTTTACAGGCCAAAGGAGGCGCAACTAAATACTGAGTGCTGTACATGCTCATACTTTTCATGTTCATACTTTTCAGTTGGCCAACATTTCTATAAATCCTTTGTTTTTATTGGTCTTCAGTAATATTCTAATTTTCTGATATGATGAATTTGAGATTTTCATTTGTTGTCATTTGTAATCATCAAAATTAAACAAAATAAACATCTGAAATATATGAGTTTGTATGTAATGTATGAATATAATATACAAGTTTCACTTTTTAAATGGAATTACTGAAATCAATCTACTTTTTCATGATATTCTAATTTTATGACCAGCACCTGTATAGCCACAGGTTCTGGATCGGGTTTAGGTCTGGACATTGACTGGGCTTTTTTTAAATACATGATTTGATTTACATCCTTCCATTGTAGCCCTGGTGTTATGTTAAGGATTTTTGGTCTTCTGGAAGGTTAACCTTACCAAATGTTTTACAGACTTCAACAAAGCCTCTTTCCAGATTGCCCTGTATTTGGCTCCATCCATCTCACCATCAGATAACATGTCCCTGCTCAAGAGTTGCAGCTCTAGAGAATTTTGCTGCCACCACCATATTTGACAGTGGAGATGGTGTTTTCAGATTTATGTGCAGTCTTAGTTGTCTTCCACATGTAACGTTTTACAAATTTTCAATTTTTATGTGACTAAACATCTTCATGTTTGCTGTCTTTCCCAATATGGCTTTTGGCAAACTACAAACAGGACTGGATGTTGAGTTGAAATGTGATCTAGTAGATGTTTACAGCTTAGGAAATCTTTTACAGTCTACGCCTGCTTTAAGCTTCTCCACAGTTGTTTCTCTGACTAGTATGTTTCTTTAACTTTATGCTTTTTGGTCCCCCCATTTATCTTAACCGACCTCTGAAGCCGCCACAGCAGCTGTATTTGTACTAAGATTAAATTACACACATGTACCTAGTCCTTAGCATTGCCAGACAACTTAAGAGCAAGTGGTTGCACTCAGAGAAAAGGAGGCTGAATACTTTTGCTCAACTCACTTTTCTGATTTTTATTTTGTAAAAAAAAAAAAAAATAATTAAATCAGGAATATTTTTGTTTCTATTTGAGTGTAAAACCCTTTGTATACGGTAAGTGTTTCATACAAGTACCCAATAAAATGTTTGTTTTTTGTGTTTGCAATGTAAAATAAATATTCAAAAAATGTGCATTAAGAGGTATAAATACTTTTCCAAGCAACTGTATATTTGAATTCAAGTCCAGAGTAAACCACTGAGGAACAGGTTGACACAGAATACATCAACTAAACCAAAACTAGGTAAGGAGAAACCATGGTGGTCAAGAACTCAAAATTAGGAGAAAATAAAAATTCAAGAATTTTTACTATCAGCCACCATATGTATGTCGTACATACAGGCTAATTAAAATTGTGCTTCTCTCCCACCTTTTTGGCATTAAATATGAGAACATTAGTAGTCTCATATTAAGAGAGTAAGACTATAAAAATATCAAGATTACCAATAAAATAGGATAAGAGGACTGTCAGGTTGAGTTGAGGTTTTGAGAACCCAAATGCAGGAATGAGAAGGCAGAGCTGAGTTTTTGTAGATTTAATGAAATTACTCACAGGTAACTGAGGCACGAATTCAAAAATCCAACATAAAAGTACAGAACAATCCAGAATCATGGAGATATTAGCACTGAAGAACTGCATAGGTAAAGTCTTTATGGGAGACTAAACAAAGACAGGACTAACGAGCTGATTGGGAGCAGGTGTGAACAGAGGCTTCTAGAGAAGGTGCTAGGGGAAAAGGAGACCAACACAAGAGGGCAAGCAAGAAAAACCTAAGAACTCAAATATATCTAGAAAACACAACAAAATAGGAGTTAAACTAATAAAGCATGAAAACAAAGAAAAAATGGATCAATTGAAACTGAAAACTAAAAGAAAACTTTGACAGAACCAAGACAGTGACAAGGACAAAAATATACCTTACAAATCAGCCAATGGCACAAACTGGCCAGTTCGATGCAATTCTGCAGTAATAGTGCAATCCGATGAGCATCATTGCAAAGTAAAGCCTATTTCACATTTCAAAGGAAACTGGCATTAACACCAATCATTAGAAACTAATGTAATGTAACATCAGTAACAGGTTAGGCAAAACTGACCTCTCTCTCGTCTTTGTACTTTGGATCACTACAGCACCCTTGCTCTTCATACCTTACAAAGATAGCAATTTGCATTTGTAAAATATGTATTTACTGCTGCCAAAAGTGAAGGCCAGATTCTTGAAAATAGAACTGATACTGCATGAAGGACGTTGCTGAAGCAGAAACCAAAGGAATGAATTGAGGTGATTTAGTACACGTAGCTCAAAATAATTAATAGCATCTAGAAAGCACAGCTTAGTTTGGTGCTTTGAAAAAGGATGTCAAACTGTTTTATTTTCACTGTATGTATGACAAAATGTGAACAAATAAAATTCTGATTAATACAGAGGTCTTGTGAAACTACATCTGTGAATCAAAGTTTATTTTTATTTTTGTTACTGCAGTATGTATTTACTTAAATTTAAAATAATAAACCCAATGTGACAATCAAGAGCATTAATATTGAGGAGTAAATTTCTTCACTATAATGGTAGGTTTTTCCTTTCTCACTGCCATTTCACACTACATAACAAGCAGAAACTATGTTTGAGTGTTTCTTTTCATTAAAGCAGACCTACATAGGAATTGTTCATTAAAGAGATGGCTCCTTTCAAGCTGATTCTTCAACAAAAGAATAGAGGAGACAAATTTGAAAAGGGAAGACATCCACATATGACATGTCTCAAAAGTATGAGGCAAAGAAAATGTAAAATTAAGACATTTTTCTTTTAGACTAGTGTTGATTTTCTTTTTCCCTTGCTATCAATAGGAACACCTGCATGGAAATGGAGGAAAGAGATTGATGGGAAACAGAATACTCATTTCCCGTGAAATGTTTCCACAGCCATCAGATGGCATCAAACAATGAGATAAAGAAATAGAAAAGGGAATGAAGGAAAGGTACTACAAGAGGCAGAAATTGTGAGGGAGAGTGCACCAGAAAAAGAACCCACACATCTCCTCTATGTCCCCAAGCACCCCATGGGCCCTGCACTCTGCTCTGCCGTGACTCTGATAAAAAGGAGGCCTCCATTCCTTTCAATTTGGCCAGTGAGCCCAAGTCCTGTTAAAGGCAATCGACTGGCAGAACACAGGCACTATATCATAATATGCAGGTGAAGACGAGCCTAGACAGGAGAGAGAAAGGAGACATGGTTCCCTAGGAGAAAGAAAGAGACTCTGGCATCCATCTTCCTCACACTAACACTAAACCATGGGGGAAAAGACACACATACATAGACTTGCAACAATGGCAGACTAAGAACATGGCATTTTATGAGGAATCGTAAGACTGGGAAATAAATTGGAACCACTTCCATCTCTGTCCTAATTGTTTTGTAGTTTTCATTATTTTTCTTTTTTTTTTTTGATAGAAGTGGAAGAACTCAGGTTTAATGTTTGGAAAAGGACAGGAGTGGTAAGTCCAATCACTTAGTAAAAGCCCTTTGTTATCTAAGGTCTCCAGGCCCCCCAGACATGCTCAGCTGCTCATCTAAGTCAGAGGGGCTGTGAGTTGGGAAGTCAGGGCTCCTGTAAGTATGACTGACCAGAATAGTGGAAAGATCACTATATATATATATATATATATATATATATATATATATATATATATATATATATATAGTACAGGGGAGTACTGGGGAGGTTTAGCGAGTACTGGGGAGGTTTAGCCTCTTTAGTATAGCCTTAACATTATTAGGAAAATAACTGATTGTTATGACTCCCCCAATTGTTTTCTGAAAATGTTATGTTATCACAGTTACACAAGGTAAAATAAAAAAAATAATTTAAAGAGATAGTTTAGGTTTTTGGACATGAAGTTGTGTGAAGTTGTTGTCTGCTGCTTAGGTCCAGAAGACAGTTCCTGAGAACAGAAATAAACTAAACTAATTAGTAATTTTACTCTGCAAAAACACCAGTCTGTGTTTAGCAAATACAGATTAGCTTGCAGACATAGCTGTGACCATGTGGACACTAAAATATGCACACAAACAAATTTATGGGTGATATGAATGTTGTTGTACTAGTCAGAAGTAACAGGACTTCATTTGACAGTGTAAAGTTAAACCTGAAAAAAATGTTATTATTGTCACATCATTTTGGTCTCAACAAACTACTTTTAAACTTTAAGGCCTGTTTCACTTTTTTCTCCATCCAAATAAAACCACTACTAAGGACATATACTGCTAAAAATCCCTTTTAAAATAAATTATCAGAGGTGCATTTTCATTTTAGGTACTAGACTAACAAGTAGGATGCTGATGTGCTCTTCCAGTCTAAAATCATACTTAACAATGTGATCACTGACTTTATCTGAGATAAGTAAATATTGGCATAGTTTAGCTGTTCTGTTGGTGTCCTAATCGATATGTCTTCAAAACGCCCTGGTTAGGTTGGACACTCTGGGATTCATCACTAGAGTTTTCTATCTTCAAAATATATATAATAAAAAAAAAAATCTTTCAACATTATTAGGTGTAAATCTAATCGTTTTCCATCTCTTCTTGACGTTTTTTAGATGTTAGAAGCTGTTAGGCAGGTTCAAATCAAGTGATTTCTTGATTCCATCTAGCAGGAAGTAATTATGTCTGGTTATGGCTAGTGAAACTGAGCCAAAATGCATGTTTGTTCACAGCTGACTCATGCTATAAGAGGGGGACAGATATATTTTCCTACAGGTCCAGGCTGGTTGGGATACAATTATCCCCTTATTAAATGAAATCATAATCTGAAAATAGTTTTGTGTATTTTGATAATACAATCAGTTTGATGAGCTTAATTGTTAGTTAATAAACATGACTTTGGAGACACATCATTCAGAATGGTTTTGTTGAAAAAAGGTTGTGACTTGCCCATCTTGCATCACTGAGTGGATGTGCAGCTATTAGGAGTCAGTATCCTTTCAGATCAGTTTTAGAAAAAAGAGAATGCTCAGTGAGGCGTAAATAAAATTATGTATTTGCAAACATATGTGCATAGATCACAAAAAAACTGATGCAAAGCCAACAGGGCTAAGTTTATCCTCCTCAAGTAACTTTTGACAAGTTCTCCTTCACATCCCGGAGTTGTATTCAGACGTGCTAGAAGTGAGTTCTGGAGAGCAGTCATGTAGAAAGAGAATGCTGTTACTGGAGTTATTAACAGGCTCCTGTGTCTCCCCCTGCTCAGCTGAGCTATTCAGAGCATAGCGTTCCTCATCTGCCACAAACACATGCCAACAGAGAAACGCAGCAGACGGACACACCGTGCAACCCCCGCCATGCGTTTTGCAGTAATATGTTTTTTGCCCATTTACAGCAAATTAAGTTTCCCTCAAAGTGAATTTCAAGCTTGGCTGCCTTTGGGGGGCAGGCAACTCTTTTTTCATTAATTTTCATTCTTTTCCCTCCAACAAATGATTTACTGTATAGCCCTCTCTACGTTATTCAGCACCCACTCTCTTGTTTTCTCCCCTCTCCCCTGCATGCTGTTGAATTTGGTCCAGGCAATGGAAAGCAATTACACTGTCAGAAAGGTGTATTCTGATTTATTAAAAGCCTTAAATGCTATCTGTTTTGCTCCTCATTGTGTCCCCTTTGGGAACTGAGTCCTGACACCCAAATGAGATGGAGTAAGTGTTTGTTGCTCAGTGCTTCATCCTTGGAGTCATCTCAGAAGCAGGCAGAGTAAATTTCCATTGGCAGTAAAGGACAGAAAGATGGTTGTATCTCAGCTGCAAGGATGGGAATAGATTTTCCACTGATGCTTTAAAAGGAAGCAAGACAACGAGAAGCAGAAAGAAAGACGTGTCTGCTATCAGCCACAAAGGATCAGTTCGGGATAATGTTAATCTTTTTATTTAATTTTATGAAGCCGGTTCTGAACTATCAACCCACCAGAGAGTCTCCACTTCAATGAACTGCATGCCCCGAGACACCAGCCATTTCAGAGATCTTTTCATTAGCCTAATTTCTATTCATGCAAAAGCAGAAGAGGACAAAAGAAGCTAGGAGAGGGATTGAGAAGAGACAGACTGCAAAGCCATTTAAGTATGAATACGTTCCATTTGTCTAAATAAATATTATCTCTGTCTGAGAAGCCCAAACTTTGTGTGCTTTAACACCAGCGTAATAATAAGGATCAACAAGGCTGAGTGATCATCGCCTAAAACTATTTCACCCTCACCTGTGGTACTTTCAGTTTATTTATTGCTCATATTATTTTAAGTGCGCACACAGCTTAGCTGTGCCGTTAAGTAAAATTTTTCCAAAAAGACAAACTGCACTACCTTCTTTTCACAGCAAGCTAAACATTAGAACCTAACTAATGCAACCCCACCACCACCTACCCAAAAACACACATACTCACACCCCACACCTCCTTCCAGCTTTGACGTCTTCTCCTTCATTACTGAGTTCTTCATCACCAGAGAGAAGACAGAAATGCAAGGCTGGAAATGCGTAACAAAGCAGCAAGTATCCTGGGGGAACCATTAGCTGCAGATAAGATGCCATACAGCACTATAACATAAGGACATAGATCATAAACCTGCTTATCTTCAGTTCCCCCTGGATCACCATCTTACTCAGCTGTCTGAGGGCATAAGGCAGCCTACTGCAGCTTCAACCTTTTCTTGGAGATTCTTGTGATAACCTAAAGATATTCCTATGCTTGCATCCAATATATTAGGGGTCATTCACTAATTACATAAAAAAGAAAACACCAACACAGTTGCCAAGAAACGTGCACCAATACAGAGATGACCTTTCCATCTACAAAGCATTTTCCTCACATTTCTGATGCTCAGCTGCTGTAGGCAAAGATTAACATATAACCAGATGATGAAGGGACTCTTTTCTTCCAGATGCCAACCAGTCTTTTGCATGGAAAATGCTAATGTTCCTTAGGCAGGCAAAGAAAAATGAGTACAAAATATATATCCCAGGAGTGAAATTGCCAGGATCAGTTAACATTTTCACCACAAAGAAAACACAAAAGAGCAACAAAAATGAAATAAAAATGAGAAGTTAGAAACAATCCTAATAGTTTTTTTATTAGATCTCCCATGGAGTTTCCAATTATAAATTTGTATAAATATTTCAGACATATAAAATGAAGGATCAAAAGTAAGTTTTACAAGTTTTTCTTTAACCCAGAAAGGATTTGAAAGTTTAAGGATTCTTTCAAAGCAATTTAAACCTTGTTGCGATTACCTGAAGATTATTTTCAATTTCCTGCTGCTGCAGTTTTCAAACTGTGTCAGTACGGTTGCCAAGGGGTTGTAACTTCTGAACTTTCTCCATCAGAAGTAAAGCTGGGAAATTTTCAAATATTGGAATCTTATCTTAAAATGAATTAAAGTACAGTTGATATAAAGGTATGACCCCAATACCCCTACAAAAAGCATTAATCTAATGATTGAGAAATCCATTTTATATTTTTAAGTGTAGTGGAACAAAGGTTGTTTTGGCCAAGTTAAGGCTGGATTTCTGTCTTAGTTTTGTCAAAATGCCTGGTATTATAAATATACTTCTTGTTTCCAATGAAGGGTTAACAGCTTTCAAACTAACACGGTTTTGCAACCTTACAAGTCAATGTAATGCTCCAGCAACAGTTGCCTTTGCATTTATAGTGCTCTGGCCCAGGTTCCTTTCTGGTCTCCTTGAAAAATACTAAGTAAATGTAATTAAAAGTGGCACTATCTACAACAGATGCTGGTTTAAGAGTGTTGAAGATTATGATGTGCATGACATGTGCAAAAGCCAATACCACATTTGATTAAGAAAAGTACAGGGGAAAAAGGTCTCCCATTAAAACAAAGGGAGTCCATGGACCCCAGCTTGAAGCATGTTGTTTTCTGTTCTCCCGCCCAGGCTCCTCCAGTGTAGCTGCTGACTCTCTTCTCTCTCTCCATGGCTGGAGTCGCTATTGATTGGATCTTAGCACACAGTGTACAACACAGAGATAAGGAAAGAGCGTGGCAGGCAAACAGATATAGGCACCGCATGCACTCCACTCCTATTGCTCAAGACGCAGCCCAAAAAAAGGTTTCTGAAGACCACTCTTACTGAGCAGACGACCTAGACATGGTAAATGAACACTCACCGTACACAGGATTAAGTCTCAAATTCAATCACATCATTGTAAGCAAAGTTAAATCACTGCAGCTGACAGTGCATGATGCTTTTCTTTAGCACAGAACAAGTGATCCGTCACATTCTTGATCTGATTTGTAGAATTTAAACATAAAAACAGAGCTGAGTGCATGCAACGCTTCAGCTCAATGATGCACAGATCAATAGCTTTTACTTGGTGTGACTTTGCAAACCAGATTTCTGTTTGATGGTGCGCACGTTGCATGGACACTTCAGGTGGCATGTTCTCTCTCTAACACTAATGAAGAGCCACAGGGCTAAACACTCAGGTCTGGTAATAAAATTGTTTCCTAGTATATATAGTGTTGGTGGAGTCTTCATCTCACGTTCTTTCCTCTACCATGAGGCAGCGATCTCATTTACACTGTCTTTTCATCTGGTTTACAGGCAGAGGCTGTGCTGTGTCAGAGGTGACTAATAGTGTCATAGCCCTTCCCTCCCCGCTGGGGCCAGCACAAGAAAAACCTCAAACTGCTGCCTCCGCAACTCCAGGGCACACCCTGACTGCTGGTGAGAGGGAAAGAAAAATGCTTTGTCAACAGACAAGCTGGGCAAATAAGGTGCTTTCAATTCTCGATTGCTAGGAGAAGCTTGAGGAGCATAAAGAAGTGAGGAAATAGTGTGAAGATAAAGTCAGTGGGGGTCATTTCAAATATGCTTGTTAGTATTGCAGCAGGTTGAAAGCCTGTTGTCTCTTTTTCTGAATCTCTGTGGACATAGAAGCCTCAGGAGGAAGAGATAAAGCGTTTTTATCAGATACTGTCAGGGTGGTCCTCTAAAGGAAATGTACAGGCAGATGGGGACCAGAAGCAGACATAAGTCCATGAATCCAGCAGAGCAAGCACAGGAAGTATCAAGAACTTTTCCTTTGGGAAATAAGTTGGATTTTTCTGGCATTTTTCTTTAAATCTGTGTGTAATGTGTATCCGAGTGTCTCAGGGAGTATGTCTTTTAAAGTTGTCTGTGTTGGGATTGGGTTTACTTAGAAACTGCAACAAAGCTCAAAACAAATATTCACTTTTTATGTTTAAGAAAAAACGTAAGGTCTATATTACAAATACAAAAATAAATATACCACAGTGAAAAAGACCTAACATGAATAATGCAAAAACACCAAAAAACATCCATCCATCCTTTGCTTATTTGGGGTCCAGGGGGAAACCAATCATTCCTTCTCCAAGGAAAACTTGCCTGCTTACTCTTTTGGATCCCATGCCCTTCCCATAACATATACCAGGGCAGATACATAGTCTTTCTGTTTAATCTGACCCTGAAAAGATTTTAAATGGGAATGGCCAGTAACCGTTCTAATAAGATGTCTGACCACCCTAACTAAGTCATTCTAATGTGGAGACCAGCAACCTCAAGCTCACAAAAGTAACATAGCTTATTACCTCTACTAAAGCTGCAGCCAAACCTTTGTCATAGAAAAACTGGCTTGGAAAGGTTTGGAAACCTTTAAAGTTTAACTTTTAAATAAATGTGACAGGCCATGACAAAAAAAAAAAAAAAAAAACAACAAAAGAAAACATGAGCAAGTCTATTTGAGGCTGTATTGAGTTAGTGAGATATTTTGAATAGAGTTTAACTGTCAAACTTATAAAAATCAAAAAAGAATTGAAGAAGACATAGCATTTAGATGTTGATGCCCTTCACAGTACTTCCCCCTTCAAATATTTCTTAAATTCTGCATGGAATCAAGCTGTACCTTAACAAAAGCTTTTAATTTTAATAACTTTATATATCTTGAGTACTCTCCTATTCTCCTGTTCAATATGAAAAGTACATATACTTCTCTACTATGCAGTTTAACTTACATCTAAGAAAAAATAATTGTTCTCACGACAAACAAAGAAAAAAGTACTGTGAAATGAAAATGAATGATTTGATATCCTCTGAATGAATTAGATCTTATTGAACTTTCACTCATAGGCAATTAACCCTGAATCAGGCGCTTCTCTCAGGAATAGCAAAACTGGACAACCGAGTCCGCTGACAGATGGTGAGCTGGATATTAGCACAGATGAAACTGTTGTCTAAGAAAACATCACAACTATGTGGCAATTACAAGATAGGTTGATATGTTGAGCAAGCACAGCTACATTCTTGCTTTAAAACATCTGGAAAGTATATTTAGCGTGGGAGAAATTTTGATACATCATTTTCATCACCATTGCTGCTTCTGTTTGAACAATCCGCTTCCACCCCTTATACAATAGTGGAGGAATCTAAAAGCACTATATACCAGAACAGGACCTTTTATTCAGCAAAGTGTGAACCTGTACAATTGAAGTTACTCTGGTAATTTGTGTTAAAGCTTCCTTATTGTCCACAGTTAGATCTTGAACTCAACCCCATAAACAAAGTTTTTCCAGATCCTTTAGTGATAGATCACTGAACCCTAGTAGCAAAAGGTGCACTATTGCAGATCCTTTCCCTAAGCTGATTTTAGATCTTATGTTCTGCTCCCAAAAGGCCAGATAACTTTTTACCACTACGCTGTCACTTGCAAACATATATTTCTTTTCAAAGTTTATGAACAGCAATTATTTTGCTTATATAGTCTTATCAGGTATTTTGCAGGTTTTACCCGCTCAATGATTGCTTTCCACATCCAAGCACTTATTTGCAGTTCTTAATTATTTCATATGTAAACAGGCAACTGTTGTTCTGTTTTATTAAATCTGATAATGCAATTTTTTTTATTCCACTGCATAGTGTTTCTACCTTTCAGATTTTTGTTTTTCTTTGCTATACCATTTATTTTTAACATTTTTTTAGTTTTAGTTTTTTTCTAAATGTATACTCTTGTGCACCTATATGCTTTGTTGTCTAGTTGCTTTGACACTGATGCAAGCATTTCCCAAATGTGAGACAATAAAATATATTTCTGTTTTATTCCAAATATTTCATTGTATTTTATTCTTTATTTACCATACCTGTTTTTGTGAACAGCATGGCAGGCACAGCATTTAGCTGTCAGGACAGCAGCATTAAATTGCATGCTCCTAAACATTTTGCTTTAAATCTAAAAAGAATTGGCTTACCACAAATTCACACAGACTCTGCCATCCATGTGTCTTCTCTCTATTATAAATAGAGGTCTTTCTAGTTAGTGCTGTAATTCTCACTGACAATGCAGCACAAGGGAGAGCCCATCAGCAATAGAGATTTAGTCTGTTATTAAGGGAAGAAGAAACAAGTCATATACATTTCCAAATACAAAATGAGAAAACGCAAAGTCAGGTATGAAAAGGTGAAATGTTTCTCTCATAATAAAATGGGGATGCATGAACAGATGTTTATTTTTTCTTATTATTATTTTTTCTATGTATATTTAATTGATTGTGTCTATTAACATTTGTTTGTATTGTAAAATAGAACATGCTAATCTTGACAATAGTTTTCAAAATTTAATTAAATTAAAAAAAAAATTTAATTACAAATACAGAACTTCTTGACATATCTCAGCTTAAGTATGCAGACAAATTTGTCTATGAAATAGAGGGATACATCATGGAAAATACCTTACAAAGCATGACAGAAGCATGCCTGGATCTTATTTCCATCCTTTTAAGGTAACTGTATCCATAATACGGTTAAAACTATTCTGGTGTCCCAGCCACATTCTGGTTTATCCAAAGACTCTACCTCAGAAATTATAGCAATCTGTCTTTTAACTTTGATGCAGTTAAAAGGTTTCCTTTATCCATTCTCATCTCTTTTCTACTGACCTGTGTGTGAATCTGTGTGTGCTCCTTTCTTGGCCTCAGAGGGAGGACCATTTTTCAATTTTCACAATCAATTTGAGGACGGTTTGTACCAAAATGAGGCTTTTCCAAACGTTTACCAAACTGGCCTTCACTTTCTACTTTGCTGACAATTAGGCTTAGGAATTTAGCTTAGGTTAGAGTTAAGAATGCAGTGATGATGGTATAGGTTTGAGATTATTGTAAGGGTAGAGCATAGAAATGGTTGAAAATGACTGAAAATCAACAGAAGTCAATGGAAGTCAACAGATGGTCTGCACTACATATATCAAGAAGAAAATGTTTGTATATGTGGTCATGTGCTTTTATTTACTTATTTTTTACTTAAAGGGGCAGAGCAAGGCCCTTTTTGCAGGAATATGCTACATTGTTGAAAGTTGGAGATACATTAGTCCGGATTGAGGAAAAGCTCTCATCTTGGGCTTAGGTTTAGGACTAAGCGTTGAATTGAGCTAAGATTAGGTTTAGTGCTAGCTGCTTGTTGGTAATGGTTGGGGTTAGGGTAAAGGCTTGGGTAGGCCAGACAAATGAATTTACAATGAATGGAAGTTGAGGCAAGGTCCCCGTAAGCATAGCAGGACATAACATAGGCGCGTGGGTGTTTGTGTGTGTGTGTGGTGTTGCATATGTATATGTGAAGGAGAGAGAAGAAATGGTAACAGTGAGAGACAGGGGGAGCAGTCAGGGAAAGAGATATGAGAGGGTGGAGCTAAGCTGTCTGCGACCAAGGCCCAGAGAACATAAAAAGAAAAATACGGTCATAAAACCTCTCTATGACTATGAATACTAATACTGACTCTGTGAGCCAACCAACCAAGTCTGTCCTATCCCCATTCTTTTTGTCTTGCAAAGAGAAATGATGCAGCTTAGAAATAAAGCGAAAAGAGTGTGCTGCACAGCCTGAATTGTATATCTTAGTTCTTCACTGCTACACACATAACAGTAGCACAGATTAAACAAGAGAAGATTTGTTATCAGCCCTAGTGAAATGCATGGAGCCTTCATTTGTTTGCTGTCATAACTTGGGTTAATTTTATTTATAAAGCACAGCAGATTAGCAGTTTTTCACTACATTTATAAGACTGCTGAGATGTTAAAGTGAAATTACAAATAGCCCCTCCTTTGTCAAACACTTTAATTAAATAAAACAGTTAGTATAATTTTTGTAGCCACAATCCAAAAGACTGATTATAAAATTTATGACATTCCATGTGTGCCAATGCGACAACAAAATAAGTAATTCAGGCAGCAATTCAGGCAGAAATGTTCAGACGGTAACAGGCAGGCTTAGTAGTTGAGAGCAGAAACACGACATGCTATCTGGAAAACTACTGAACTATAAACTACCTCGCTCCACTGAGCCAAAACAGGAACAGGGCAAGTTCAGTGGACAAGAGTCAGGACATGATCAGGAAACACTAAGACATGACTAAAAGAAAACCTTCTATAACCACAGGCCTTCGAGAAAGAGAAAACGAACTCTGGAAATCAGCCATGATCTCCAACTAAAACTGAAAACACATAGTCAATGATCTGGCCCCGATAGCCCTATATAAAGCAGTAGGAGCAGGTGGATAAGATGTGTGATAATTAACAACTGGGCAGTGTAAGGCAGGTGAGTGAAATGAGCAATTAGGTATGCTATCAAGGCAGCGATCATGACACAAATTGTAGATCCGTACTCCTTTTCCTAGCTCCTATCCTTTCGACTTTTATGAGGTCAACAGTAAGAACCTTATCCAGGGTAGGAAAAGAACTCCTGACAGCCGCCAGCCTTACGGGTGTCACTACAAGGTGGACATGCACTCGAAAGAGTGTTAAGGTGGTCCTAATTTGGCTGTAGGGATGCTTTTTTATGGTCATGGTTGATGGGAACAAATAAGACAATAAATAAAGAACAATCCTGGAAGAAAACGCTGCTAAGCTAAAATCTTTTGTGAACTAAGGGGGGTTCACACCTGGTTCACGTTCAAGCATGACAACTGTAAACATAATCAAAACCCAGTTTAGATCAAGACCTAAATTTAGTTAAAAATATGAGGTAAACCTTGAATGTTTCGAGGGTCTTTCTGGGTAGAGCAAAGTCATCTCTGGTGTAACTGCTGCCCCTTCAACATGATAAAGCAGCAGACAACAAGATTAGATTTGAACCACTCCAAAGAAAATTTGTGAAAACTTCTGTTCAATAACTCTAATGGTGTTAGAGACATGAACAAAAAGACTTTCAGCTTTATTTGCAGTTAAAGGTGATTCTAATAGGCATGTAATAAGGGTGGATGAACGTAATTGCACACCACACTTTGGAAAGCATATATCCGAAAAATATGTTTGCTGAAACTTTTTTTATGAACATTGACTCCCTTTACTTCCCATAGTCTGTGGTGGTCTTAAATATATGTTAGTAAAATACATTAAACTTTGCAGTTGTTCTATGAATAAAAAAATACAAAATAGAAAAATCCAAGTGCATACACACATCACATATTGATTTGGGTCTTCCGTAACTGTGTTCATGGAATTTAAGTTTATATCACTATAAAACTAACCAAAATATTTATCATATTTTGACTTGGCCAGAAAACATTTAAAGTGTTATTGAAACATTTGAATGTGTTAATGTTTTTGAATCTATAACAAGCCAATATTTATCAGGAAAAAAATCTTGTTTTTCCTTTGGGGGAATGGAAATGTTGTACATATCCAACTGATAACCTCTTCAGTCATTTCTGGATGAATTACAAAATACATTTGATTTTACAGCCCCTGGTGCCACCTGCCAAACCAAATTTAAAAGCTTGTGCTCAAATTTTAAATGCTTCACTTACCTCACAGTAAGAAAGAAAATGTATAATTCTTAATTTTCTACCCTTTAATTCTAATACATGGCATTGCATATTCAATATATAAAGATATAAAAAGTACTATCACCTGTTTAATATTGTTTCTAAATTTTTAAATAGTTACTGTAATTTATGGTCATATGCTCCATTCAAGTACCTGTACTACATGGTATTTCTCTGGAAGATAACTTTCCCTGTGAAATGTTGGAGTACTGAAGAAAAGTCCTAATCTCTCAAGCATTTCTAATGAGTTTTTCTCTGTCAATTATTTGATAAGAACAGACGGGACTGCAGGCAGCATGTATGATACACTTGCTTCCATTGCCGATGTGAAAGCACTGCTGAACATAGGTATTCAGAAGCTTGTAGTTTGTAATCTACCAGTGTAACATCCTATATAAACATTGCTAGCAGGCACAGTAAAGTTACCAAATTTGCTCTCCTTAATCTGTAAAGGCACACACCATATGAATAACTCCTACGAAGCCCATCCTAACCCTAGTCATTATAGCTCCTTGCCTCAACCCTTAACATTTCCACCACCCTAATATCTTTATTTGTCCACCTGCTTGTGTGTGTGTGTGTCTTTTTATTTTGGAACTTACCACACTAAGTCCAAGCTGCTCCCTCTGCAGGTAGGGAAGGTTTCTGCGCTCCAAGCTAGAAAGGTAATGTTGCAGTCTGGTGTAGGTGTAGGGGTAGCAGTATGCAAACTGGTACACATCATCTTCTCGGTCGAAGCAAAAAGCAAATGACATCACGTAGTTGCGTCTGTGGTCAGGGCAGCGGTAGTAGTAGACGTTTTTTGGTGGAAGCCTCTGCCTGCAACAGAGACAAAGGAAGCAACAAATGCTGAATATATATACTTAAAATTTTGTTTGTAATGAGTGAATAATGGGCAAAGGAGGACACCCATACTGATATACATGTACAAGCCACCTACAGGGAGGAGGTGGAGTAGTAAAGTATAAATTAACCTTTAAAAAAAAACAGCCGGATGCCACTATATGAATTGAAAGCTCAATTTTTCAAATATTTCGAAAAATTCTTAGAGATAGGGCCAAGGATGAGGGAGGTCTTGTTGGTCTCCTTCTCCATCTCCCGATACGCTCTCGCCTGCATCCAGCCTTTCAGATATTTCAACACCTTAACATTTCTAAAGCGTCCTAACTAAACAGTTTTATGTTATTTTTAAAAGCATCATTTCAAATGACTCAGGTAGTCAAAAGAAAACACATATTTAAGGATGGTGCCACCAGGTCAGCCTTTCTGGTACAGCACCGGACTGATTAAAATCTTACTCAAGGGAAATGGCCTTTTTGAGCGAGTGGTTAACTTTGTATCAGAGACCACATGTTTGTGTTGGGATCCTCAGGCTTGCCCACCAGAGGGCGCCGAGGATCCTCTTCTGCTCTCTTTTGTCTCTTTCTCTTAGGGCTGGAGTCACGGTCAGGTTCTGGAGATTACCCTCTGCCTCCAGCAGAGTGCGCCGTGGGTCCTCCTGAGCTGAGCCTCTCACACACCTGTGGCTGATCTAGTAATCAGGAGGACCACAGTATTTAAGCTACCTTCAGACCTGGATTCCACGCCGCAGTGTTGATCTTAGTTGGTTAGCTTCCTGAGCCTTTGTTACAGAAGATTCTTTGTTATCTCTAGTGTGAGATCAGAATCTAATTCTTTCTTGTCTCTGCCTCACAGGAATCCTGTCTCTTCATAAAAGCTCTGGATGAGCTTAACCTACTGTCTCCCCGTGAAAGCTCTGGATGAGCTTAACCTCCTGTCTCCTCGTGAAAGCTCTGGATGAGCTTGGCCACCTGTCTCCTCGTGAAAGCTCTGGATGAGCTTGGCCACCTGTCTCCTCGTGAAAGCTCTGGATGAGCTTGGCCACCTGTCTCCTCGTGAAAGCTCTGGATGAGCTTAACCTCCTGTTTCCCTGTGAAGCTCGGAAGAACTGTCTCTCTGGCAACCTGTCTCTGGCCTGCAGCTCTGGGAGAGTTGCATCATAGGAAGCCAGTCCCACGCCTGACGCTCTAGGAAAGTGAACCTGCTAATCTGCCCTGGTGAGCCAACCCAAGGATTCCTACGTGGATTTCCCCTGTTGTTCCCTACGGTGAGCTGGAAGCTCAGCCTGAAAGACTCTCCGTGTTTTCCCCTGCAGTGAGCTGGAAGCTCCAACCCAGGACTGCCATTCAACCCTAAGCTAGCAATGCTTAGCCTCACATGAACTCTGTTACCTACCATCTCCCTTTTCCAGCTCAGCCCCCAGTGAACCAGCCCCCCTGCCTGAATCAGTTCCAGTATTCATGTGCTTGTGTTCTAAATAAACTCTTTTGGACTTTTACCCAGTTCTCCCGTGTGTGTTCTGCATCTTGGGCTTGACTTAGAAAAAACCCATCATGACAGAACACTGCGGCCAAAACACAAGCCCAGCAGAACACCTCCGCCGGTGGATTAAGGAACGGGACGCTTAGATCCAAGGACAGACACAACCCTCCGTGAGTTTAACTCTAGTTTTGATTGTTTAAACCAACGTTTCTGGATTCTACGGACTTCGAGGGAATCATAAGATGGCGCCTGCTCAACTTCCGGTTCCGGAGCCAAACCCGCCCCCTAGGTCAGAACCAGTCCCGTCATTTCCGGTTTTCCGCCCGTCACTTCCTGAAAGGTTTTCTGGCATTCCTAGTCGATTAAACGGTTTTCTTTTTCAGTGCAAAATATTTCTTGAACTCTCCTCCTCTAGTTTTTCTAATGACAGGGAAAAAATAGACTTTATTATTTCACGATTATCCGGAAAAGCCCGCAAATGGGCAAAGACCTGTTTTTCTCCTGAATCCAGTATTTCTTCTACCTTTGAACGTTTTTTAAAGGAATTCTCTCTAGCCTTTTCTGACTCAACCAAATCTCAGGGTCTTGCTGATTTAAAACAGGGGAATAGAACTGTCAAAGATTTTATAATTGAATTCCGGGTCAGAGCCTCCACTTCCGGTTGGACTAATGCCATGCTCAAAAACATTTTCTTGAATGCTTTAAATGTTGAGATTAAAGATGAGCTGGCAAAAGTTGATGAACCTGCAACTTTGGAGGAACTCTTCTGTTTAGCTAGCTATCTGGATCACAGATTACGAACCAGAGTTAGGTGCAGATCTTGGAACCCAGTCCAGCTTAGTCCAGTCCAGTCCTTTCCGTTCCAGTTCAGTCCAGTCCGTTTCTGCCCAGCACCGTCCAGTTCAGCCCAGTTCTGTCCAGTCCTGTCCAGACCAGTCCAGCCCCATACAGTCCTGTACAGCCCTGTTCAGTCAACTTCCGTACAGTACTATCCAGTTCAGCCATCACCTACATGACCATCAGTTAGTACCATCCACTAAGAAACTTAAAATTATACCACAGCTCCATACCCGAACAGTCAGAGCACCTGAAATCCAAGAATCCGATCTCTGGAATTTTTTCTATGGGGATAGAGATGATCTCTTCCCCTTCTTATCACCTCGTTCATCTCCCAACCAACCAACTAGTTTAGCGTCTGAATCCACTAGCACACCTGCTTACCTTTTGTCTCAGTCAGTCTCCGCATCTATTGGCCCTGTTTCCATTAATTCCCGACGTAAGAAACGGCGTCGCTTTAAGCCAGCTCTGAGCCATCTAGAAACCCCTGAGTCAGTTCTTAGTCGTCTAGAGACCCCTGAGTCAGTTCTGTGCCGTCCAGAGACCCCTGAGCAGACTTTAGAAGAGGTGTCAGAATGTAGGGTGTGTGATTTGATTCTTCCTAGAGTCTATCTGCAGAAACCTCAGGCCTCCAAGAACTCCCTGCTGGCCCTTCAAGCCACCTCAGAGACCGAACATGAGCCCCCATGGGTGTTTTCTCCTGTCCCTGAGGGGGAACCACAGTCGATGGCCTCCCCTGTTCCTGAGGCGGATCCACAGTCGGTGAGTTCACATGTTCCTGAGGCGGATCCACAGTCGGTGGGTTCGCATGTTCCTGAGGCGGATCCACAGTCGGTGGGTTCGCATGTTCCTGAGGCGGATCCACGGTGGGTGGGTTCGCATTGTCCTGAGGCGGATCCACGGTCGGTGGGTTCGCATGTTCCTGAGGCGGATCCACGGTCGGTGGGTTCGCATGTTCCTGAGGCGGATCCACGGTCGGCGGGTTCGCATGTTCCTGAGGCGGATCCACGGTCGGTGGGTTCGCATGTCCCTGAGGTGGAGCCACAGTCGGTGGCCTCCCCAGTTCCTGAGACTGAACCACAGTCGGTGATCCCGCATGTTCCAGACCCGGAGCCGCAATCGGCGGGCTCCCCTGTTCCTGATTGGGAGCCGCAGTCGGCGGGCTCCCCTGTTCCTGATTGGGAGCCGCAGTCGGCGGGCTCCCCTGTTCCTGATTGGGAGTCGCAGTCGGCGGGCTCCCCTGTTCCTGATTGGGAGTCGCAGTCGGCGGGCTCCCCTGCTCCTGAACCGCAGTCGGCGGCCTCTTCAGAGCCTCCTCCAGAGCCACACTCGACGGTCTCTTCAGGGTCTCCTCCAGAGTCACTCTCGACGGTCTCCCCAGAGCCTCCCCCAGAACCGCAGTCGGCGGTCGCTACAGAGCCTGAGCGGTCGAGGAGGGGACGGGGTACCCCGTGGGGGTACCTGCTGAAGCTTGAGCGTCATCCTCCTGAGAAGCTGCTTCGCCTCCGGCCCCGCGGCAGACCTCCAGAGCGTCAGCTTCGCCTTCGGCCTCGCGGCAGACCTCCTGAGCGTCAGCTTCACCTCCGGCCCCTTGGCGGACCCCCTGGGCGTCAGCTTCGCCTCCGGTCCCGCGGCAGACCCTCGGAGCATAATCTCCACCGTCGAACCCATGGCATACCCCCAGAGTATCAGCGTCGCCTTCAACCCCGCTGCCGGCCACCTAAGACTCTGCTCCGTTGCCGGATGGTAGACCGGTCTCCTGAACTTCATCCGTGTCTCCGGCCCGGCGGGGGTCCCCCTAAGACGCTGCCCCACCTTCATCTCAACGGTCGACATCCTGAGCAGCAACTACGCCTCCGCCGTCGGCCCCACAGCAGGCCACCTGAGACTGTGTCCTGCAGCCGGCCCCACGGCAGGCCACCTGAGACTGTGTCCTGCAGCCGGCCCCACGGCAGGCCACCTGAGACTGTGTCCTGCAGCCGGCCCCACGGCAGGCCACCTGAGACTGTGTCCCGCCGCCGGTCCCTCGGCCGGTCACCTGAGACTGTGTCCCGCCGCCGGTCCCTCGGCCGGCCACCAGAGACTGTGTCCCGCCGCCGGTCCCTCGGCCGGCCACCAGAGACTTTGCCCAAGAGGGTTTTTGGGTTTTCTTTTGTGTTCATCCACCATAAGTGGATCGTTTTTTGTTCTGGATTCTGGTTTTGTTTTCTGCCCTCTTGGCCTGTTTCCACCTTCGCCCACCCTGGGTGGGTTGTTTTTTGTTTGTTGGACCTCTTTTTCTGTTGGTTCTAGCCCTCCTTGCCCTAGTGCCCCCGCCGCCCGCCCTGGGTGGGTTGTTTTTTGTTTTCTGGACTCTGTTTTTTGTTTCTGGCCCTCCTCACCCTAGTGCCCCCTCCGCCCGCCCTTGGTGGGTTGTTTTTTGGACTTTTTTTTTTCAGGGGGCGTCTGGAATCCGCCCTTGAGGGGGGGGCTCTGTTGGGGTCCTCAGGCTTGCCCACCAGAGGGTGCCGAGGATCCTCTTCTGCTCTCTTTTGTCTCTTTCTCTTAGGGCTGGAGTCACGGTCAGGTTCTGGAGATTACCCTCTGCCTCCAGCAGAGTGCGCCGTGGGTCCTCCTGAGCTGAGCCTCTCACACACCTGTGGCTGATCTGGTAATCAGGAGGACCACAGTATTTAAGCTACCTTCAGACCTGGATTCCACGCCGCAGTGTTGATCTTAGTTGGTTAGCTTCCTGAGCCTTTGTTACAGAAGATTCTTTGTTATCTCTAGTGTGAGATCAGAATCTAATTCTTCCTTGTCTCTGCCTCACAGGAATCCTGTCTCTTCGTGAAAGCTCTGGATGAGCTTAACCTACTGTCTCCCCGTGAAAGCTCTGGATGAGCTTAACCTCCTGTCTCCTCGTGAAAGCTCTGGATGAGCTTGGCCACCTGTCTCCTCGTGAAAGCTCTGGATGAGCTTGGCCACCTGTCTCCTCGTGAAAGCTCTGGATGAGCTTGGCCACCTGTCTCCTCGTGAAAGCTCTGGATGAGCTTAACCTCCTGTTTCCCTGTGAAGCTCGGAAGAACTGTCTCTCTGGCAACCTGTCTCTGGCCTGCAGCTCTGGGAGAGTTGCATCATAGGAAGCCAGTCCCACGCCTGACGCTCTAGGAAAGTGAACCTGCTAATCTGCCCTGGTGAGCCAACCCAAGGATTCCTACGTGGATTTCCCCTGTTGTTCCCTACGGTGAGCTGGAAGCTCAGCCTGAAAGACTCTGTGTTTTCCCCTGCAGTGAGCTGGAAGCTCCAACCCAGGACTGCCATTCAACCCTAAGCTAGCAATGCTTAGCCTCACATGAACTCTGTTACCTACCATCTCCCTTTTCCAGCTCAGCCCCCAGTGAACCAGCCCCCCTGCCTGAATCAGTTCCAGTATTCATGTGCTTGTGTTCTAAATAAACTCTTTTGGACTTTTACCCAGTTCTCCCGTGTGTGTTCTGCATCTTGGGCTTGACTTAGAAAAAACCCATCATGACAGTTTGGCTTTTCCCAATGGTCCATCTTAAAGCCCCTCCTATTGCTCCCTATTTAATATTGACTTGCTAGCTCTACCTCTGGCCTGTACTTTTGTCACGCCCCGAAATTTACATACAGACCAGCCCACTAGTTCACGGCCCAAGAATATGAAAGAGGTTGATATAAGACACCAGTTTAGCTGTTTAGCCTACAGTTGGGTTTACATCTACAAGAATTGCAAAGCAGGCAGATTCTCTATTGAAAATGAGCCAGGACCAATGTTACACACCCTATTCAGAGACCTTAAGAACCAGCACCAAATACCTTATATAATCATTATATGACCCCTTTAAAGTACTTCTTTAACTCTATACATCTTTGTATAGTTTAGCACCAAAATATTACATTCTTTTGTATCAACCGCCCAAACCTCTAAGGTCTTCTGGCTTAAGTCTACTCTACATACCCTGAAACAGTACCAAATATGGTTAGGCAGTGTGTAGTTCTCACGCTCCACTAAACTTCAAGAAAACTACAAAAGAAAACTCTCGGCTGTTTTAGATTAAGAAGATATTTGTTTGTAGTGGCCATTGACTGTTACATAAACATCATTACTTAAGTTTAAGTAAACATTCCTTTCTCTTTTTAATCAACCATTTTATCTTTCTATTATTAACAGTCTTACTTTGATTATTAACTTTTAATTTGTGTTGCCTCTTTGCCAGTGCAATATGCTTTTCTTTTTCTCTTTTAGAGCACTTTAAATTGCCCTGCCAGTGAAATGTGCTTAATAAACTTGACTTGCCTAACAGATATTTATAGGACGAAGAGAAGTTTAAATCTGTTTCTTTTTAGGAAAATTGAGTCACTTTTACTAACTGTCTGAAACTACTGTGTAATGGTGTAAACTAATTTTAATCTCAAATATGAATCAGTATGCTTGTAGTCAGATTAATCTTCTGATATAGCATTGAGTGCAATGTATTGGATCTGAGTAAAGCAAACTGTCCTGGACCTGTAGTTATTATCGCTCAGGATAGAAATGCTGCACACCACAGAAATTTGTCTCTTTTAACAAACTTCATTGGCTTCAGTCTGCCCCTATTTGATTCCTCATAAATATTCTTATTTAGATGTATTCTTTCATTTTTTAATCATATTTTGTTCTGTCTTTCTCCTATTTTCTTTTGTCTTTTCCTTTTAATCATCGAGTTATAAAAGTTCAAGCCTAAGCTCAATATACAAAGGCAAAAAAAAGATATAAAAAAAATGCAGTATAAAAGCAGAGAAAACATGAAGATCCTGAGTGATTGGTGTGTTATGGGTACTAGGATCTGGGAGAAAGGTGGAATAAGGAGATAAGGCAAAGATGACAGAGAAGGGTGATGGCATATCTGGAACTGATACATAGATATACAGGAAAGCATGGTGGCTGGCAGTACAGTCTCTTCTGTGGCGACTCTGGCAAACAGATCAGATATGATGTTATCAGGACTGAGACTGACACAAGACCTGCTAATCAAACCACTTTTGCCAGCTCAGACCGATCCAGCTTTTTTACCCGAGTCACCCACGAAGAAGAGGAGAAGGCAGGAGAGCCAGACTTCTATATGTATGCACAGATACCTTAATTAATTTAGCAGATTTTGAACAGATATGTAGTGTGCATACAAGCATCACTGAGAATGTGAAAAACCTCTGAAGGCACCTAGTGAATCAAAAAAGCTAAATCCATCAACCTCTAATAGAGGAAAAAGAACAAACGCCAAGGCTGATTATTCCTTCAGCAGTAGAGAAAAGAATATGTCTGCATGTGACTATCTCTGCAGAATACTAATGCAGCTAATGGATAGTTATACCACACCCTGGCTGCCAACAACACCCAGCATACCAGAGTTGTCCAACAGTAAAGCTGGACAAAGAGGAAAGGACAAGAGCAAAAGGAAAATATCAATTCTACAATGAAATAAATGAAATTCTCTTCCCCCTTTAAAACTCCATGACCACTTGGGTTTCAAATGTGCTTGCAAGGACAAACCAAAGATCCTTGTGACACCAATGAGTTTCAACCCTAGGCTCCATACGTGCACCAATGCTTTTTGTCATACCAGTCCTCTGAGATGCAGGTTAATTAAAAATATGATGATTCCTCACCTCTTTTACATATTTCCATGTTTGCTGTGTCCATCCATGCGATCCCCCTTCTCACTGTTTCTCCTTCTCCCTGCTGTAGAATCTGTGACCTTGCCAGAGACTAAAAAAGTCCTGGCTATTGATTTTAATTAAATCTGCTTGTCCCATCACAGCGTTATAGTTATACGCTGGAGAAAATAGCTCAGTGACTTGTTATGGAAAGAAAGGACAGTATAGAAAGCAATGGTCGAAGAAGATGTCTTTAGCTCATTTAGGAGCCACAGATTCATAGACAAAAGGCACAAATATTTACAACATATGCACATCGGTTTCTGGTTATGTTAGAAGTCCGCACTCCTGCTCTCAACCTGCCAATTTGTTTTATCTAAATGGTTTTTTTCCTGTGCCTCTTCACTTGCCCATCTATTGACGTGGCACAGAGGTGTCGTTGCTTAACAGAAGGAAAAAAAATAAAAGGAGAATCTCTCCTGGTATAAAAACACACTCACACCAAGTTTTACATTTTAGTGATTACAGAAACAAATTAACAGTGTGGTGCACAGAGAAACAACAGCACACACTGGCCCCGTATGTGAGCCACATCAAGTTCATTTCTTTTGCAGCAAGCTGTGGAACAAGTTAACCTCCAGAGCATCACCTAAGAGTCACGCAGAATACAAAGACACAAGGAGTGGAGGAAAATACAGAGTAAAATAAGATGCAAATGCAGAAAGTGGAAGACAAGCAGAAACAGAAACAAGTGAAAAGACAAAGTCAAAGATAAAGAGGCACTTTCTTGTAGAGCTGGCTAGCAACCTTTAGACATGTCTCAGTTTTATGCCATGTTTTCTTTTTTGTTTTGAAAATATATTACAAAAAAACTCCTGCTTTGATTCTGATGGTGCAATGATGAAGGCTTATAAATTGGTGGCTTTTATACAGGAGACATTTTGTCCGTATTTTGAAATCATTCAGGCGTAGAGGGCATGCCAATCTAGGCTGCTCTGAGTGCTTTCACTGACAGAGGCAGAAAGTTGCAGGACTAAAGTCGCGGTGCCTAAAAACAAAACACCTACACGCGCTAGCAGAACCCCTTTTAATTTTCCATAGCACCATTGTCCCTTTAGGCCTGTCATCCCATCAACGTTTAGGAAGGTTAAAAGTCTGGGTGCACCCATAAAGCTTTCAACCGTCACACATTCATACTCTCTGAAAACAAAGAGTATGTCCTTTTGGCAAACACTTTGTCCTGGGTAACATGTTTGGTCTGTACCACACCAAAAATTAAAGAGGCATGTTTTTCCTGCGCTCTTAAATGAAACCAAATGTTTGGTGCTTTGTTTTTAAAGCAAAGCTTTGTGCCTTTTACTTGCGTACTAAGTCAAGCAGAAAAACAGATTTTGAATCACCTAAGGAGTTCATATCAACATGTGGAAGTAAGGACATGCATGTTTATGTGCATGATGGTGTGCATACATATTCCAGGAGCATCCACTTTTTTTGGATGCAAATCAAGTTGAAACAAAGCTTTCTGGAAACACAGTTACTAGGCAACCTGTGCTGGCTTTGTACTTTGGTTTGGCCGCTACTGTATATATTGTATTTGGTGGTAAAATGTATTATTTGACTACAGCTTAGTAAATCTGCCCTTTAAATTTGTAAAACTATTGACACCCCTTGGAAATGTGTACCTACTCACATGAAAAATCCCAAAACTGTAAGCAAATTTATTGGAATTGTGTGTATAAGATCCCCCTAATGAAGTAAACATCTGTAATTCATGGCTATGAAAGTTAGAAATATTAAAAATATATGCATTGCATTTGTAAAAAGCTTTTTTTTTCTTTTTTTAACTGCTATACCTATAAATACAAGATACTGCAACAAACTAGCTTTCTGTTCTGTAACATTTTTGGAGAGCAGGGAGAAAGGTTAGGCTTAAACAAAGTCTTCTTGTCCTACTTTACAGAGGTATGCTGCTTTGTATTTGTGCTCTCTGTATTTAACACTTACTTATTCATATTTAGATAGGTTAACACATTTTTTTCATGTTTGCATTGTAGGACATAAAACAAGTGTGTTAAAGTAACTAAATATGATTAAGTATATGGCAAAAACCTTTGCATTATTTTTTCTGTCTCAAAATGATTGGCTCAAAGCAATTAAAATAAAATCAGGTGTATTTTTGTTGTCGGCTTCATTGTGTCATCATATTGACTGAGGTCTGAAGGGGCAAAGTAAGAAAATAACCATAGGGCAGGGGCTGCAGACAAGCGGCTCCGCAGTTGCATGCTGCTCTTTAGCGCCCCCCTTGTGGCCCCCTGGAGTTTTTTCAAAAATGTATGAAAAATTTAATATTTTTTAGCTTTGTTTATTTTAATATGGTGTGCAGGAGGTCAAACCAACATTCATATGTTTTCCAAGGCTGGGAACCTTTGTATAATAAATAGATTTAAACAATAAATGTAAACAGAGATCAGTGGTCATAATCTGCAACACAGGTTTCAGCGTGGCAGGGTGCCAGGCAAACAAGGCAGTGATTGTGTGTTGGACCACTGATCCCAAAGGGAAAAAAAGGAAGATAGCTGATGAGAACAGAGGATTCAAAGAATGGACTGAATCATTTGCTTTTATTATCAATGCGGATGGATTGCCTGCATTTTTGCTTTGTTATAAGAGTTTGTCAAAAAATAAAAAGAGTAATATGAAAAGGCATTTCTGGGGAAGGTATGCTCAATATAAAGCCAATCACAAGGTTAGGAGTGAGTGAAAAAGCACTGTTGCAGAACTTCTGGATAAATTAGCGGAGCACAGAGATATATTTAAGACATGAATTGCATCTCCAAGCTCCACTAGTGCTGCTAGTTTTGTTGTAAGCATGCAAAACCTTTCACAGATCGAACAGGTAGCGCTCTGATGCAGGCACAGTATGTGAATTTTCTTCAATGCTGGTGATGCAGGATCTGAGATTTTGGGGTTAGAGAGCTCTGCTCTGCTGGATATCAGTTCCTGCTTGGCCCCCCATGTCTCAATCAGCTTCTCCCAACAGAAACTCGCCCACCATAGAAAGATTCCTTTATCGGGTTTCTTACATTTCATCAATGCAACAAAACCTGAACCATGTGGTGAAGCAGCACGCAATGAATTCCACGCGGTGAGAGCCTTCCCTGCTCCTGCCTCACCTCTCGCTACTATGTGACATTGTGAGGATAAACATTTAATCCATCCATCCGTTTTCTGTCATGCCTTTTCCCAGCAGTGGTTGCTAGAGGTGCTGGTGCCTATCTCCATGCTGTCTACGGTGGAGAGGGACACACCCTGGACAGGTCGCTAGTTAAACATTTAATCATGAATACCAATTATATATATAAGCCCACGTAGTCCTTTTTTATAGTGGGCTAATACACTTAGAGCCCATGTTGTCATACAAGGCTTATAGAAGACTTTTACAGTTTTGCGACTCCAGACAAATTTGTTTTTTTGGTCCAATGGGGCTCTTTGAGCAGTTTGGCTTGCTGAACCCCTGCCATAGGGGATTAATACCAATGCTTGGATCTTCTATCCAGCAGCCATAAGCATTTGCAGGAAACAACAACAGTTGTAACTTATGGACTCCTCTGTAACAAGGAAGCTAAAACTTGCCCACCTGTGGAGACACCATACCGTTTGCAGCTTTCTAAGGTCAGAAACAACCCTCTGATGAGACTGAAACATGAGCACGTAAAAGACACTCACTTGATGGTGGCATCAAAACACCCAGGTGTTCTTCCATCATGTGGCTATTTTACCCGCTGCCTATTGTTAGAGGCACAGCAGAGAGCTGTTATCTTCAGCCCTCGGTGTTAGCTCTGATATTCATGTATTGCTGGGGAATTTCATTAGCTGATCTGTCACAGGATTGGCAGCTTTTAAACCTCAATGAATTTCAAGGTGAGTTCACCAAATCAGCTCGGTCAATATCAGATGATACCCGCAGCGCTTTTCCTGAGCTTATATTATGCAGCTGACATAAAGTGAAAAAGTTATTTCCATAAAAACTGAGAGCAGTCATAAATCGTGGACGCCCATCTAACACCAGAAAGAATTAGTTGCTTCTGTATATCTTATAAAGATTGTATCTCTTTTTGTAAATATCTGTAGCACACATTCTTGATGTCATCTTGTAAGTAATTATCCTACATTTCTAAAAAAGTATTTTTTTTTCTATGGTGTTTTTTACTGCTTTCATTTTCAAATTTTATATTTTTGTTTCTACCTTTATACTTTCATTGCCTATTTTCTTTGGTATTGACACGTCTCATTATCCTCCATGCTCAAATATAAAAATCAACATACACACATATTATTACACACAAGCATTTACCATAGTTACCATAGTTATGCCATAGACTTTGACTGGGCTACTCCCAGACGCCATATTTTCTTTGTTGAGCCACTCTGAGGTCAGCCGAATAGTGTGCTTTGGATCATTGACCTGATGAACCACTGAAGTGTGCTTATGCTCATGTCACATCTGTCAGTCATGTATTCTCATTCAGTTCTATATCGATGCTTAAAATGTTTTACCAGTAGTTAAATATCTTTCGAATCAACTGTTTTAATTTGATGACAAAATGATCCTGAATACATTTTAATTGACTTTTATAAAAAAAAAATTCTGTGTGTAGTTGTAATGTTTTAATGTAACATGTCTTGGTAATAAATTTTATCTTATCTAATCTAATCAAAAAAGCCTTAATAAAGAGATAAGTCCTATGTACTTTACCTGGTCATAATGTTGAGCTTAATCTCTCCTTAATAAAACTGTCTAATACGGCATTTAGTACTACACAAAAATAATATGAACTTCCATTAAAACATGAGTGAGCACTAGACTATATGTAACTCAAACTTCTAATCTCTTTCATGCTGAATCTGATTGAAATTCCTGAGATGTACAGCATGCAAACATTCACATGGGATGCTTTTATCACCACCTAGGAAGCACACTGAGAGGAAATTGAAAGAGGATTTACAGCAGCAGCTCTAACTGGTATTCTCAGAGATAGTGACAATGAGGAAAATATCCAGTGAATAAATAAATCTAGCTTGCTTCTCTAAAATATCTCCTCACTAACTCTCCACTGTAGTTTGCCTTCACAAATATGAGTTTTGAAAGCTATTGTTTATGAATGCATACATGCATATACTTAAAGTCATATTTAAATATGAATATAAATTATAAATAGTTTTATTTTGTATGTTTTATCTAGACAGCTAGAATGGTGGTAGTGCCGGAAAGTGCCAGTAGAGGGCCACATAATTAAGTGATAGGTGACCTTTGGAAGAGAATCACAAGAAAAACAAAAGAAAAAAACACTATATGCTTAAAAAATAAAATTGAATCATTCAATAGGCATTACTTTTTTTAAGAGTAACAGTTAAAAGCTAATTGTTAAGGGTTGAAAAAAAAGATTTAGGGTGAAAAATAGAGGAGGATGCACTTGAAAGCCTCTTAAAGTACTTATAGGTAAGATCCTGTGATAAAGCAAAAGCCCACAGACCATCCCACAGGGGCTTCACCTAAAAGAAACATGCTGGGTCTGATGGTACCCAATCCCCTACGTCCTGTGGGGCACAGGGGCAATTAGCAAAGAGCAGATGATCATTGTGCCCTCACCAGAGTGGCACCAAAGCTCCCCTATGGGGCAACCTGGCAGGTGCAGCTTAGTCTGGAAAAAAGGAGGGGGACCAGAGAAAGTACAGGCAGCCATCAAAACAACATAAAATCAAAAACAGCAAAGTGATGATCTCAGCGTTAAGCCCTCCCATGAGAGACAAATGGTAACGTAGGGAGGAGATGAGCGGGCGGCGGACCCTGTGTGAGAGCGTGTTTAAGGCAGTAGAAACATGAGACCATCCACCTATAATTGTGTGATGCAGCATTTCCCAAAGTGCAACATTATACTCCTATTACATTATCGACAGCATGTGTGTGTACAAGAGTGTGGAATGGAACAGACAGACTGGCGCCAGAGAAGGTCGTTATAATAACAGATAAGTGCCCAGAGACAAAAGATGTATGTACAGACACATTAATATGCTTACAATAGATCAGTAATCATGTGGTGCACAACAGCTCAGCAATGGTGGAGGAATAATAATTATTTATGTTCCTAATTCTAGAATTCCACCCAAAATGTATACAAAATGTGTGATTTCATTGTTGCACTTTGTTTTGAGTGTGGTTTGTTTTTGCCAATTAAGTCATTGATGCCTAAAGTATGTGATTATATATTAAAAAAAAAATAAGATGAGAGCATCGCCTGATCTCACAATGAGTCAACCTTGTTTCACAGACAAAACTGATCTCAGATCAAGCACCAACATTGACACTACAGTGTCTGGGTGGAGAATAGGGCAACTGTGTGATGAGCTCATTCTTTTGGAGAATTTACTCAGAGAAGGGAAATCAAACTCACATGACAAGCTCTGAAATCGCTTTTTAAATCATTCACAGCAATGAGGTCACCTTTTACACCATCTCATTGTTCAGAGAGGCTCTCTTTTGTAGAAAATAACCAGCAAAGTGAGTAATGCAACATCAACAAGTAAATTGTTGGGGCCAAAGGCTTTTAACTATTTAGTTATTCAGCAACAGAAGTAATACAATATAATAATCATTCAAGTCTGTAAAAAAATGTTATGTGAAAGACTGTAAAGTAGAAACAAATGCATGTTCTGTAATGATCTTGGCGCTGATGGCTGGCTTGATTCCTCATTTCATTCACCTGTCTAGCTCTGCCCCGTTTCTCATCACTGCTAATCGATCCACCTCCTCCTGCTACTACTTAAACTCCTTGTTCCCAGCCATCAGTGCCACATTATTCTTAAGCCTTTGGTGTTGAGAGTTCTCTAGCGTTTCCATAGTGTTCTGATTGCCTGATCTGTTTATGTATATAAACCTTTTAGCTTGCCTGCCCCTGTCTGATCTGTTTGCCTGGCCTGTCTCTGGACTCCTGTTTGATTCATCCGTGGACTGAACTTGGATCTGCCTCTTGGATTTCAACCTGTGGATTATCCTGTCTTCCTTCGTCTGCTTCAGTAGCCTTCTAGGCTTCCGCGTCTGGAACTCTCTGGCAGCGTCCGCTGTGTGTATTTAATGCAAGGGGACAGGCCTATTCTGAAGGCAGCTGTATGACAACACAAGGCTGCACTTTTAAATATACCTAAAAATGTTGAAACAAAGGAATATTGAAACCAAAATCTAATATTAAATCTAAGTGCTTAGAAGACAACTGGGGAATTATCTGTACATGGTCTTTAAATTAAGGATAATTCATAAGGAACCCAAAAATTGGAAAAGAATCCAAACAGTCTCTGCCTCCTGACATTTGTTTTCCTGTCATTCTGAATTTGCATTTGCTGTATAACCATTAAGCCATAGATTCAAACCAATGGCATGTTTTTAACTATCTTTTTTGTGTTCAACTTTTACACACTTTTTATTAAAATGTGCACCATGATGTTTATTAATATTTTTTTGTCGGTTTAACCTAGGTTTGACCTAACAATTAGATTTCTTTTTTAACTCTTGAAAATGCCCCACTCTGAATAAAGAGCACCTAAAACTCTCATAATACGTAAGACTTTAAACATAAAAGTAAACCACAAGCTACACAAAAGCAAACCTTCATGTTTAAAGTAGAATTTCAAGTTGCCAATTTCACCAAATGCATAGCCTGGACAAAAACCCTCACACATGGATAAGAAATGCAAACTAGAATCCAGACACCTTGAATGAAGCTCATCTTTCTTTTACGACCACTCTCAAACTGCCCGTGTAATTAGGGTGGCCAGATTTCCTGATTTTGTGCAGTAAAGTGCCAAAATCTTTACTTCTCTCCTGCCATCCCAAAACATTTAAATAATATACCACATTTGACTGGGTCAAATAGAAGAAAATGTTTTTTTTTTTAAAAGGAAATCACATGGGCTTTACTGAAGTGCATAGAAAGCAGAACTACAGTCATTGTCACAGAGCTGTGCCATTTCCCCACGTCATGATTAACCTGCACATGATGTTTTGAAAACAGAAAAGTGTTTACATAAAAAATCTACTGGTACTTTTAAATGAAAATAAAATAAAGCATCACCAAATACTGCAGGAAGGTTTATAACCCGGTGTGGATCAGTGACTGGTGACTCTCAGTAAGCTTTTTGTGAAGTTTGCATAAATAATTTTTCAGTTTGATATAAAGGGAGCACAAAGTAAAGAAAAATGGGAAAAGTTAGCCACAAAAGAAACACACAGCGGAAAAAGCAGAGGCAGTCCTGCATTGTCCCTCATCTAGTGGTCCGCTAAGTTTTGGTCACCAGAAGAACACAATCTGGTCATTTTAATGGTCTGGAACCAAACTGGTTTGTACATTTTAACATTTGAACAAAAATTTTTGTTGCATGTGTACAACAAGCCCACTTATTGCCCAAAATGCATTATTGCCCCTTATCTCGAAAAAAGAATGCTGATATTTTCTTCTTTTACAGAAATAAAGACATAATTTAACCTTAAAGCCAAACTTAAACACCTTCCAAAGATCAACTTTAAAAATGCATGTTTTGCCCATCACTGATCAGTAAAACTATATTCATTCACACTCCTATTTCCCTCCTTCCCTCTTCCTGCGTGCTCATCTCCCTCTGATCCTCCCTGAGGGCCCTGCAGAAAGATGCCAGCTTGTCTCCCCACATTTCCCTTGGCTCAGAGGGAGCAGCTGGGGGCCTGGCTGCCCTGTCTGCTTCCATACACCTCAGTATATCACAGATACACATGCACACGCCTCACGTTCACAGCTTGCAGCAGGGCTGGTGTCACCACATGAGGGCCAGGGGTAGCAGCTCCCACCGAAGGGAAGGACGAATGGAAAAGAGGAGGGTGGGGTGGAAAGAAGAGAAGCATGGATGGGCACTTGGGCTCTCAGACAGCCAGATGTTGCCAATTAACTTCTCCGGCCGCCACGGGGCTGTAGGGAGTGAAGTCTGGCACCTGTACCATCCTATCCCCCGCCCAAACACACCATTTCTTGTGTTGAAGGTAGTAGTATTTATGTGAGCAGCCTGCACAGAAGATGAGTTTAGGGCCACATCTCTCCTAAGAGCTTGATTTTGAAATACAAAGACACCTGGTCTATGGTACACTAACTGCTTAACTGTTCTGACCTTTGCCTGAATTATCCTCAATTCATTACTTTTCAGTCTCAAAAGAGACCGAAAAAAAGTCAATTCAATGGCAGGAAAAAAGGAGCGAAGAAATCTAAATATATAATACGAAGGAACCAATTTTTCTTTCATCCAATTGGAGTAATCTAAGCTAGTTCACATCCTTCAACACATTTAACCTGGATGTTGTGGATAGACCAATGTAAAATAGAGTGTTTTATTGAAGTTAAAAAAAGCACTAAATTCTATGTTTATGAAAGATTGAAAATTGCTGCATGTATTTACAGTCTGCTGCCTAAATCAATATTTTGTAGAACCAGTTTTTGATGCAATTTTAACCACTGATATTTTTTTATTTGTCCCAAGGAGTTTAGTGGATACAGACAATGATAATATGGTCCTTTCTTCTTTGCATATAAACACTAGTTAAACTAAATAGGTTGTCAAATGTCTGAACTGCTATTCGGTGTTTTACAAAGATTGTAAACAAGATTTATGTCTACTTTTTGATTGGGCAATTTTCACATTTGATTTTTTTTCTTCTGTTGGACGGTTTTCCACTCTCCAAGTCTGAGGTCTTATGCAGCTTTAAAGATGGTTTTCCCTCAGAATTGCTCAGTGTTTAGGACTTTCTTTCTCACCATCTGACCAGATTTGCTCTCCCTTCTAAATAAACGTATCTTATGGTTTTGGATGGTTTCAAAATTGAGGAAGTCTAAAGAAAAATGTGCCTTTACCATTGAAATATTTGATTGTAATATGAGAAAGGATTTCCAATAGCTCTGCACATTTACAGATTCTTGGATGTGTGTACATGCTGTCAGGCTGTGTTTGTGATTAAAATAGACAGGAGGAATTACAGGCTATTACAGAAGAGAGCCTATGCCCTCAGCAGCCAGAGCCTCACTTCCCTTAAAGGCTTATGGTTCTCAAAAAGGCAGCCTATTATTCCCCCCACAGCACACAGCTGCCTGCCGAATGTCAAAGATATAAATATATAAAACAAGCATATATCTACACTGAGATGTAGTGGACCTATTTTACAGTTTTATTTGAAAACAAAGTGCTTGCCATTTGTGAGGGAAAAAAGGGTTTGTCTAGTTTGATAGACTGTTTTCTCAAAGAACAAACAACTATTTTCTGTTATAGTGATGACCCAATTGACATAAAAAGAGAGCAAAAGACAAAAAATTAAAGGATTGAATTTAATTTATCATGCCAGCAACCTGACACTGGCGTGTGAAGAGTGGAAAGTATTCAACCTCTTACAAATCTCTTCTGTTTTTGCTTAACCTCTCCAAACCCACTGGATCGCCGGTGACTGTTTTTATACCGTTGCAACTAATAACTCAGAATGCATGAAAATTACAAAGGTAGCAGTTTTACAAATATAGACATGTTAGACATCGATGGAAAATTTAGAATCTCCAAAATTCAATTAAGTTAATTTTATGGCCACAGCAAGCACCAAAGCACAATTGAAACAGATATAGCAGCATGTCAAAATGTAAACATTACAAACCAGCCACAACATGCCTTTGAAGGCATCCAGAAGCAGTTTTTATGAATCCAATCTCAATTGTTTATACTCAAATTGTCCATAAGGGTTTACAGATTAAAAGTAACCCAGAATATTCATAATAAAAATATTCCATGCTGAGAAAATCGCCACATAACGTCTGGTTTTTGACATCAGAAAAGTTAGCTGCTCATAGCTAATGCTAAGCATCTTGCTAATAAGACTTACTTTCTCATTTGTTTGCCCGCAATGTTTTGTAGGTTTCTTAACATCGTTTTCTTATCTACAAGACAAAAGTGACCGCATCTTTGTATGACTATTTGAGTCAGGAACAGTCGCTGAAGTCTCCCAAGCGCTCCTTGTGCGTCAGCCAATGACGCAACGAGTAGAGCCATATTACGCCTCATAGAGTCATGCTGTTATTGTTTAAGACCATGTGGGGTGTCTGGCTTTGTAGCCAATGAAATAAGGTTTCAAACAAGGGTAGACGTGGCTGGGTTGCATAAAGCAGAGCCGTGTTACCGGCTTGCGTAAGAGTGAAATTCATTGCTGAGACTGGATCAAAGCGCGCAGTTCGAAGCTGAATAATAACAAAGATGCTGATGAAGGTTCTCAGTCATCCAGGTCATAGTCATTCCGTAAAAATAAAAAAAAATATCCACTGGACTTGGTTTCCAAGATTTGAAGACGTTTCGCTATCTCTCCAGGAAGCTTTCTCAATTCAAATCTGGATCCGCAGTGAGTTTGAGTCTTATATAGACAAAGCCTTGTATCGCTTGGAAACATGCAAATGGTAACCGATGAATGGGTTACCATTTGTGGTTACCTCTCCACAGACGCATGGTCCAACACATAAGAGCGGCCGCCTCTGGACAAGACTCCGCAGTACATCTACACCTGGTGGACAAAGGACATTCTTTTTAGGACCAGAATGTTCACATTCTGGATAAAGAAAATAGGTGGTTTGAGAGGGGTGTCAAGGAAGCCATCTATGTTAAGAGAGAAAAACCAACTTTAAACAGAGGTGGTGGACTCCAGATTCCAGCTTCCAAAAACATACAATTCAATCATACTGTAGACATGATCCCTTCCAAATATCACCAAACCCCCCACCCCATCACAAAGGAACGAAGGACCTACAGTACCCGCTCCAGCCGGTGAACAACACCTCCTTAACGACCGACTCTTAACAATCATAGACAGGTTTCAGGTATTACAGGAGACAATCCCCCCCATAACGGCAATCCCCCCCCTTTAACGACCGACCCTCAGAATCATAGACAGGTTTCAGATATTACAGGCTAACAATGGAACTAAACGACCCATTCATCGGTTACCATTTGCATGTTTCCAAGCGATACAAGGCTTTGCCTATATAAGACTCAAACTCACTGTGGATCCAGACATTTGAAATGAGAAAGCTTCCTGGAGAGGTAGCGAAACGTCTTCAAATCTTGGAAACCAAGTCCAGTGGATACTTTTTTTATTTTTACGGAATAACAAAGATCCGATATTTTTGAAGTTTGGACGCTGACTTTGTTTTATTACAATGCCTAAGGCTGAAAAACAAAAAAAACTAAATACATATCAGAAAAAGCACTGGGGCTTACATTAGCCTGAAAAGCAGCAGTTTCGCTTTTTTTATATATTATATGTTATTTTAGGTTTATAAATGTTACGTTTTGTTATATGAACTGATTCTGAAAGTGGAGAAGAATTTGCTTCATAAAAGTTTTGTGGCCATCAAAAATCTTTAGTGTTATTCTTTGTGTTAAATAACTGAGTAACAGCATTTCACACAATTTGGCACATTTTGAGAGACCAAAAGTTGAAAGTCCCACAGCTCTAGAACTGTTGTAGCTAGAAGTCTAACATTTTCTGCATTCATGGTTGACATGATTTAGAACAAATGTAATACAATGAGACATGCCTATTCTCAAGCATGTCTTTATTACTGCTATTCAAAAAAATACCTATTATTTTTGAGAATAAACAAAACAACTTTCAGTCAGTTTGAACTCACGCAGCCTAGGCTGTGTTTTACTAATACTACATTTATATTTTTACCTTTAACTAGAAGGTGTTAGCTTTCAAATGATGTATCAACATGTAATTTGGGCTTACAGTTCCTCAGTTATTTGCTTGTCTATTTGGATATGCAACATAGGCGAGGAATACTTCAAATGAGGTAGACGTTTCAGATGATATATGAGAAACAAAATCTTAACATAATCGTATCAGAACAAAACTATTTAACTCTTTTACAAAAGGGATTGTGCCAAAGTCGGCAGGAACAACCGACATCAAGGATTTGTGAAAACTGGGAATATGTTTGGAAATTACTGTAGATAATTTATTTTCCAACTTTTCTTAAAGCTGTTTTTATATTTTCATGGCCGTCCATTTAAAGGTCATATAACAAACTTCAAACTTTTACTAGTTTTTGAGCCTTTCAGAGACTTACTGTAGTGCTTTGGCTCATTGTCCTGCTGGGTCATGGTAAGGTAAGCTTAAAAATTACAAACACAGAGATAGATATTTTTCTTTAGAATTTCTGGTACAGAGCAAACTTCATGATCATATCAATCAAAAAAGCAGCCATTCGGCATAATACAACCACAAGAATATTTGGACTGTTAATATATATCATTTTTTGCTTCATGCCACTTTCTGACCAGTTCCACACTCCCCAAAGTTTTTAATTTTGTCTCCTTAGCTAGCAGTATTATCCCCAGAATTTGTAGGGATCGTTAAAAGTTTTTCCATTTATTGTCAGACAGAAAAAAGTTTTCAGAAACACAAACTGAACAGTGCTGTTGGTAATGGTATTTCATTGACCAGAATTTTGTTTATAATGTTCAAAAACCTGTTTTCCAATGACTAGTTTTAACTAATATAAGGTACATATTTCCATGACCATATTAAGGAATAAAAAAAAAAACAATATAATTGAGTAGGACTCCTTTAGATACATTGTCATTACTTCTCTAAAAATCAACCTTCTTTCTTACAAAAAATAGCAATTGGTGAAACTGTAAGGATGGAGTTAGGGTACTGAAGATCTGCTCCATGTTGCTGAAGAAAACTTAATTTTCTATTAAACTGTGACTTTTACTAAAATATTGAGTATTATTATGATCCTGAGTCTTACTGGCTTTGCAATAGCAGTTTTGGGGAGTGTTGGCCAAGTGTTGGTTAGAGCAGTGGGCTTGTGCTCTGAGAAGGTTGCAAGTACTTGGTTCAATCCCCCAAGGCTCCACTCAGGGTTCATGAGCAAAGACCCTTAACCCGCGATTGCTCCCCAGGTGCAGCACAATGGCAGCCCACTGCTCCCCAGAGGGATGGCTTAAATGCAGAGGTAAATTTATCCAATGTGAGATCAATAAATTTCAATTATTTTATTATTATTTATTTTTAATTTTTGTATTTATTCTTTTTTTTTAACCGAGTATAACTAGAGAGTGGTAGCGGGCCTTTGCCTAATCAGGTAAAGCACCTAACACACATCCTAAAAAAAAAAAAAAAAAAAAAAAAAAAAAAAAAAAAAAAAAAAAAAACTGAGATAACAGTAAAATAAAGCACAGAAAAACATTTATGATAAAGTATAACATTGGATGGCATGCTCCAAGCTTTATTATCTGGGTGCTACACTGCAAAACTATAAATGTGAATGCCCTTTTAGGACTACACCAGTGCAAAAATGTCTGTCCTTCTGATCAAAGGTATTTTTTGACGCTGGGGGAACTGGGACTCTGTCCATGGTGCTTAATGAACACTAAGCACCATGGACTCTGTCCATGGTGCTTAGTGTTCATTTTCATTTTCACTTGATGGGAATGGATCATTCAGATGCTTGGTATTTATTTTATCTCTTCTGTTCTCTTGTCTCTTCAGATTGAAATTTCTTCTATATTTTTCGGTTAGAATTTTTAGCAGATGACTTTACTTACTTATTACCACTTACTTTAAGTAGCTTCATGTAGCTCAAAAGAATACATCTACTTCCAGAGAGTTATGTGGTGATAGTGGGTAGATAACACTTTGCAGAACATTTAATTTTTACAAGAACTATCTCTGGTTTAAATATTGCATGATGTGCATCTCAACATCTTATATCACGCATTATTGTCAAGTAAGCGATTGTAAAATGATCTAAAATTGTTGAATGAATCACTATTGGAGCAATTATAATTTATAAGCTTTTTAAAGCTAATTAACAGTTACCTCATATTAGCTCCTGAACTGAAGAGAGCTGACATTGAGAATATTTTGACTGGTGTTTATAAATTGCAAGCAGTGTTTTCACTCTGTGTCTGAGATCTGATGCTGTACATTATAGGTGGTGGAGGAAAACAAAAAGTAGCATGTTGTCTTACAACTGAATGCTATTCAAATGCTCAAGGCAGTTTCTGCAATAGGATTTCCAGCATGATAAGAAAAAGGAACAGGAATAAAACAAATAAACCGCTTTATTTATGCAAAAACACCCTTACCAATATACGAATACAGGCCCATGTCCGCCTGATGGCCTTGTTCTCCTACTGTTCAGAGAAACAGATGACTTGTCAAAGAGCTGAACCATAGAATATTTTAGTGTAAATTGAAAAAGACGAGAAAGGGGAGATGGAGTATTGAGAAAAAAAAGAGGCAGGAATTACTCCATTACATATGAGAGGTAAATCATTCGATGTGCCGGGGATCAGAGAGCAGCATTTCTATCCCCACACATTTCCATGTTCATCTATGAGCAGGATTTACACAGTTTTTATGTGTCTATGGTTCTGAACCTCATCTATCTGTCTCTGATACACACAATGAAACCGTAACACTTATACATGTCAGAATCCAGCTATGAGAAAGGCTGAAAGGCTGGATCAATGCTAGACTCCAGTGATTAGTCTTAATTGAGGAAAAAGAGCCATGGGAACAAAGAAACATTATGACCTTTCCCTGTCTGAATTCTCTGCGCACTAATAAGACACATTCGCATAATATCAGACTGACAATAATCTTCTAAGCACATAAAAATAACCTTCTCGCGAAATAGTATGCAAATGGATAGCACAGAAAGAAAAACAAACCCTGCAGAAAATTGACTATCTTTGCCATGTTTTTGAGCGCAAATGGCAATTTTCCCCCTCCTGATGAGTGTGCGCTGATCATTCTATCAGACAAAAAGAGGTCCACGTGTGATGAAAAGATTGGCAGTGATTCACACCCTGGTACTCTGGAATGACTCGCCTCTCAGAATCACTCTTTCTCTCTCTCTCCATTTCAACATCCTCCCTGTTTGTCTGTCTGCCCCCTCTCTGTGTGTCAGAGTCTGACGGAGTCAAATACCACTTGTCAGGAGTGTGCTGTTTGGACTGACATGAGATAAGAACAGACCAACTAGACAGTTAGATGCTGCTGGACTGAGGAATAAGCCTGTGATTCCAAAATACTGAGCAGACATAACACTACACTCTATACTGTAGAAACATGCAATCAGAGTTCACAAGTATACAGTTAGGTTAATAAATATTTTGACAGAAACAACATTCTCTAAACTATTGTGCTGTACATTAACACAATAAATATTTAACAAAACAATTCAGATGCAGTTAGATTTCAAATTTACAGCTTTTATTCAGTTTAAACAAAATCATACAGGGAGGCAGGGAGAAGTACAGCAGCTGGGGAAGACCTCTTGTGTGGTATCGGTGCCAAAGATAAAACATCCAAAGGGCCTCAGCAGCTACAGGCCAGTAGCGCTAACTTCACACCTGATGAAGACTCTTGAACGGTTGGTCTTAAACAATCTCCACAATCTGGTGAAGACTTAAATGGTACCCCTGCAGTACAACTCCAGGACATGTGGACATGGAGGTAGTCCAGTGGATTCTGGACTACCTCACTGGCCACCCACAGTATGTGATGGCACGGCGCTGTGTCTCAGATAGGTTGGTTTGCAGTATGGGGGTCCCACAGGGAACAGTGCTTGCACCGTTCCCTTTAACCCTTTGCACTGCAGACTTTTCCATCAACTCCCCACACTGCCAGCTCCAAAGTTCTCTGACTATTCTGCCATAGTTGGCCTCATCATCACAGGTGGGCATGACTCAGAGTACAGACAGTGGACCCGGAACCACCTTCTGATTAATGCAGGGAAAACCAAGGAGCTAGTGGTGGACTTTCGCAGAAGCAGATCTACCCCACTGACACGGATGAATATCCAGAGAACGGACATTGAGACAGTGGACTGTTATAAGTACCTAGGTGTTCATCTGAAAAACAAACTGGACTGGACTCACAACACTGAGGCTGTGTATAAGAAATGTCAGGGCAGACTTTTCCTGCTCAGGAGACTGAGGTTTTTTGGAGTTTAAGGAGCGCTCTTAAAGACCTTCTATGACTCTGTTGTTGTATTAGTCATCTTCTATGGAGCTGTCTGTTGGAGCAGTGGCTTATCTGTAGCTGAGAGAAAGCGGCTGGATAAGCTGATCAGGAAGGCCAGCTCTGTGACTGGATGTCTTCTGGACTCAGTGCAGGAGGTGGAAAACAAAAGGATCCTAACTAAATCAGAATCCCTGTAGGATAATGTCTCCTACATCATGCATGAAGCTGTTGCAGAACTGGAGAGCTCCTTCAGTGACAGACTGCTACACCCTAAATGCACCAGGGAGCGTTATCACAGATCCTTCCTCCCAGCAGCTGGAAGACTCTATAACCACCACTGTTCCCACCAACCTTAATAAGTTGTTCATGCTGATTTTTGCATAGTTTCTATCTTAGTCAGTTAAACATGCTGTTGTCATTTTGCACATCTCTGGTGTTGCTGCGATTGTCAAATAACCATTCCTGTACAAATGTCCATAGCTGTATATTGGTTATATGTTCTCCAGGTGCACAGTATTTATATTTTAAAAACAATGTTGACATTACAACATTTTATTCATTATTTTTTAATTCTTAACTATTATGTTATTCTTATACATTTTTTCTAAGGTCCACATATGTGTGACCATTTTTTGTATAATCTTTTTGCTGCTAAACACCAGAATTTCTCCATTGTGGGACAATAAAGAAAATTCCTATTCTATTCTATTCCGTTCTATTCTATTATATTCTATTCTAAACTGATTGAACTCAATACATTTTTACATTTATACACAACCGTCCCTTTCTTTTATGGAGTAAGTAAGTAAAATTACTTAAAAGTAATAAAAGATAAGGAAAATTACTGAAATGCATTCTCAGTTGGGCAGATATCAGGTGATAGACTTGGCAATTTAAGCATATTACACTTTTTTGCCTTAGGAAACTCCTGGGTTGCTTGCTTGCTGGATGTGTATTGGGTCCAGTGTTTTGCACGAACGTGTTCAATGAACGGCGTTCACCGAATATGTTCATATTTTTAGTGAACAGTGAACTGAAAGGACTGTTTTGAGGTAATGAATGTGAACGAGAGCAACGTCCACTCTGAGAATAATAAGCGACACACACAGCTCACATTTCAATTGATAACGACACTCATTGGATAATGCCAGGTTTTACGGCACTTACTATTCTTATTAACATTTAACATTTTGTGCACCAGTATTGCTTTTTATGGGTAAATGGCTTCACTTGTATAGCACTTTATTTTGCTTCTCTGTGTTATGCGCGTGTTCCTAAACACAGTCAGATGCTGACATATGTCATGTTGTGTTTTAAATTTTACTTTTGCACATTGTTTATACATAAATACAAATCTTTCCTTCTTTGTGCCTAGCATTTAAATTTACGTATGCTTATTTTTGTGAATGTATATTTAAACATATCTAATGTTTAGAAACTCAAATTGCAATCATTCATTGAGAAACACATTAATTCTAGAAGTTTGTGAACCCCAGAGAAAGCACTGTTCACATCTGACCACCTGAACAAAAAAGTCTATCTCTGCCACTGACCCTGAAATTGAAACCTTGGAAAAGCAGAGCACATTAGATGTTCTTGTTCCAAGACTGAAATCTGCTATTCTCAATAGAACTGACCTGAGAAATTCAATATAAAATCAAAACACGGTTGTTGGCCTAGAGAGAGCAGATACATTTGAAATTCCTTCTTATAATTTAAAGAAGCTTCCAGATATAAAGGTCTAAAGAGTCAATCACAACAAACTGAGGTTGGTTAAATATAATGGATTTAAAAAATAAGGGCTGCATAATTAGGATAATTAGAAACTAAATTGTAGTAATTAGGTCATTGTGTTGATTTACTGCAGCAGTTACTAATGAAGTAATTAAAATAGAACATTTCCCTTACAAGTGGGTACAACCCCCATTTATTAGAAATCCACATGGTGCTAAGTTTAATTGCAACAGACTACTGTGATATAGATCACCATAACAAAACATAACAAATTAAACTGACAAATTTGGCTTTTGACTTAAAAAGTATTAATGCTAAATGATTTAAAATATAAAATAAAGCTTTTATATATCTAACATCTTATCAAACTCCAATAGGATTGCAAATTAAAAATGCTAAATTATTGCAGATACATATTGATAATTAAATTATGCATTTACTGCATTTGAAGACTAATCCTCACAGTACATATCAATTCTGTATATCCAGTGTAACACATGTTTATATTCATAACAGTAGCAAGGAACTTTTTGGAGAAGGATTGTTCTTCTTTTTTCCCCTCCTCCACCTCTTCTGTTTTAAAGGACGATTCTATGTTAGTTTTTATTTTTTCCTACAACTGATTCCACAATAAAATGTTCAAGAACAAATAAAAGGAAGGAAAAGAAAATCACCTAACAAATAAAACATACACATCCCAAAAATAATGTAATATTAATAAAGACTGATGACCAACTGTTAACTAAAAACAGAAGACATAGAGTAAATCTAAGCAAAGTCATAAATAGGTAAACGAAACTAAGAAAAAGCGCAATGAAGACCTCAATTGGTAAGTGAAAGAAACAACAAAGGAAGTAAGTTTTTAAAACAATTTTAAAATTGTGATCCTTATCAGATCAATAACTAAGATCAGGGGTCGGCAACCCCGAGCCGCATGCAGCTCTTTAGTGCCCCCCTTGCAACTTCCTGGAACTTTTTTCTTTTGTTTATTTTAATATGGTGTGCAGGAGGTCAAACAAACATTCATTATGTTTTCCAATGCTGGAAACATGTGAATTTTCTTCCTTTTTTTCCTCCCCAAGGATTGCTGGTGACGGAGGAACTGGAACTTGGATTTAGAGAGCACTGCTCTGATGGAAGTCAATTCCTTCTTGGTTCCTCATGACTCAATCAAGTCCTCCCAACCTAAACACATCCACCATAGAAAGATTCCTTTATTGTGTTTCAATAATTTCATCACTGCAACAAAAACACACACGGTGAAGCAGCGCGCGATGAATTCCACGCAGTGAGAGCGTTCACTGCTCCTCCCTCACCTCGTGCTACTATGTGATATTCACTCGAAGATAAACATTTAATCCATCCATCCATTTTCCATCAGGCTTTATCCCAGCTTGGGTCGCAAGGGGTGCTGGTGCCTATCTCCAGCTGTCTACGGTGGAGAGGGGCACACCCTGGACAGGTCGCCAGGTAAACATTTAATCATGAATGCTTATATATTTAAGCCCACGTAGTCCTTTTTCATAGTGGGCTAATACACTTGGAGCTTGTGTTGCCATTAGGGGTGTAAATAATAATCGTTTTGTATCGATGCATCGATCCAAAAGCCGACGATCCGATGCATCGACACGTCCGCAAGATAATCGATTAATGTTTTTTTTTTCCCTCCGGTCTATTTTTATCCATTTGCTCCTGGGCGTAATTCTCCCTCCCGTGCTGCGGTGCCGCTAAACCTATTTTGCCCTCCTACCGCGCTTCCTGGTTATACTCTTACAGCAGTTTGTTGCAGCAAGCTTCACACAGACATTTTTAAATTATGCTCAGTATTGAAGCGTGGTCTGAGCTACACACTGTGGGTCTAGATACGGCCGAGGCGATGAGGAAGTGGGGGCGAGTTTAGTCCGACGACGGAGGGACAATGGCGCAAAAAGAGCGGAGATTCAGCTGGAAAAAGGGTCCCAGCGGTCTCGCGCACCTCGCTCTTCTAGCGGGTCAAACTTCACGAGTTGTTTTCCGCAATTTCGGTCATAAAAACAAAACAAGCCGGCCTCCTGTCTGGTGCACTGTTTGCGGTCAGCTACAATCTGGGAGAGGAGCAGCGGAGCGTCTCTCAAGGGGCGGTGACGTCAACACTCTGGAGCCTTCTTCTTCTTCTTTTTTTTTAATGGCGGTTGGCAAACAACTTATAGGTGCATTACCGCCACCTTCCAGAATGGAGTATGGACCAGGCAAACTATTATATTCTCCCTAAAATACCCGTTCTTCTTAGAAAATTAAAAATACTACCAAAAACTACATCCCCAGATGACCTTTGAAACAATTCCCTTATATCTAGTTTATTTTTATTCCTGTCTAACTCTCTACACAACATCTCTCTTTCCTGAATATATTTATTACATTCTAAAAAAATATGTTGGACAGTTTCTCTGGAGCCGAGGTATTGCATTGAACTCATTACACTGATTTGTGCAGTATTTTTTGATGCAACTTTTCTACTTCTGTTATTTGCTGTTGTTTCTAAAGAAAATGCATAATGATATTACAGCTTTCATTGATTTATTTCAAACTTGAAACTTTGTTTAGCCTGTAAAAAAAAAAGGTGTAAGGTGTAAAAAAAAAAAAATAATAATAATTAAAATAAATTAACCGATTAATCGATTAATCGAATCGTGGTGTATTCTTAAGTATCGAAAATAATCGAATCGTTGGGTCAGGAAATCGATACTGAATCAAATCGCCATGATGGATGTGATTTACACCCCTAGTTGCCATACAAGGCTTATAGAGGACTTCTACATTTTTCCAGGTCCAGACAGATTTATTTTTTGTTTTTTTGGTCCAATGTGGCTCTTTGAGCAGTTTGGGTTGCCGACCCCTGACAGAAGTAGTTTTGATGATGTTTAGTGAAAGAATTAACATTACTCTGTTAAATAAGTGGATATCTTATGATCATACCTCTGAGGGCTCCCCTAAATGCTAATTTCATTCACCTGCCTAACTCGGCCTGGTTTCCAATTACCACACATCTAATTCACCCACTCCTGCTTCTTTATATACGGCTCAGTACCAGGTATCAGGGCCAGACTATGTAATGTGATGTTGATGCTCTAGTTCATGCTCTTGTTCTCAGGGGCGAGTGGAGAGAGAAGTTTTTTTTTTTTAATGTTCTATAGTGTTCCTGATATTCTGATCTGTCTCTTATCCACTGAGTGTGCCCTGTTCCTGTCTTGGCTCGGTGAAGAGAGCATTTTTTTAGATAAAGCTCCAAGGTGTAGACACACAGAGAGCATATCTTTAACACAGGATAGGGTAAATATTTAAGAATGGATGTAAAATTATAGCATTTCTGAATTCCTTTGACAATGCATACTCCCACACTTTTAACAGATTTCAGTCTATATGACTGAATTCAAAACTCAAATGTAAAAACAGTTGCAATAGTATAAACCTTATGTTATAAATTGAATTACATGTCTCTCTGGTATTCTCTTAGAAAAGAGATGAACCTTTACACAAATTAACACTTGAGGTGAAGTGTCTAAACTATTACAGCTACAGGTAACATCAAGCAACTGTGCTATCCTTACTAATTTACAAAGATTGGATTTGAAATACAAACAAGTACACCTTTCAGTGGGTCGAGAGGGTTGTGTGATCATCACAGGCTCCAATAAAGTCCTCAGTATACTGTAAGAAAAGAAATCAATTTAACCCCACTGTTTACCTTAAAAAAATACAAGGTGAACCTTAAGGTAGCTTCTTTGTCCTTGATTTATTAAGAGCTAACCATGTCTTTGGTTGTCCAGCAATCTATTATGCCCGTGCAACAACAACACTGGTGCTCTGGAGCTAAAAGCTCTCTTTAAATTTGTACTCTCTTGTATGTGAGAGTTTAAACATTGTTGTACTGCTCCTGAGCACACAGAGGTACAACAGAAGAAAAGTTCTGATATAGAGACTGACAGAGGTCTACAACTGCTTTTATTGTGTTACTGATGCAGTCCTTTCAATACACAGCTGGTGTGTAGACAAAGAGCTATGCAGTACTCTGCACTCCTGCGTAAGGGAACAAAAGCCTTAAAAAGAGTAAATGTGGAGAAAGTAGATGTTGACCACCTACCTTTCATTTCCTCTCAAGGGCAATGGAGCAAACATCTTTGAAAACAACAACTTTAAAACACTGCATTGTGCGCTCTCTCAAAAACATCCAAAGGTCATAACATATTACACAGTGTGACGAATCTTTTCAGGAACTGATGAAAAACAAGATTGGGATAAAGGTAATTTTAAATTGTCATGAAATGTTTTAGAATTGAAAACGAAAGGTTTGAAAGTGTTAAACAGTTACACAGTCTCAAATAAGTGAACATATTCTTTCCACTTTGTCATATTTTTTGCCATGTTGCAACCATTTGCTTACTTTTGATTTAAAATGTGGCCAGTAGATTAAGGCCAAGGTGTGTATTACAGTTAAGGTAAAGTATGACATACATATTCGGGCACCTTACTTCCATTAAAAATATTAGTACCATGAGTTCAGCTTCAAGTCAAACATATTTTAGTTTAAGAACTCTTGAGTAAAAGCTAGAGAAATTCAACTAAACTACTATGTACAAAGAGGAAGGGAAAACATGGTGGAAAACATTATCACAGTTTAACATGGATTTTGTGTTTGACAGCCAAAGTTTTTTGTGAAGAATTTGGGATGTGATCAAATTAGCTTTTCACTAATTTGGAGCAATTTTAAAGGTACACTATGCAACCGGTATTGATTTTCCAGTGAGGCTCCCTCCAGAGGGCGAAAGTAAAAGTGCACTGTCGTAAATATGCTCAGCTGTTCTCCTGGTTTCTCCGTCAAGCCAGGCGCGGTTGTTTTGAGCTTAGCAGCGAATGACTAACGCTGCGTTCACACTGGACGTAGCTGGCGCGACAGAAGCAGCGAGTTTACATGCAAAGTCAATGGTTGACGCGCGTCAAGGCGCAGCAAAAGGTCCCGCGGCGCGTTTTGAGCACCAGGCGCAGCACGTCTGAGCAGCTGAAGCAGCGCGTCGGGCGTCGGTCTAAGCATCTGACGCAGGGAGAGAGACACAGCGCTGATGATCACTCCTCTTAAACAGTTTATTGACGCCTAAATTAACTTAAAATGCAGAAATCTGCTGGCAGAATATGCAGTTTGGATTATTTAGATGAAAAACACCTACCAGCTGCCGCGGTGAACCGCTGCTGATGAAGGGATCCATACTGTCGGCGCCCCGCTGGTATGTGGGGGTCTGAGCGGCTCCGACAGAAAAAATATTGAAGGCAGGATAATAATCTGAATGAACTGACTGCACTGATTACGTTTTCAGGTGTATTTTCTCACTTAAACACATATTAAAACTACTTTATTCCCACTGATCACAGCAAATATAGCTGCAAGGCAGAGAAAGGATAGAGAAGCTCCGCCCAACGCGGGTCAGACACACTTTTGCACCGCGCAGCCAGAGCAGCAAAGCTGCTTCAGCCACGCGTCAGAACTAACTGGTACAAGCAGCAAAAAGGAAGCAGCAGACGCGATTTTGCTGCTTTTGCTGCGTGAACGTAGCATAACTGCACAAAGATCGCCACTGTGCTAGCAACGAGAATGCTTTTAACTGGGGGCGTGTAGCAGTTCTCGCCGTAAAGCAAGACTGACTCTCACGAGACTTCTGAGCCTCTGGGTGCGGGTCGGTGCTCCTGCAGTTGCAAGTGCAGTATTTCCCCCACAGACCACCAGGGCAGCCGAGAATACCTTTGTTCAACCTGAAATGACTCATGTAGTCATCCATAACGTTATGGAACACATTAATTAACTGAAAAATGTTGCATAGTGTCCCTTTAATGTTTTCAAACCAATTGTTTTATCAAATGATTGGCTCAATCGGGAACCATTAACCTTCAGCTAAATGCTTATATACCCTCTTTGAAAGAGCTAGCAGTGAATAGACATGAGGATTGCATTAAACAACTTTTGGTCATAACTTGGTAATTGAAATGTAATGAGCATATGAGAAACACATAACACTATAACACTAATGTTATATCAGTGTTTAAACCCTTAGTGAAATAAAGCTTATCCAAACTTCAACAATAGCTTAAAACATATTACTGTAGCAAAGCGTACAGTGTGATCCATCCTGTTAGCTTTGTCTTTACTCATCGGTAAATACATGAAATTATCAAAATCATCAAAAGACATATTGTTTCACTAGAATCTCTCCCTAACTGTGCCAGATCTTATACCTTTGTTCCTGTCCACTTTGGAAGGTTTGAGTTTTCATCTAGCAGCAGCTTACTGTAGCACGGCAGGCTCACAGCAAAAGGGGGCTTTTCTTTGTTCCAAGCAGCTCACACTAAGGGAACATCTTCTCAGGAGACTTTCCCCTCCAGTGCGGCGCTGTAAGTTCTAAACTCAGAGAAATGTGTTTCAAAAATTCTGTTTTGTAGCAGTTTGGTTCTGAAAAGTCAACCATCATGACTTATTATTGATCATTCTGGAGATCTGGGCCTTTGGGCGCTATGGTTTTGTCCTCTTCCAAAGTGAACCAAGCTTCACGGAAAGAGAAAGGATTCCACTGTGCTGTGGTTTTTTACTGTTCTCAGCTCTGTGGGGGGGCCAAGGCACACCTATGTGGGAGGAGTCCTGAAGAGCAAGTTGGCTAATAGGGGGTTGCAGAGCAGAAAGGAGAGATCTCACAGCTATTTTATGAGCAAAACTGCCTCTTCTTCTCAAGAGATCATGTTAAGATTAAACATAGACATTGGTTCTCAATGTCCAGAATTATTAACATGGTTTATTGCACAACAATTGTGACATATTTTTGTGGATGGAGCATAGCAGGAGACAGAAAGGATCCACTTTAATAAGGGTATCTAGCAACATTTGCTGTAATTAATTACAGCACAAATTTTTATTTTCTCTGAATATGTAGGTTTATACAAATTCTGTAACAAGGATAGTTATATGAAAGCGCTAACTTTAATGGACAAAACCAGATCTGTCGACCCCTACACACTCACTCAATGGATGGATGATCAGACAGGATTATCTCTGGTTGAGTGGGCCTACATCTACACCTAGTTAATAGAAAAACTCACAGAGTACTATCCACGGTTCTCCCCATCTGCGCCTTGGCCTCATTTTAAATACTGAGTAATAGTACTAAACCAAATCATAATCCCAGCCAAAGAAAGACAATATTTTATTTACCTTAATTTATCTTGTCCCTTTGTTATTTTTAATTATATTTGTCAGGCAGTGGCAGCTGGTAGGTGATCAAATTTTAAACTGTCTATACTCTGTTTATTCTGGCAACCAGTAGCACAAAAAGATGTTGGGATTCCTTGTGTTGCTGACCCTGTAGTCAGTAGTTTTAATTCCAGATAACATCCTGACCTAACAGTGCCATTGACAGAAAAAGCATCTATTCCATTTTGGCTAAGAACTGGACTTTGTGTTTCTAACAGAAAATGCTTTGGTCTAAACCATAGTAAATGATGAGTTCTGGGTTTTTATTAAGAGTGGTCTTTTTAGAAAATGAAAGACAACCCCCACTCTCAATTCTGTTGCAGTATCTGAAAGGTTTTCCTCTAGAATTGAATTTACTGCATCCAGCTTCCCATCCACACTGACTGGTTTTCCCTTTTCTTGCTTACATGATATTTCACTCTAAGGAGTTTTCACTGTGCTTTTTTTCTGGACACATGTTTCAACACATAGGCCGAAAAGTTACATTTTCGTGCAATCTGACAGGAATACCTTTTGGAGTAGTGTTTCTTTGAGCACTTCCTGACAAGTGGCAGATGTGACTTTTTATGGCATTCTATCAACAATGGTTTTCACAGGCCACTGTTTGATAAAGCCACATTTGTGGAGTGCAAGCGTTACAACCTCTGACCTCTTGAGGTTCTCTTCCTAGGAGAGTTTTATTTGTTTATTTTAAAGGGTCTGAATGCACTTTCCTTATGAATGGACTACATAAAAGCTCCAGGGATCCAAGATCCCTTCCTCTTGGGCATTTGTGGTCTACACTCTGTGGATAGCTCTTTGTTTCGGTTAATGAATTGTTTGTATGCCATTTTCCTTAAATGGCATACAAATGGGATTGGATGCTTTATAGTATATGGAGGACCAAAAATGACACACATACTGTATATATATATATATATATATATATATATATATATATATATATATATATATATATATATATATATATATATATATATATATATATATATATATATATATATATATACAATTTTTTATTTTATTTATTTATTTTCATTTTTTTTCCTGATCTGATTTAGTCCAGATTCTTTTTAGGGATCTAGCCAAATGTATTAGCCCTCCAAAACCCTGACACCCCAGGGTGCAGACAAGGAAGCAGAGTTGTATTTTAACAGACTTCTCAGCAACTTCTCTTCTGTCACCCAACCTTTAACTTATCCAGATATCCTCGCCATGCCAAAAATCAAAACTCCCTAAATGAGTAAACCATGATGAGCTAATGGAAATTAATCATAACAAAAATTTAACAAATTTTAACTTAATGGTTTATTAAACATAGGATCTCTTTTCTAAACAAGTTTTGTGTGACTGATTTGATTTGCAATAATCAGAATGATTTATTTTGTCTTACGAAATGTGACTGAAGTAGGAATATATAAATAATAAATGGTAAATGATTCAACTCATTACAGCTATTCAAATTTTCAGAAGCCCTGGAATCCAAGGTGTGGAGGAGGAGTAGCAAAAATCTTTCAGTATGACTTATTGATTAGTCCAAAAAAGTTAATAATTAAAATTCTTTTGAACATTTAATCCTTAGTTTCCCCCATTCAAATTGTAAGAAAACTAGCATCTTCTGATTGTAGATTTGTATTATCCACCAGATCCTTACTCTAATTCTTTTTATGCTGTTCTTCAACAACCATGGCTCACACATTGCTCCTCTGTGGTAAACTGGATAAAACAAAAAATAATGGATAATAATTATTTTGTTGCAACTGTAGCTACAGAAAACCATCTTATTGATGAGCTGGATTTTCTCACCTACTTTGGAGTCTGCAAAGGAAAATGTGATAGTATCCTGAGAGTTCAAACTTTAGGACACGGTGCCTCATATTAAGGTTGTTCATCAGACTTTATGTATAGTATTGGACTTTCACTTTGGGCTTGATGAGAATTTGGGATGTTGTCAGTCCATCATTTCTCTCATCTAGTCTTCTCTCTTGTCTGCCCTAACATGGTGTCCATAATTTTGTGGTCACCTTACATAAATGTTTCAATACAAAACTTTAAATCCACAACTATTTTGTGAAAGTATTCATGCAAATGGACAGACTCACAGCATTTAAAAACAATGGTGGTTTGGTTATACTTTATGTATTTAAAATTAATCATAGAGAAATCTATAAATGGTACTTCAAATGGTAGTGGAATGGATGAAACTTGCAAAAAATAATCAGCAATGACCTTAGAGTTTCATCAGCCTTCATTTGATGCATTTACATATGTTGTGAAGCAGGCATTCCAGTTTATGTCGTATTTGAAATCTCTTCCAAACAAATACATACTAATCTTTGAGAGAATACTGGCTGAGAGAACATTTAGATAGTTTGTTGTTAATAAACACAAACAGGTCCATCCTTGGAGATAATATTTTAAGCAGTACAATTAATCCCAGTGGTTGATTGCTAAATCCTCTAAATACGTTTTTCTACAAAGACTTCAGTAGACTTTCCTTCAATTGACAAACAAACTTACAAACTTGACTCAGCCAACTTCTTCCAGCAGCTGTAAACAGTCTAATCTTCAGCAAAAACATTTTCAAAACCTCCTTTAAAACACACTGCTCTAAAGTAAGCTAAGGAATCGGCAATAAATGGTGTATCTGAAGCTAACGGATGTTTAAACACAACATTCGTCACACAGAAGATATTGCAGGCCTGATGACGAATTGATGCCTTATGAAGATGACATTCCCAAGAAATCGATTCCTGCTTTAATCAAATGGCAGCCTCTGAGAAATGAAAAGGGTTAATGTGATATCCACACACACACACACCAGCACTGAGGTACCGCCTGAGTTTGTCACGTATTCCCGTTTTCAATTTGCTCTGCCACTTGCACACTGAAAATACAAAGAAAAAACACGCACTCGCACACATACACAAAGCGATTATCACCAAAGGTACGTATGGCTGCTTGTAGCTGTTCCCACAGGGAAATAAGCTGTACAGCTTCTCCACTCTCATTTTTCATTGTCTGCTTATGATGCCCCATGTGTGTTCACTGACTTTCATTTAACCCCACACAATACACACTCACTCACATTTACCTGCATGCATGATGACGACCCTTCCTCGGTCTGTTTTTTCTTATGCAAAAATAGCTTCTCCCTGTATTCCCCTGTTGCATTTCTAAGCTTAAAATGGATGAAGGCATTATTCCTTTCAATATGCATGAAACACTCAAGACACTGTAATAGATTAGGACCACTACTCTTGCTTATATCTGACAAGGTAAGTAGGTCTACTAAGACAACATGCCCTATTAGTCACCAATAAAGATTAAGATTGGCCCTAAGTAGAACAACATCTCAGTGGTGGAAAATACCAACAGAGCAGCATTCATTAAGCCAGTAAGGAGTTATTCTCACTCTAGGACACCACAGTAAAGTGAAAACCTTATATCACAAGTGGGATCTAAACCTTCTATCTGAAGCTCTTTAACCTTCTTGACGAAGCCACTCTGAAAGGCTCTGAATCTATTTATATCCTCATTCTGAAGAAGAGCATACAAAGGCAAGAAAGAAAAAAAAACATTTCCACTGCAATACTTTGACTGTCTTTGTTTTGCTTTTTGCTTTTTTTTTTCATCATGGTTGTCTCAGCCAAAGTGGACTGTCAAAGTAAACTCACTTTGGAAAATCACAGAACTGATGGATAAAGGTATCCAATACATCCATTTAAAAGAAAAACAACAAAATAAATTTTTTTTATTTTGTATCTTATAAACATTTACTCTCACAAGCATGCTTAGTATTTTTCTTGTAAAAGTGAGATGTGGAAACTTGGGATACCTGCAAAAATGTGAATCTCGTCATTTATCTTTAATAAAATTAGTTATGACAACAGATAGAGTTAAGAACAATATCACTAACTGCGTTTGCTCATCAAGGTTAATAAAATACAGTATATGTTAATTTTCCCTAAGGCTTGATTATAGTGGAATGATAGTAAAGTCTGCAAAACAAAATGAAGAAAAAGGAGAACCAATTTTGTCATTTGCATTTAATTTTCTTAAAAGACAAATTCAAATCATTGATGGCCCTTTCCAATAAAAAGAACAAATCTTCAGTGGTGTAACAACGATCAAAGTCCTCTGATATCGGAAAGGCCTCAACATCACCCTAATCTTTAAATCCCTCCACAGATTTTTTAGCAGATTCTAGTCAAGGCTCTGTCTGGCCTACTTTTAAAGGTTAACATTTCTTCCAGTCAAAAGAAACATGGTGGTAAAAATCTACTGATTTATTCAGACCAATGGTCTTAAATTCCAGTCCTCGAGAGCCTGTGTCATGTAACCTTTTGATTAATCTCTGCTTTAACACACCTGACTTCAATAAAAGCTCATTAGCAGATCTCTGCAGAGCTGGACTGCATGCTAGAATGTAGTTTAGCCATTTGAATATTTTATTTAATAACACATTGTGACGGGGTTCTATGACTTGGTCAAACAAAAATTTCTGGCAAGGACCGGAGATCACTTTAGTAATTTTTATTGAGTGTAGTGGTTGGTGTAGAATATTTACAAGGACGCTAAGGCAGGTTAAAATCAGACAAACAGAAGTACCTTTAATATCAGGGTCCATCACCTTCAGTGTTCAGGAGTCTCTCCGACAGAGACCTGCTTTTAAAGCTACAGGCTCCGCCCACAGAAAGTAAATATAAAACAAAACTAAGCAATTACTTCTAAATCAAATAAACTCTTAAGTATACAAAAATAATGATGATAATAATAAAAATAACAAAATCAATACTAATGAGAAAATAAAAATAAACTTCTGATGACATCACTACGTCACCACGCGACTCCCTCCCGGCGCTCTACAATCCGGAATTAACCTTATAACTAAGCCCCGGTTGATGACGACTCCGCCATCACACCCATGCAGAGCATTTCTGCAACATGGAGTTACAGTTAGGGTATTGTTTCAGCGAGAAAATGGAAAATGCAGAACCCAGTCCTGCTTTGTCATGAGTGTGTGTCTATCCAGACCTTGAGGTGTCATGTAGGCTGCCTGTTTGATTGTTTTCAGGTTTATTTGCAGCCTGCCACTCTCTGTTCTATTAATCTTTATTGATTAGAGGGGGGAGATGCACTTGCCTCTCTCCCATCACTCTAACATTACCAAGCTGTTATAGCACAATTTGTAAACACCTTTCTCTGTCAGTCTCTGCCAGATTGTCTCCTTGCCTACATCAGTCACTTCCAATATCCACCTTCATATGTTTCTATGCTGCCCTGTCCTCACAGGATTTTCACCAGCTTATGACTGTGCCTCTAGCTTTATTGCCTACTCACAAGCTAACTCAGTCATCATCTGGCTTTGCAAGACTGCTATCAGCCTGTCTGCTATTAACTGCAGTTTGAGTTAACTGCAGTTCATTATTATAAACTTTGATTAACCTTTTAAGTGCAGAACACTAAGTCAGGCTTAATATTGGGTTCTCTGATGTTTCTTAAAACACAAAGAAACATATTTTTAGATTTTGTTTCATATATATATATATATATATATATATATATATATATATATATATATATATATATATATATATATATATATATATATATATATATATATATATATATATATATATATATATATATATATATATATATAGACAATATTATATTTACCTTTATTTGCCTGGTAACTTTTCTCTTTTTATAACCGGAGCTGTCTAAGTCTCTGCCTTTGACCACAGCTACTATATTTTTTTGTTTTTGTTTGTCTGGCAGTGGAAGCAGGTATGAGCTCAAACTTCTAATTGTCTACTCTTTCAGCCACCAACAACTATGCTATATTCTGAATTAAGCTTATTGTGTAGCCAACCCTGTGCTGTTTGTACTGGCAACCTCCATTTGTCGGTTTGTTTTGCCTATAGCTAACACTTCAACATAAGTGATACGTAGAAAGAAAAAGGGTCTTTACTTTAATCTAAAGTGTTTTCAGGGACAAAAAAGACTAATAAAAAAATCAGAATTTGCTAATGTGATTTCTTGATTGTATACTGTGATAATTTAGTAATCCTTTATGGGTTGAAAGACTGTAAATAACATAAAGAGTAAAAGGTTTAATTTACACATAATGTAGGATTTTAATGTTATGTAATACAGAAGTTTGAAAAGAATATATATTCAAGTTAATGTTAACTGATTGTTTGCCTTTAAAATCAAGTGCACTTCATTTACTCTGCTGCTCTTTCTCTGTCATCATGATAAGAGTCTAAACAAGTGTGTGTGCAGTGTCTGTATGTGCATGCGTGTCTTGATTGATGCTTTGCAGGGCAGTTGCGTGATTGAAACACCTCCTCACCATAAAGCTGTCGTGCGCGTGATGGAGTCACAGGGTCATTTTATGCATCACACCTGTTCCCCTTCCTCCACACACTGACACCCAATCAAATAGGAAAATGGGCATATTTGTTTTCCTGGCCTTGAGAGGACTTGAACAGTAGTGTTGTATTTTTTTTCTGCTTGAGTGTATGCTGTGCACATTAAACTCTGAGTAAACAATTTGGAGAAAGCCAGAAAAAGATCAGGTTGATAGAAAAGAGAAATTAAGACCAGATATGATGGATGGCCTCACTGTTCAAGCCTAAATATATGCAGACCTTTACTGGTTTTGGTATCTCTTCTGTTTTACATTTTACAACATTCTCACCTTAAAGTCCGTAATGCTGAAAATGTACATCCATATTATCTTAAATGTTTATTTCTTTATTGAGAAATTAAAACAAATTTCTGAAAGTGTTACTAGAAACTGGACCCTTATTTTCCATTGTGCAAACTAACCACAGTAGCATTTTCTCCCAATGGGGGTAGATGTGGCTTAGCTGATAGAGAGTGGAGATTTTGCATCCTGAAGAGACTGCAAAGATCACCAGTTAGATATTAGACTTTCACTCTGAGTCCCTGAGGAACCACAGGCTATATCCTGGCTAAGGGGATGCAGTAATCTCAGAGTACAGGTTTCCCCAGTACATGGCAATTAGGTAACATTACATTAGTTAGTAAAAGGAAATCAAAGTTTTTGAAAACAGTCTCCACAACTTTTAAATGTTTGTTAATCTAAAAAAATACAGGTAAATGCTGCAGTCTGATACATCAAGTCAATGGGTAAATCCACCAGATCTTAAATACTTTATAATTAGAAAAGTTGTTTCAGAACACTTTGGCTGATAAAAGAAAAATTACAATGCACTTAAAAACAAACTGCTAATAGAGGAGAATTATTAGTGCTTAATTATCATCTGTCTTTTCAGACTAACTGCATTGAAATGCACAGCTCAAAAACAAATCCGTGTAAGAGATATAGGTTACTGCTTTTCACTAGCATAGCCACGGATGTGCTGGTGCCACCCACAAAGGCAGCAGGCAGATGTGGCAACCTACTGACCTGACCAAATTTTAAAAGCTTGTGGAGAAACTGGACCCCAATGAAATAATAAATGCATTCAAGGCAAAGCCACTTTTTCTTGCCCTTTGAACCGAGAGCTCCACAGTGCACACAAATAAGCTGAAATATGTTGTTTAATTTGCTCTACTGCCAATGGAAATGTTCAGGTGGTTAATAGCTTTGTTGATCATGCGAACTGTGGTACGTACCTGCATGTGTGTGTTATATTTCACAACGTTATTCTCAATGAGCAGCAACCTTTGTCTTTGTAATGGTTTTTTGGCATTAAATTTAGCCTTTCTATTACATAGCTGTTGATTTATTGCACGTGTAAATGTTTAGACTTGCTTTGAATTATTGTGTTACATACTGAACATACACAGCGCTGGATATGTGCTCATGAGTTCATCCACCCATCCATCCATCCATCCATCCATCCATCCATCCATCCATCCATCCATCCATCCATCCATCCATCCATCCATATTCCGTCACGCTTATCCCTGCTGGGGTCGCGAGGGTTGGTGATATCGCCAGCTGTCAATGGGGGAGAGCGGGGTACACCCTGGACAGGTCGCTAGTCTATCGCAGGTCAAAACAGTTATATTCTTTTTAATATTTGTAGAGGTCTTATGTTGAAAATACATTTGGCACAGCAAGTATTTGCTGGCACACAGCAATGTCTTTTTTTTCTACCTACACCAATGCTGCTTTTACTGATACATAACCAAAAAAATAATAATTTATAAATAAACATTTTTTTTCCTCCTCATCTCAGTCCTTGTGTCCATACTGCGGGTCTGGCCCTGCTCTGGTCTTGGTGCTGAAAGACCCCTTGGGGTTTGGAGAACTACCTTTTTGAGAGCAAATTTCCTTTCTTTTCAATTTGCTACGGATTTCGGTAGCTGCAGCATTTTCCATGAGCAGCATTACTTTGTTTTTTTTGTTTTTTGTGTGTGTTTGTGTGTTTGCATTTTTATTTTCTTCATTCTAATTTATGTGGGGGGGGAAATGAAATGAAGCTTTCATTTATTGGTGTATTACTTGCTATCCTCTGTTATTGGAACATGACCCTGCAAACTCTATAAATATACCACTGTATCACTCAACATTTGGAAAAAAAAAAACTTCCTTCATTCCATTCCCAAAAATACTCCAAGGAGACCTCCAATATAATGACCCTGGTGGCGATGGCATTGTCTAAGGCTGAAAAGACAAACGACATTCATTCCAGCTTGCTGCTTTTAATCAAGCTGTGATAATTAACGCCACACTCCATTGGCCAAACAAATCTCTTTGTCAAGGTGCTTGTTGCTGTACAAGTTCTTCTCCTGTTCTCAGACAAGATAACAAGCGGTCTTTAATTGCCTTTATTTTGTGTAGTTGGGGTATTATAGACTTTACTGCATGAGATTGAGAGTATTCCCTTCCTTCCTGCTCCCTTCTTTTCTTCTTTCCAGCAGTTATAGAACATATTTCATCACGTGGGGGTGGTGGGCAGTGGTTGTGGCATCAGACTTTAATAAAGTCAGCAACCTTGTGGGATTTCAGAAGGAATAGATTAAGTTTTTCTTCCCTGCTGGCTAAAGCAACTATCTTTGTAGGTTTTTCTTACCTGGATTTTACTTAATTGCATGTTTTAAGGCAAATATTCTCCAGAATGAGCCCTCACCATGATAAGACAGGTTGCTTTAATTAAACAACTGAACATGTCAATTATTGTGTGGGATCAGCACTCCTGTTCACCATGCTAACAGCTCCTGATGATGATCACGTTATCTTGGTCTGGGCACCAGTTACCCACGCAAAACTGATGAGGATGTTACAGATTCTATCTTATTATATGTGGTACTGTACATGTTTGGAAGATACAAAGTAGCCCATTAGATACAGCACACATGTCCAATTAGTTACACAGTAATCTGATTAACTTCATATTACAGCCATGTATAACTCCTTGTTTTGCCAGTAAAAGTTGTTTTTTTTTCCAAGATAGAAGAGCCCAGAGGAAAGAAGTCTTAAAAATAAGAGGAAAATGGAAAAGTTTAACAAACAAGAAAAATAGTCTCCAAACTATTCCCTAAGTTACTGACACTTGCCTGCTTGTTTATGGAAGATACATAATGGTATTTTAAAATGTGCAGAGGCTTCCTGAGCTGCATTGCCTGGCCAAATTTAATGGGAGATGTGTCAGTGAAGCCATTATACCAGCAGGGGAACGCAAAGCCCTATTACATATGGCTGCTGGCTGCTAATGTGTATTAGCAGGAGACAGAGGAGGCAAGGTGACGTTAAGTGATTTTGCCGTAGTTGGGTAAGTAGGACAAAAGAGGGAGGGAGTAAGTGAGATGGAAAAGCATCAGAGGAGGGAACTACTTGGACCAGGTGCCTGACTGGTCCAGATGCATTTTATTTGCTGTCTAAAGGTATAACAGAGTGTGATCTCACTGTTAAAATCTAGTTTCTCCATAGCATCCTGCTTAAAAGCGAATTCCCCCATTTGTAAGTCAAGTTCCCACTATTATCCCAGGTTTGGTAATTTCTGGTAAATAAATGTAAGAGATATGTTTTTCCACTTGCTGCCCCATAATTATTTTTGTTAAAAATGAATGGTTGTTTGAATTCCATCATTGTTTACCTTCCCTAAAGTTTCCAATACTCCTCTCAAGAGGAATGTGGTCTTCTACCTTAATCCTAGGAAATATGAATTCCCAATATGTTATGTATAAATATTCCTCAAATTTGTAGATCTATATTGAAAAGAATGCATCATGCAGTTGCTTCATATTTACCTGCTGCAAATCCATGCTGCAGAATCTCCATTTCCTCCACATCCCATAGGAGGCATTAAAGGTTGGGTAGCTGTGGAGATCTTTGGGGTACAGTGAACTCACAACCAGGTTTAAGAAACCATATCCATATTATTTAAGTTTTATGACTTGATATATATATATATATATATATATATATATATATATATATATATATATATATATATATATATATATATATATATATATATATATATATATATATATATATATATATATATATATGTATAGGAACACTTTACCCTGCCAAGAAACTTAAAACAGACAAAAATGTCACAGTGTGTCTAGAATATGAGAACTTGTTCTTTTAATTCTTCAACAAACTATTTGTGGTACGACAAGCACCTAGCTGCTCTTTATAGGGGCTAGCTGGCAAAGTTGTTCCACTTGAAACTGGTCGTGTGAGTGTGTGTGTAGTTGATAAGTGAGAAGGCTCCTCAGCTTGGTCTTTGACAGCCTCCTTGAACTCTGTGGGCCAAGTGATAAAGTGGCCTGATGAGTGGGCAATCTCCATCTGCCAGCTGCTAGTTTGGCCAAGAGAGCAGAGAAGATGCCAGAGTGAGTGAGTGAAGACCCAGCACACACACGGACACAAACACATACACACAATGATGTTATTTGATGGCAAGCTTATTGGTGTTTAAACATATCAGTACAGATGCCTTTGCACCTATACTATCAATAACGCGTAAAAAATACAAATAAAAACATGCTGAAGTACAACTGGTCATACCAAGTTTATGCCACTAATGAATCTGGTTAAAAATGAATGGAGGAAAAAAACTATTCAACTGCAGGGATTTTTTTAGGTAGTCCAGTATTTTTATTCTGAAAAAAATATCACATTTCCATTTTTAAAGAATCTTATAGCCTATCAGTTCTTGATGTCAACTATTGACAGTAAGGTCATCTCCTTCTATGAGATATATTTGTCATCAAAATAAAGAAATTAGAGTTCTTTATATGAATTAGGGTATGCTTTGATGGAGCAGTGGTTAGCGTACATGACACATGTCAGCCTTAATCTTTGACGTGGTCGACCTGGGCTCAAATCCAGCCTTTAGTCTTTTGCCGCATGTCTCCCCTTTCTTGTACCATCTTTCCTGTCAGCCCACTTTACAATAAACAAGCCACTAGTGATTTAAAAAACAAAAAAAGCTCTTTCGATAAACTCACCAAGCATGAAAAAAACATCTTAAACTGATTTTAACTATCGAGCGATAAAAGTTATCCAGACCAAGTTGGTAAGGAATCTCTACCACCGATAAATTGTGAATTGATTCATTAAAATTTGAATTCCTTTTAATTTGCTACCCTAGTACAGGTGCTGGTCATAAAATTAGAATATCATGAAAAAGTTGATTGATTTCAGTAATTCCATTTAAAAAGTGAAACTTGTATATTATATTCATACATTACATACAAACTCATATATTTCAGATGTTTATTTTGTTTAATTTTGATGATTACAAATGACAACAAATGAAAATCTCAAATTCATCATATCAGAAAATTAGAATATTGTGAAAAGGTTCAAAATTGATGGCCCCTGGTGCCACACTCTAATCAGCTAATTAACTCAAACCACCTGCAAAAGCCTTTAAATGGTCTTTCAGTCTAGTTCTATAGGCTACACAATCATGGGGAAGACTGCTGACTTGACAGTTGTCCAAAAGACGACCATCGACACCTTGCACAAGGAGGGCAAGACACAAAAGGTCATCGCTAAAGAGGCTGGCTGTTCACAGAGCTCAGTGTCCAAGCACATTAATAGAGAGGCGAAGGGAAGGAAAAGATGTGGTCGAAAAAAGTGTACAAGCAAGAGAGATAACCGCACCCTGGAGAGGATTGTGAAACAAAACCCATTCAAAAATGTGGGGGAGATTCACAAAGAGTGGACTGCAGCTGGAGTGAGTGCTTCAAGAACCACCACACACAGACGTATGAAAGACATGGGTTTCTGCTGTCGTATTCCTTGTGTCAAGCCACTCTTGAACCACAGACAGCGTCAGAAGCGTCTTGCCTGGGCTAAAGAGAAACAGGACTGGACTGCTGGTGAGTGGTCCAAAGTCATGTTCTCTGATGAAAGTAAATTTTGCATTTCCTTTGGAAATCAAGGTCCCAGAGTCTGGAGGAAAAGAAGAGAGGCACTTCATCCACGTTGCTTGAAGTCCAGTGTAAAGTTTCCACAGTCAGTGATGGTTTGGGGTGCCATGTCATCTGCTGGTGTTGGTCCATTGTGTTTTCTGAGGTCCAGGGTCAACGCAGCCACATACCAGGAAGTTTTAGAGCACTTCATGCTTCCTGCAGCTGACCAACTTTTTGGAGATGCAGATTTCATTTTCCAACAGGACTTGGCACCTGCACACAGTGCCAAAGCTACCAGTACCTGGTTGAAGGACCATGGTATCCCTGTTCTTAATTGGCCAGCAAACTCTCCTGACCTTAACCCCATAGAAAATCTATGGGGTATTGTGAAGAAGAAGATGCAATACACCAGACCCAACAATTCAGAAGAGCTAAAAGCCACTATTAGAGCAACCTGGGCTATCATAACACCTGAGCAGTGCCACAGACTGATCGACTCCATGCCACGCCGCATTGCTGCAGTAATACAGGCCAAAGGAGGCCCAACTAAATACTGAGTGCTGTACATGCTCATACTTTTCATGTTCATACTTTTCAGTTGGCCAACATTTCTATAAATCCTTTGTTTTTATTGGTCTTCAGTAATATTCTAATTTTCTGATATGATGAATTTGAGATTTTCATTTGTTGTCATTTGTAATCATCAAAATTAAACAAAATAAACATCTGAAATATATGAGTTTGTATGTAATGTATGAATATAATATACAAGTTTCACTTTTTAAATGGAATTACTGAAATCAATCAACTTTTTCATGATATTCTAATTTTATGACCAGCACCTGTAGAACCTGTGAGACAAGAATGGGCATGGAGATAAACAAAAACATGCCATCTTCAAAAGATATTGAAACAACATTTAAATCCATCTGAATCGATGGAACATTGGCAAACCATCCAAGGACTGGTCAGCCTAAAAAAATTACTCCAGTAAAGTGGTAATTACCATCCATGAGATTAAAAATAAACCCAGAAAAGCTGTGCATATAATGCCCACATACCAACTTGTCATCCTAAGCTAAAAATATTACAATTAAAAGGAATGGGAGCAGTAGAAGAAATGTAATGTCTTTACCACTTAATATTTCATATTTGTTTTTGCTTAATTGCAAAGGGTTTTTGAATGTTAAAAACCAAAGAGTGTACATACCACAACTGAATGAGTGAAAGAAATGTTGTTGGTTACACTGGATTCCCTACAGGGCTTCACAAATTTAAACTTGGTGAGCAAATCAACAGATACACTCTCTTTGTAAGAAAGCCTGACCTGTACATGTTGGACAGTCTAGGACAAAACACTTGACGCCTTTGTTAACGATGAAGTCGCACTACTTAATTGTAGACAATGATTCATTCATGGGCTAGCCTTTTAAGCTGCTGTGTCTTTAGACAAGAGCAAGCTTTGCTTTTGGAGATAACTGCAGAACCTAAGCCAGTTCTCTCCACAGACAGACAGAGATACTTCAAGGCTACGGAAAGCTGTTTGAGTGTATTAATATCAGATACAATATTTGCTATTTATTTCTTCTTTTTAGAAGTACAGTATGAAAGCATTTTAGTGTCATAACAAAAAGATATTTAATAATTTGCACACAAAAAAACATTAAAAAAACAAAACTGATTTAGGCCTGTGAAACTTTGCATTGTACATCTGCAGAGTGGTGTTTGGAAGAGTACAAGGGGTAAATGCTTAGTATATAAAGGCAGCTGAATAGGATTTTCACATAGGTAGGTCACTATTCATAAGGTTTTCCCTTATCTGCAAAAGTGGGCTAAGGTTTGTGGGAAATAAACACATAACTGGCCAGACAAGCAGAAATCTGAATTCAGTTGTGGTTGGAAAGAATAATCTATCACTGGCTATCCCTGTAGTTCTCTGCTTGAGCAGAACCAGCAGTAAGCACTGTGCAGTATCAAACCATGAATCTTTGTGTGACAGATGACTGGAAGATGATTAGAGAGATCACACGAACATGAATCTTTCTACACCCTTAACAACCTTTCTGATGTCATTAACTTTTGAATCTTAACTAAATTAGAGGTTTGTGTGTTGACATTTACAGCTTTCAAACCTAGCAGCAAGCATTCTGGCTGATTGCACCAACACGTCAACTGATAACTGAGTGAGAATACACATGAGAAGATTGGACAACATTGTTCTCCGAATGACAAGATCTGTCTTCTTCTCCGCCTTCTTAATTATCTTTCTCGATTATAATTACACGTGTGAAGGTCCGGAGGGCAGCCGTTGAGATGTTATAACTGTCTGCTGCTGTCTCTAGAATTATTGTAAAAAAAAAAAAAAAAAAAAAGACGACACAAGAAATTGTAGAGACTGCAGTCCTGATTTAAAGTGACAAGATAAAAATGCTGAACAAGACTAAGTCCCAATAGAACGGTATTGGTATTTTTTGAAGTGTTGATAATTTACAATGCTTAGGCCAATAGATGGATGACAAAGTTGAAAATATCTGAATAATAACGGACCTGCAAGATCTTACACAGCCTTGTTACTGTCCCCTAATGAAGTATAAATGATAAATGAGTTGAGGCATTGTGGCAGAGAAGTCCAATCTCCCATCAGCACGTCTTCATGGAGTTACTAAAAACCTCAAATCCTCTTCATGATTTGTCTTTACTCCCTTTAGAAAGCCTAATTTTGCTTCTTTCTAAATGTCCAGCTCTCTTTTACCACACTCCACCTCATCCTCCTTTCTCCACATCCCTGTTTCCTCACCATCTGTGATCTTAATCTCCTCTGAAACATCTTTTCCTTTACTGTGGGAGTTGGCAGATAGCGAAGGCCACCATCCGACACTTATTGACTCATCTAGTCATAAACAACATCCTAGTGGCCCTCTGGTTTCAGCTGTGTTTGTGACATGTCATTTTTTTTACCATCACTATTGTTATTTTCCCAGTTATTGTCCTTCTTTCTCCTGGTTTCAGACAGGGGTAAAAGTGCAACTCTTTGAGTTCGGGAAATTTTACTCTCTAGGTCTAAAAACAAAGATGACAGTAATAAAAAGGAGAACCAATTGCTTTTTCATTTCATTGCCACTGGGAAATCAGGCAGACATAGTAATAAAGGTGCTATAATAAAGTTAAGGAAAAAGGACCTATGGCTGGCCATGCCCTTAGCAAACTACTAGCACTAAACACAGTGGACTGTACAGTTGCTCAGGGTCATCCACATAACTAAGTGAAGGTGGAAATGTGAAAAAAGAGGAAGAGCAAGTCTTGAGACACAGAACTGATAAATAAATTAAGCCTTTCTACCTCTCTGTTTTACTGTCAAATTATTTACCGATTTATAAGTGCAATTTCAATCAATGAGAGATTGATTAAAACTGATATAAATTGGCTGAAACAGCTAATCAGATTAATTGTGATTAACAGATTTTTTAAATAATCTAGAACTACTTAGTAACTGAATAATCAGTGACTGGATTTTTTTCAAGATCATAAAAGATGCCAGGCACATGGAAAGCAGTGCTTTAATTATGCATATTGTGCTAACTTTTAATGCACATAATAAAAGTTTAAAATCTGAACTCGAAATAGTTTTTTTTTTTTTTTCATTATTACTAATGATTGAGACCTCTCTAAAAAGGGGTGTGGCATTCTCTTTGTAATTGATAAAAAGATATTTAATTCTGCCTAAAGCCTTTAGGCTGTTAACATTTTCGATGTTATTCTTTGTGCCTGAAACAATTATTTGAGTAATCTGAGTTATTCTATTATTATGAGGCTTTGCTTTAATTGTTTTGCTTCATTTAATTAAAAACTCAATTGCAGTGCTCAGGAACTGTGCCAAGTGTTATTTCCACCCAGGACCTTTTACTGCTGCACCTCATGCAGTACTGTACACTTACTACACTGCTGCATGTAATGCAGCAAAGATTTATCAATACTGATACACTAAGCAGCTCCATCAAGCATCTTCACAGGGTCCTTTGCTTTTGTTCTGGAGTTGATGTACTTTTTTACCAGAGCTCATTCTTTGGTGGAACCCAGGCAGTGTGAACATATTTAAAAAACAATCATATGGTAAGTTTTATTTGCTTACTAAAAGCATGAAATTTAGGTTATATCTTCCCTGCTAAGCAACAACCAATGAGAAACTTAATAAATGTTTTAAGTACAACCAGCTAAAACCAGCCACTATGAGTAAATGATTTACAACCAGTGAGGTTGTACAAAATTCCAAGCTGTTGTGTTACTCATAGAGCTATACATTTTATGTACCGTAATTGTCTTTCTCGATTCTGATTACTTGATTCACCTATACCAGGGGTCTGCAACCTGCGGCTCCAGAGCCACATATGGCTCTTTGGACCCTCTCCAGCGGCTCTTAATAGTGGCTAAAATGTATATAAAGAGCTAAATAATTTACTACAATATATACCGGTATCAATAGCTTTAGCGTTTTTTATAAGATGGAAAAGAATGAGATTAAAAGAACCAGAAATATGTTTTAAGAGACATTTTTCTATTAATTAGCTTGAAAATTATATGTTTTTACATAAAAAATATATGAATTGATTGTTATAGGTCCTATACGAAAAAAAGATTAGACCAAATATGCTCAGTGTTCTAAGCTATTGTGCTAGCTCAAACACTAGTTGGTAACGGCAAGACATTAAACAATCAATCTTACTACCTTCCACTAATAAGGCCTAATATAACAGTGCAGCAGATCAAGCTGCAGGTTATGTGGCCATATCTGGTTATCGTGGCAATGTGTCGAAATGAGAGATATGAAATAGTCCACTTAACCAGGATTTATGAACAAAATTACTATTTCTATGGTGAAAAAAACACGTTTATGTATCAACCATAACCCTAACCCTAATTTAACATCTACTTCTTTAGTAAGAGACATCCTGCTTATAAAATATAAGCTGTTAAGTGCAAAGCTGTGCAAAGTAACAACATCCATTTTGTTTTCCAAAATTAGCTGAAATATAAATTTTTGACTTCTTATTAGCTTGGTGTATTTCTATTATTCTACTATTTTTTCTTCTTGTTTTATTTGCACTTTCTTAGACCATATCATGCCCTTGTAAAATGTAAAAAACATTTATTTTAGTGCCCAAAGGCAAATAACTGGAATATTACTCAACATAAAAAGACTTGCAAAGGATTAGTCTTCAACCCTTGAAAAAGTCTTGTATCCAATCTGAAAAAGCATTCTTAAGTTTTAATGTTGAGAAATTCTCAATGTCTGCTATATATCAAATATGCATTTAATCCCAAATGAGTTACATCTACTGGTAAAAAAAATTGGTAAAAGGAATTCAAGATGCACCTTAAGGGACATTACATCACTTACTGGTTGATCTAATTCGAATGAAACAGAACAATCCTTTGTTTGCCCCTCAGTTGAGAAATCAATTTGAAATTTCAAGACCAGACGATGGAAAAACTGAGGCCACAGAGAAATTTCAAGCAAGCTTCTGGTATAAAACTGCTCAAAAGCTAGCATTTGTTATTCCTGCTTAACTACAGAAAGTTTTTTTTTTTCTTTTTCTTTTTTATCCAAAGCATCAGTCATGCAGTGGCATGGTTGTATTGCTCATTACAGTACCACACTGAGCAGCAAGCTCCACATGAACATCTAAGTTAATGGGCCACAATAAAGACACCACTGTCTTCGTTTTATGGCTCAGTTTTCTAATGGCCTACTTGGGTTTCTTGAATGTTGTCTCATAGGAGTCATCGAGGTCTCTTTAAGATATCCAATATTCTCAACACACTCTTTCCTCCTGGCTCATGCCTCCCTCCATCCATTTTTAAATTGTTATCCCTATCCCCAGTCCTGCATTTTTGACAGCTACAGGCAGCCTGCAGTAGCACAGGGCCTTGTCCTGTGCCTTTGGTTTCATTAGCGGGCCCCAGATGCTTAGCTGCTTACAAAATTATAAAGGGCCGAAGCCAACTGCCTCCAGATGGGACCCATCTATATTCAGATGAACTGTTTCCTCACAGTCAGAGCAATCCCACCCTGATGTCCTACAGTGTTGTCAACAAACTTGCTGACAAACACAAACACATGCAAGTACAAACAGATGCACACATTTATAGAGCAAGCCAAGCACACATGTGGTGCACACACCCCAAGCCACCCAGGCAGAAGGCAACCTATATATACACAGACTCGGGTGGCAGTGCTCTCTACAGGAACATGATAGCTTTTATGGTTTTCCGAAGTTTATGCTGTCAAATCAAGCTTTTATCTGGCATTTTGAATTGGACAGAGATGCGGGTTAGGATTTCTATGGCAATCTTGCAAATGGTCCGCTGGACATTTTTAGATATCAAAACAACTATTTAGTTCAGTCACACAAAGGTTAAGTCAGTTTGACAAGATATTAGGAGACTTTTCTTTTTAGTAATGGCTAATATTTTATACTTTAACTGTTAGGATTCTTGAAATGACTGGTGTTTTCTTGGCATAAAATATGGGATAAATAACTAATATCACATGCTAGGACTGAGAAAGCAAACATCATAACCTTTTATCAGTTTCTCAAATTCCCATCTAAGTTATAACAGAAAAACATTTCAGATGACAAAAAGGATTTCAATTACAGCTCTGGGTTTTGAGACGGTTCACTTCCCAAAACATTTACACTCCAGCTCACCACTTTCTTGTCAAACACCTAGAAACATTTGAGTCAAAGAGACAGCTGAGCATTTTCAAAAAAAATAAAAATAAAATTCAAGCCCCCAAAAAGCAAACAGCAAGGGCAGGGATTGCAGTATTTGGAAAACTTTGGAGACCAACATGTTCAAACGCAATCTGGCAAAGACAGAGGGTTGACTGAAAACTAATGGAGGTTGCATTTGTGTTTACACTTGATGGGTTCCATCTCCACAGAGAAAGCTGATGCAGGAAGATAAAGAGACTTAAAATAGCATAGAGAAAAGGAGAATCCAGTGAAAAAAGGATAGTTTAGACCTTCCTGCCAAACTGAAAAATACTAACTTATTTATCACTGAAAAATTACCTCTCACTGCAAATGACTGCCTAGTTTAACCAAAAACAATGGGAGACTGATATCATAATATGTTGATATACAGGTAGCTACAGTATAAAACTACAGAGTCACACAGAATTAAGCTGTAGCTGTATAAGTATACATATTAGTCCTACCATACAGGAGTAAATTTTTTGTAGTCGTATCTTAAAAAGGGTTGATAAATATCTGGCAGGTAGGCAACAGGCAAAAGCCAAAGGAGTTCCAAAAATTTATCTAAAAAATAACTCAACCTGGAAGCTTGGAAACACCACTTCCTGTCATTTTATAGACACTTTTTTAAACCCATTAACCAGTAATCCTACATTTCTGGCACAGATACCTACCAGACCAGGGGTTAAATACAGCCCCTCTAATTATGTACATGTCTTTGTGCCTAGCTCCCACATCCAGTTTTATTTTTTGTAGATATCAACACCTCCAGTTTTATTATTATATATTTTTTTCAGATATCAAAACCTCAAGTTTTATCAAGATGAAACTTAAAAGCCAATCAAAACTCTGTAGAGCAGTTGACTGTGAAAAACCTTAACCAGCCGGTGCTACAGCAGTGTATTTATGCAATTAAAATTACAAAACAGCTACCAAGACAATCTGCAATTCCTTAAATATTGTACATTATGCAATGAATAGCCTGTGGATATTTTCTTATTGGGTTTAATATGACAGAAGTGGCGTATAATTTCCTCATTAGGAAATGTATTCCAAATGGGAAAAAAAAAAAAAAAATTCTGAGGATGTTAGCATTAACCTGGCAGTTGTTTTCTATATGCAAACTATTATGCTAAATTTCAGCAATATTCATAGACGGCAAAATTAACACTAACCTTGAACTTTATATATTATGAGAATAATATTGTAATCTTTCTTTAAGATAGACAGTTTACCTTGACAACAGTCTAAACTGGAAACAACATTGAAGCTGTCTATATATGTATATTTTTAGAAGACTTAGAAGATATGCAGGTTCTTGCTTCTGACACTGACTAATATGTAGTGGGAAGTGCAATATCATCTCTTATTGTATGTGGGCTAGCAGCATATGTCTGAGTTAAAAAGCTCAACAAGCTGTTAAAGAAGGCTGTCTATGTTCTGGGCTCTGTTAGGTAGCCTCTAGAGAGGACTGAGCAAAGAAGGGTGTTTTATAAGATGTAAAATATTACAGCAAACCCTAAGCTTCCTCTCAGTGAGGCTGTTATGCAACTAAAGAGTGTCTTCAAGTCTGCCATAATGCTTACCATAACAGGAGATTCTTCCCACCCACAGCAATAGGAATATATGAAGCTATTTAAATAAGTTTTGGTAATATGTGGTACAACATTTAACTTAATAAAGAAATATGGAATTTGAGTCGAAGTGTATTTTGTAAAACAACTTTGTTGTTGAAAGCTTCACTAACATCTGACATTACTCTGTAATCTTCATCAAAATGATCAAATTTCATAACAGATCAGCAAGATCTGATAGGAAAGATATTTGTAAACATGTACAATTATGCATGAAAAGATATAATAATCATTCCACACATTGAATATTGTGGTAGGTATACTTGTTATGTGAAGGAAGCTTAAACTTTTAAGTTCTGCAGCCGTTGCATTGCAAAACCCAAGGATAGAAAACTAAATGTGTTTAGAGGCAAAATATTTTGCCAAGTTCACGAAAACAAGCTTCTTAAGCAAGGTTAGGTAAAGGTGGGGTCCTCTGCAATACTCAAGGCATCTGTGACTTACAGTATAGTAATCATTGGCTTGTTGGCTGCAAAAACCTAGTTCATTATAAGACGACACAACCAATTTGTACCTCTGCCTTCTGCAATCTACCAAATCTCCCCTGACAAAACCATTTAGATTAGAGCGCTTTCAGAGGGAGGGCTGTGCTGACATGCCTACCCAGCCTGTAAAAGAGGAAATGAAGTGGCTTTTTAATTCTCCTCCAGGCAAACATAAAACTGTCCAGGTAAGTCATTTTGTGGGTTGAATGGGGAGTCAGGGGCAGGTTGCCTCTCTGTTGTAATACACTTAATGTTTCATTGCAAAACTGGGCATATGTGATGGTGTGCACACCCACAGACACACATCAAATCCTTATCATCCAGAAGATTATTAATCTATTTGCTACATTTTGTCCCATTATTTCCTCCACATAATCCTCTTTCACAACCTCTGGCAGCATACTAATGAGTTTCTGTGAACAAGAAAAATGCCTGAGCTGTTGACTTGCAGTTGTAGCTTCTTCTCTCTCATTCCCCAGCTTAATTTCCTAAGAAATTACCTAAAAGAATAAAGACTCACAGAAGGTGTTCAGAAGTGGAGACAGAAAAGTACCCTTTCGATATTACAGCACTTTAAATATGTTTCTCACCAACTAAACCCTGAGAAAATAGAGAAAGTTAAAAACAATAATAACTCTAAAAAATAAAATAGCTTAACATACAGACTCTCGCCCAGGTTTGGGTTTGAGTAAAACTAGATTATTAGATGGGTCTACTATTTCTTTAAGGCAGATGGGCCAATGAAAAATAAAGTGCTGTAAAAATTTTATATCCTTTCAAATGTTACACATTTTTTTATGTTTTAACCACAGATCTAATTGTATTGTTTTATGCTTGCCATAGATTAACATACAGTAGTTATGTGGTTTTGAAATTTAGCAAACAGAAATCTGAAAGGTGTAGTGTGCCTTTACTCAGACGGGCTGAGTTAAAAGGATTTTTACATTTTTAGAAAGTAGATCAGGGCTGTGTACCATACTCTGTTGCCTCAGCGCTTCTTGGCTCCTCAATCCACTGACTCTTTGCTGATTATCTTAGTGCAGGGCTTTGATGGGTACCATCTCATTTCCATCAGCTTCTGGTCCTTTCCTGGGCCCCCTGGCACTGTGGGGTCTCTGCTTGGGGGTGGTGCACTTCTCGGCTCATGTTTGGGTCTAAGAGAGGGGGCTGGGAGCTTGAGGGTTCCCGAGAACTGCACTTTTCCGAGATGTCTGATGTATTTCCAAGGTTCACTCCTCCTCCATCACTCCATCATTCCTCAAGTTTGGGGGTCACTGCCCCGAGTGCCCAAATGACCACAGGCACCACTGTCCACTGACCAATGCCTTGACCTTCCAGGTTTTCTCCAGCTCTAGTTTCTCATGTTCCATTTTTCCTGATGTTGCAGTCACTTGATATTGCTTTGTGAACCACAACGGCTTTCCTCTGCTTTTTGTCCACCACCACAATGTCCGTTTGGTTTGCCATTACCTTTCGGTCCGTCTGAATCTGTAAGTCCCACAAGATCTTTGCTCGGTCACTCTCTACCACCTTTGAGGTGTCTCCCACTCTGACCTTGGGGTTTCCAGCCCCTACTCTGCACATATGTTCCTGTATACTATTCCAGCCATTTGGTTATGGCACTCCATAAGCTTTCCCTGCCAGGATCTTAAACCCTGCAGTTTTGTGCTGGATTGTCTCAGGGGCATATTTGCACAGTCTGCACCTGGGGTCTTGTCTTGTCCTCAGGACCTGCTCCTGTGCAGCCATGATGTCAGTGTCTCTGTGTTGTTCTTCAGTCCAGCTTTGTCTAGCCATTGATTTCGTGAGATCCGCCACTTTGGTTATATTTTGGTGGTACATCCCATGTAGGGGCTTGACATCCATTGACGGGACCTCCAGCACATCATCTTCTCTTCCCCATTGTCTGAGACATTCACTGAGCACATCGTCTGTTGGACCATGGATGTTTCATCTTGGATAGTGATGCCTCCTTCCTTACGGCTAGCGTACAGTCTCAGGGTGTCGTGCATGGTTAGGAACTTTTTTCCTCTCATTTCAAGCAGGTCTTGAAGCAGACTTTTAGCAGTTAGTCTGCGTTTCCTGTGCTGTTTGTGTTGTTTTTCCTCTTCTCTCTTTATCGCTCTGTCTCCAAAATTTATATTCTTTCTCCTCTTGTCATCTACCTTTCAGTCTGTGTCCATTGCATATGATTTTATTTCTAAAACTACTTTTAATTAAATTTCATACATAATTACCAAGTAGAATTATATGGCAACAGCCATAAGGTTTGGAAACAGCATAATAGTTACCAGCTCACGGTGTATGTTCTCACACTGTAGGCCCAACGCTCTGATGTGATCTAACAAGATGGCGCTGGTTGGACTCCCTTGTTTGCACATGAACAGTGCGTGAGGTTCAGGTAAATTGGCTCGTAGATGCTCGTAGCTCTACTTCAACAGCAGGATTTGCCCAAGAACACCTCATTAGGGCCTACTCAATTCTTAACAAGTTTGATTATCTCATGACCTTACGATTCCCCATCGGGAGGTGGTCATGAGAGGCTAATCGCTAATCGCCCCTCGCCCCTTTCGCGCCGGGTGCACAATGAGTAGAAAAAATCTTTCATTTTTCTTCCGTTCTAGTTTTTTGGAAATTTGTCCCAGTGTACATGAGGGAGCCCCAACTACATTAAGCCATTTTTATGTTATGAAATTTAGAAAGGTTTAAAGGGTAAAAATACTTACAATTATTTTCTTCATGGTGATCGTATCATGGTTTCTTTACCTGGCCCTCTATCCTTAGACAAGGCTGATTGAAATGGAATATCGTACATCAAATTTCCTCAATATTTAGACCGTGTCTCATAACTCAAGCAAATTCATATTATTGTGATGATTTCCATGGTCAAATGGGGTCAGCTTATGAAACCAACAAGACGACATTAGACATAATCTCTGTTTTAAATTATCTAAGGTTTCTCTGTTGAGATGGGGGACTGACGCACAGTATAATTCAGGTGTCATAAAAATGTTGTTTCACAGCATAAAGGCAGTCAAGCTTTAAAACTGAGAAGCATGGGTGTGAATGGACAGTAAACTTCGGGGGTTTTTAGTTCAGAGCTCAGCTGAGGACACAAAGAAATAACTGAAGCAGAACACCTACGTACTAAATATGAACAGAAATTGGTTTCTGTTTAAATTATCAGCCAGACATGAAAACAAATCAGGCGTTTTATTATAACTCTAAAACACTTGAAGCTAATAGCTTTTGTTATTACATTCTGAGGACACTATATAGGTAGGATTTATTTCATTTCTTCTTATCTTCGGGGAGTAGTATGCAGGAGGCCAGGCTATTTTTCTTTATATTACTTCTGTGTATGCTTAGATTATGCATGCATCTAAGATTCTGACCACAGGACAGAGAGGTAAAGGCAAGGAAAAGGACAGCAAGTGTTTTCAGACAGCATAGTGGAAGGTTGCTAGGTGTTTTTCTGCAAATGATCTGTTAAGAAATCAGGCGTTCGTCTCGGTTTTATTGCTCAAATTAAGCGAGACGGTCCTTGTCCTGTTTGCCCTTAATTAACAAGCATTCAATCCCCCTATTAATTAGCACAAGCTATTAGCTATTTTACATCACTCTTCATTTGTCGGCAATTAAAATGTCTATTATTAAAAGGCATGGCACACAGTTAATTGTGCAAATGGTTCAGCTGCAGACGAGGAGCAGGGCCAGATGTGTGCTGAACCAGTCTCCGAGATTTGCTGTAGTTATCATACAACCTTTACATCTTGCTCGTCTGCAATTTGCTGCCTGATCCTCAGTCCCCCAAAGAGGGACCGTCTCCCTCCCCATCATCACACTCTGCCTGTGTTCTCACTCAGATGGCCTGCTCAGCATTGCAGCAGTTGGAAAACGAGAGGAGATTAATACTGGATAAAAGGTTTATTCACGTTGATCATAAGTTCTTAGAATGCATCTTTCCATGGTACTACAAGCCATATCAGTAATACACACACAAGCAGGTCCAGTTCTGATTATGTTTGACTTTACTTTGTTAGTTTGTGAAACTCAGGTCTTGCATTTTTTATAAAGAATGTGACATAAGATAACTTAATTTCAGAAATGGTGATAGCCTAAATGTATATAGATAAATATATAGACTAGTTTTCCAGCCTTAAGATGAATGCACACAAATATGACACTATGTATGAATTAATTTGTATGTGTTAAAGGGTGCTTTAAGGTAAAATCTGTTTGAAACTGGTACATAAATAAATTGAAAAAAATTGCTTTTGTTTGTTTTATAGTTAACGGTTTTGGCTGATGAACATTGATCTGAAACTTAAAAAAAAGAAAGGGGACATCTAACTTATGCGGCAAAACTTTAGGAAGGTCCCAAATCTGTTAAATCATCATCTGAAGTCATGTTTTTTTGATTCTGGTAAGAAGTATCTAAGGAGAATCCTTGTATGTACGAGGAGGACATGCAAACTCCATGCAGAGCAACAGTGCTACAAACTGGGCCATGCATATTATAACATTTCTATGAAAAATGTTTGCCATTGACAAACAAAATTAATACCAAGCATAATTTGCCTTCAATCTTCTCTTCAGGTTAACAAAGCAAGTTTGGGTTTTACTAAAAAAGCTCATCTTGAATTGCAAAGAAACCAATTGAAAACAACATTTTTAGCATAGATTTTATAGATGATATATATATATATATATATATATATATATATATATATATATATATATATATATATATATATATATATATATATATATATATATATTTATTTTTTTTTTTTAAACTTTTAAACTTTTTTTAAACTTACAGTTTAACTGGGAGCTACATTCTGCAAAACCCTGGTTAGTCAGCAGCTACTTTTATCCTACTGTCTCTTTTAGATCAAATCAAGCAAAAAAATGGAGCTGGATTTTAGTTGTCAACCTGAATCAAGGCTGTAATTTACATTTAATGAATAAAACATTATAGTCAATACAGTTTACTTCCCCCCGGTAAGTCTATAGTCAAATGTTTGCTAGTGCTGTATACTAGCAAACATTTGACTATGTTTATTTAAAGTACCTATGTAATTTATAAAACAAGTTAGCAAGTAAGATCATTTATTATAAGTTTAAAAGATTATATTCTTTTAGAGTAAAATCTATTTTAAAAACATATTTAAAAATGTGAACTGATAGACAACCTATGAATTAATTAAGCCAAACACACACCCAAACCAAATAAAAATGTGAGCAGAATGAATCAGAGCAGTGGATGTTTCCAACCTTTCCCTCTTGTGCTCGGTCACACCTCTCTTCACCTCTCACCCTCTGCCAGGACGTAACAGGTGGGAAGTCAAAAATAAAAAACAAAACGCAGGATGGGGCATGGCTGATTGACAGAACAATTACTGCAAACATGCACCTCCATGGGGAATCAGACACTTCCAAATAGAATTTCACTTTGCAGATGCATCAACTACTTAGAGGAGGGATTTCAGATGCAATGCAAAATCATCCTGACTGACTTATTGGCTGACTGACTATATGTCTATGTGTCAGACTTCCAGCTGAATGCAGCTGCTTGAAAAGAGAAAAAAAGTATTCTGTCTTATTTGTCACCTGTAATAATAACGTTCTTTAAAAAAAAGGAAAATTTACCCTTGATCAAGGCTTTCTGGTTCCAACTTTAGAAGCAATGTTTGGCAGCTAACTTCCAACCCTGACTGTTCATCTGTTAGCTCAGTTAAAGGTGAAGCTATTTTTAACTGCACACCTACAGACTTACAAAGAAGTGGAAAGTTAATTAAAGGACACATTCCGAATGAGACTGATTTCCAAATGTAAAACATCAGAAGTCTGTTAAAAAGTGATGATGTGAAAATATGAAATTAGAAGGTACAGTTAGCAATTTCTAATAATTTGTGTTAAGAAATTTATAAAATACAAACCTGGCATCTGCATTTAATTAAAGTCAATTAGGTTGATTACAAAATATTCTAATAAAATATTTTCTTGTAGAGAAGAAAATAATTTTCACATAAATGGTAGTTAACAAAGATACACATCAGAGCTTCACCTAGAAGAAAGCAACAATAGGATTTGATAACTAATCATTTGATAGTTACCTTATGATGCAGAATAAGTAGTGCAGCTCTTATATTGTCACACTCACTGTTATGTCATTATGTAATTTGACCAAAATTAGATATCTAAAGATGCAATGTTGACCTCTAGTCCTTCAAAAATATGCTCACAGTTTACTTTTTAATCAAACCTCACTTTTCCCAGTTTGAATGCTTTAGCGATGCCTTTATATAATGAGACAGGTCTTTTACTGCTTTAGGAACACTGCTTAGAGATTTTGGTCTAAACTGATGTGATATGAGTTGATGCAGCTTTGTTAGCTGCCCATCTGTGGGCGCCACTTCCTATTCGCGCGCCACTTCCTATTCGGAAGTGGCGCGAATACAAGGCTTAAACCTTGTATTCGCGCCACTTCCACGTAATTCTTGTGCTCTATTAAAAAATAAAAAATAGTGAAAACGTGAGGTCCGTCACGGCAACTCTGACCCATTTGTATTGGAACGCACAACTTGGAAGCAGGGGAAAATGGCAATGCAGATGGTGAGTGTGATAAATGCCTGCCCTTCCCCTGGTATTTAAAAAATGCACAACAAAATTATACCAAGAAAATAATGCAGATAGAATTACTCCACCATCAACAGAATGATCTGTTCATATCAGGCAGAAAGGATCCATTTGAATGTTTTAATGCCAAGTTCTGACCCTGCTATCTGAAAGTTGCAGCTCAAGCTCAGGTATACTTCTTTATACAGTAGACCTGACCTATTTGGTCAGTCTGTGCAATACAATTATTTGAGTAGAGGTGACATCCAGTGTGGTGTTCTGTTTCAGAAGCTTTAAAATGTCTTTTGCTCAGAGTTGGTATATGGCTGTTTATCAAAGCTACTGCTGATTATTCTATCATCCTAAGGCAGTGTGCCTTTTGCCCTCTGATATCATCCAGGTGTTTTACCCATGCAACATCCTCCAAACCTGAGAGGTTTTGCAATAAAGTCATAGAAAATCAGTCCATCCGTCAGGTCCGTCTGGTATTATCAATCATGTCCTTTTTAAAGTCACTTAATTCATCTATCTTCACCTTTCTAATGCTCAGTTTTATAAGCAACTAACCTACTCTACATCTAGATACTGAAATGATTCACTATGCAATTGGACAGAAGTAGGAAAGTGACAGGTGTCTTAATAAGCCTTAAAGCAGAACATTGCCCTCTAACATCATTTTTTTTCATTTTTGAATAATATATTTAATAATTTGCATTGGTAATGACAAAACAATTCATTATTGCAGAGTATTAAAAATGTTATCATGAATTTTCCTTAAAAGTTCAATGCAGTCTTGTGCAACCTCGCAGGCCATTATCCAAGTCATGGCATCCCGGCCTCCAACAGCTGCACTACACCACACTCTCTGACTTTCTAATTAGCTTATCTCGAGAAATAAGGATCCTGAGCAATTCTTTGCTCTAAGAGTCTAACAACAAGCAGACCGCAGGGAGCGCAGTTGGCACTTACTGTCACCGAGGGGGCTGTTTTGTTCGACAGTGTAGTATAAAAAAATATGGTTTGCTCTCTTTCCTCTGACTCATAAGTACTCACACTTTTTCACTCCGAATGTTAAGTCAATTCCCACTTTCTAGTGTTGATTGGTATTTTTGGAAGTCACTATGAATAATGAATATGGTTCTAATGGTGCAAAGTAACAGCTCTGCTTGCATCCAGCTGTTTTCACTATTCAGGTAGTGAATTCTGCTTTGAGTTTAGTTATTTACTCTTGACAATCTAATCATTATTATTGCATATTTTTAGAAAGCGATTAATTTTTTGCCTGAAAATCTGTTCTTATCAAACATGCTGCCTGCAGCTGTGCTATAAAGTGAGATAATAAAGGCTTTTGGTGTCTCCTGGCTAGAAATGTCATGGAGGGATGGACTGAAGGAAAAAGGGGATTGGATAAGGGATAAACGATAGATCCCTCCACCTGTAGCAGTGAATGTCCTGCTGGACTATAATCTGCCAGTCGTCTGTCTCTGAGATGCCCAGCTTTGCTGAGGCCAGTTGAGCTCTGCAGCCTCCAGCACCAAATGAAGCCGGAGCCCCGGGACATAAGGCACCTGCACGGGGAGATAAAGGCTTCATCTCCTTAGCTAAAACTGACGATCCTTTTGATAAAAACAGACATAAGGCTGGTGGGGGGAGGGGAGCAATCTTTTGCTGCTGACTTTCTCTACTTCTCTCCTTCATGTCTACCTGACTTTGTAATCTCTGTCTTGTTTTTTGTGTTTTTTCTCCTCCAAACTCAATGTCTTTCTTGATGTCTAAGCTTCTCCCCCCCTCTTTTTCATTCTTTCCTTCTCCCTCAGCCTAAGATGAGTGAGTCTGGACTAGACATGTGAAGCTCTCTACACTGCCTTTATTTATTTATTCCATATCTGTAACTGTCAAAAAGAAGATTGCTAGTTTAGGAGCTATCTGTGCTTTGTTGTGCTCATAGAAAGTCAAATAGAGGAGGCTGTGTTAAAAGCATCTTGGCCACTTTCTGGGGACACAGACAATGACAGCTGGGGTCTTGGAAGCCTAGAAAATAGCACTGCAAGTGCAGGAGACTTTATGTCCCTTAGCTGGCATGCTGCTGAAAGGTTTGGTTAAAGCAGATTTTAGCCTTTGGAGGAAAATGGAGGTGGAGGTGTCAGGTGTCAGATTCTGCTGTATCTAAATAACAGGATAATAAAGACAAACAAACACTAAAAGCATGGGTGCTTAGCATTTTAGAGTTTACATTGAGAGATTAAGAAAGTAAAACAGGATTTAATAAGCTTAGAGGCTTTCTGTACAAATCAATACCTTGTGTGTTAATTTTAGTTTTAAAGTTAGAATCACCCACATCTATTTGTTCACAATGTGACGGTAGATTTCCACTGAAGGAACAATTTCCAGCAACCAAGAAAGGTGTTTGAGGCTATTCTTCAACTTTGTCATTTTCAGTGGCAGAACCAGGACAAAATTAGATTAAAATGGTGGATTTTTTTTTTTTTTTTAATGCTTCGATAGAGAAGTACAGTAGTACCTTTTGAATGACCCTGAACTAAAGTTTGTGTTTTTTTGTTTGAGGGTCCAAAACAGGGCTGCAACTAACGATTATTTTTAAAAATCGATCAATCTGTCAATTATTTTTTTGATTAATTAGATTTTTACAAAAATACACCATGGGAAACCAAAACTTTTCCACTTGAGGAATTCTGGAAAGAGCATATTGACAGATGAAAAAATCCTTTTTTTAAATTTCTTATTCTTGCATGCAAAATGTTTAAATATTTTGTTCAAATTTTTATAGAATTACTGCTCTAAGTGTATAGCTCTGTCAGCTAAAGGCATATTTTACAGTCTTTATACTTCCGCAACCAAATAATTGTTTACTAAATTAGCTGACGATTATTTCAATAATCGATTAATCGTGATTAATCCGATTAATTGTTTCAGTCCTGGTACTAAACAGTTATTGCAACTTGAATATTTTAAACATTTTCAAACTAAATATTTGGAATCAGCCTTCAAAATAAAAACCACAATGATCTCTAGTGCTTATATAAAATATATTAAATTTGTTATTCTGGAAAAAAAAAAAAAAAACTTTTTAATTTCACTTTAAAAACCTAATTTCACTCAGCCTTTAAAAAAGAAAGAAAAAAAATTACACCCTGGTGCCTAAGACTAGCTGTTCTGAATGTTTTAGAAGTCTGTGCTCCACCACACCTGAATGAAATAATTGGATTCCCTAATCAGCAGCCATCAAGGGCTGCAGAGGCCTATTAATCACCCATTTATTTAAAACCGAAAACCTGCAGTAAAGTGGGTCCAGAGGTCAGTAATTGAAGACTCGTATTTAGACATTTAGACTTTTGTTGTACACAGAAATTACTTGGATACACTGCTGGTTATAATGCTACACTAACAAAATATAAAACAATTAGATAAAATTTCTATCTTAAAAAATAGCTAAAGAGTCTCTCTTTGTGAAAACAGTCACTAGGAGATAGAAACTGTGAAAACAGTCATACCTCTGCATGAGCAAACAACAGAGACAGCTGAAACTAAACAAGTAATGAAAACAAAAAGAGCAGAGAGGTTAAGTTAAGCTGTACCATGTTGCACTGCGTTGTACTGCAGACAGCAGTTCATCTTTTCAAACTATCCTGTCGTGTCCGTTGTCTCTTCCTATTAGCCTGCACTCAGCACGCTATGGTTGGTGCGTGCACCAAGCTAGCAGACGTGCACAGCTCAGGGTGGCAGATGCCTGCCGTTTTTGCCGATGCCCTCCATCAACCGGTGACAGATGTCAGGGCTCCTGTTGGATAGCAACACTTCATCATACTCCCCTGTTCTTCGCCCCGCTGGATTCACCAGCCTGCTTGGCAGACATCACACCCAACCTCACTGCACCGTGCCCATTCCCTCCTGCCCCACCTATTCATTCACACTCACGCATGCTCACATATCTGCATCTCCATCAGTCAAGCGATATTGCATCAGACAGCCATCAGACTTGAAGCCATAAGTAACATGCTAATGCACCCAGATGCATCCAGTCTGCACAGGTGAAGTTTCAGTTTGTAAAGTGAACATGTGAGTGAGTGTGTTTGTTGGTGATTTTGTGTATAAACCATTGGTCAGATTGGACAAGCTTTAGATTAATATATATATATATATATATATATATATATATATATATATATATATATATATATATATATATATATACTTTAAATAAAAATACTCTGAGTATCCTGACAGTAGATTAATACACTACAGACATGAAAAGTATAAAGTGTAAGATACAAACATAGATGTAGAACATAAACTTGATGATTGATTGATTGACTTAATTGATCTGACAGTGGAGAAATGTACTCGTTACATCAACTTTAATAGTCAAAAGAGAAGAAGAATGTGCCAAAGGAAGAAAAGGTGCATGGGATATAAACAGTATATACAGTGCATCCATATATGACAGCTTTTTTTTTTTTTTTTTTTTTTTTTTTGGTAGGATTATTATAAGGGGTTATTGCACAGGGTGTTTACATGGGTATTTATAAAGATGGATATAAATCTTTATGTTTACTCACCATTTTGGCCTGCTGGTAGACTTTACAACAGGGGACATGCCATCTCTGTACAGACTCTTGGTTTTTGAGAAATTGACCACATTGAAAATCACCCTCTGAAATAAAAACAACAACAACATGTGGTCATAAAACGGGTACTTTCAAATTATAATGTAACGTAATTTGACAAAAGTAATTAAAATATGTTTGAAAAACTGTTTTTAATAGAAACTAAAAGTTTCCCAGAATAACAGATGAATACTACTTTGAAGTGGAAGAAAAGGGAGGAATTGGTTTAAATTTTTAGCAAAGACAAATCTGAAAAGTATTCTGTGCATTCAGCTCTCTTTAATCTGATACATCTGGATCATTTTAAGTGCATAAAAAATAACTTTTAATGTGAATGCATGAACAGGAGATCTGACAGTGATTTAGCCACCAAGTATAATCAGATATAAAGCACACTTTAGTTTAGAAGTACTTTGTTATTGGTTTACTACAACTCATGTCATATGGCACCTGAAAAAAATATAAGCCATAAATGGTGAGATTGAGGAGAGAAGTCTCATCGCTGCCACAAATATAACCGCAGGCACCAAAATCATGCCATGTTAGGATTACATTCTAGAAATAAGTCAGCTTTAATGTCCTGCAGATGATCCCATGTTGTGGAAACAGAGTTTGTGATAAAAAGTAGCAGCTCAGGAGTGTCAGCCTTTAATCTGGAAGGACATTATAGTTCTCTCCATAGGGATGCTGCAAGGCCTAAAAAAATAAATAAATAAATAAATGAAAAATAAATGTAACCTTGCTCAGAGTCCAGGACAACCATGCTGCCTGTCTGTAAATGTCCTCTGGGTCTAGGGACATTGTATGTTGCTTAAAAGTTATGGAACATATCTCCCGCACCTCCTCCCTCCCTCTTCCAGCTTGATTAGGATCAGGACAAGTAAGGAAATATGTGGGAAGAAATGAATCCATTTTATATATTTTTCAAAAAAGTCAAAGAAATGGCAACGGTAATGCCATGGTGGTGTAAATGAATCCTATTGATGGGGCATATCAAATTACCAACTAAGTCCAGGTGGTGGAAGTTAACTGGGTGCTACTGAAATCCTATTACAAAATCCCCACCCTCCCCTCTCCCCCTTTTTTTCTCCTCCCCCTCATCCATTTCTGTCTTTTTCTTCTGCCTACCATCAGAGGAATGGGGATTGCGGATTGTGGCAGGCTGATTCAGACTTAGGTAAAATGACATCTAACTGATGTTGAGACTGGCAGCAGGCTCCTGTAGCAGGGAGATAAGACCATTGCTGCTGGCATTTCAATTACACTTTACTGCCCCGCACATCTGTTGAGAGAGCTACTTTTCAGCCTTTTCCCCTCAGGCAAATACAGCCTTACTCTGACTCCACTGCCTTTATTTGACTGCACAGCTCCAGCCTCATTCTTCATTTACAACAAATTCAGATTGTTTCCTCTTTAGGTTCATTTTACCCACTTTTTGTAATCTTTGCGTTTTGCCTGTTTAGGCACCTAAGTTTTGACAAATGAAAAAGAGGGAGGTAAAATAAAGAAAAAGGAAGACAGACAGGCAGATTGAAACATTGAAAAAACAAATGTGGCAAACAGTGAAGTGAATGAAGAGATTGTTAAATCAGGTACTGTGAATATAAAACAGTAATAAAAAGATAAAAGGAAAGAGATTCACAGCGATAAATTGGTGAAGAAATGTACTATAGAAATACCTTTATATATATGTATGTGGGGGGGGGGGTTATTTTCAAAATTCTTTTATTCCTAAATAACTGTTTCATTATCTTTAGCTTATAGATATGTGTTTTTAAATGAAAGCTGAAGCTCCTGTATAAATCTTGTCATATTCTGTTTAAAGCTTTGTGTTTACATTTAATCACATCACAATTTCCATTGCCTTCGTTGGCTCTTTCAGCAAAAGCAACTAGAAGTTGGATTTATTGGTTGAATTATTTCTATTTTCAACCTGTGAATCTCTGTTGCATGTTTCCGTCTGTACCAAACATTATGATCTATTTCTATGTAATCTACTGTATGAAATATTCATATGTACAAATTGTTTATGTGTAGATTCGCTCTGCTTTTCCTCCAAATTGTCCCATTTCACAATAGTGTTTTGTTTAAAACCAAGCTAAACTTCTGGGAAGTTTAGTTTGGTTTTAGCTAACACTAACTGGGTTAAATAATTATTCACTATTCCACTATTGATACAGTATTCACAGCAGCAAAGCTTGAAAAGAATAATGAAATTCCTCATTCACTATCTTATTAAAAAGGGCAATTTTTGCTACATTGTAATAGGAGTAAGTGGTTCTTTCTGCATATTTTTTCCTGTTTATTCCAGTTCAGTTTATTCATTAAGTGCCATTTCACAACACCTAAATAATATGGAAAGATCTGCTTCTAAATTCTCCCATCAATGGAAACCCAGCAGATGGCATCCAGTGATTAACTTGCAGCATAAACTCCTACAGGTTGAACATGGGGCAACAGTGGGTCGTCACTTTCACAATGTTGTTACCTTTGGGGGAATTCTGCTTTTTATGGATATTTTCAAGCTCCAAGATTTGTAAACATAAAAATGTAGTAGATTTCAACATAGGGTCTATTCATGTGTAATAGAATAGAAGAGTAGAATAGAAAATCCCTTTATTGTCCCACAAAAGAGAAATGTGGTGTTTACAGCAGCAAAAAAATTATAGAAATAATAATGGTGAGCGTAGGGTAAAGACTGTAACACAAAGGTGGGTGTCTTGATTATTAGACTCACTTAAACATGGACAAATAGGAAACTATCCATTAGTTGTTTCCTCTTTAGATTTTGGTCTTAGATAGGGGGTTGATGACAGAACATAGCTAAATTCAAATAATTTAAAAATATTCTTCATTTATCTTTTATGTACCATATTTGGTGTATTAATATATCTATCTCTTCATTTCCTTATATTTTAGCTGTCTTACTGCATATTTCCTTATCTAATGTCTTAATATAATTTTTGGAGAGTTTTTACCTGATTTATTTTCAAACTTTTCTTTCTTGATCTCGCCAAAGCTTCTCTGTCCAACTTTTTCTCAGTTTGTCTTCTTCAGAGACGTGTGGGTAAAATAAAATTCAGCCCAGGAGCCTCTAATCCACTCAATAGATGCATGTCAGTGAGACCCTAATTTAAAAACGTATACTTTATGTACAGTGTACATTTTTGTGTGTCTATGTATGTATAAATAGAAATAAAAATTGTTTGAAGTTTTTAAAAGTTTACTTAATCACATTTTAAAAATCAAAGCAGGTTATTAAGGAGCCAAAACAATAGCTGTATCCTGAAAACAAGCAAGCTCTGAAATCTAAAAATGTTCCACTGTTTGAAGATCCTTAGATCTCTAGAGATTAATATAATTCTATGCAAACACTGACTGCCAACTGAGCCCTATACACTGGCACTGTTTTGTTTGGTGGTTTCTGCTCCATTCTCCTGCTCTTCTCCTCTTCATTTTCCATCACCTTTTCTACATTCCCTTTTCTGTTGTCATCAGTCTCTGTCTCTTCCTCCTCCTCACTCCTATGCATCAACTCCCAGATAGCAGCTGACACTAGTGGCACCTGCACAAACTTTCCCTAGGACATCCATCTCTTTCTCTTTTAGCATATTTGCTCATTTAACCTGTCCTTTTTCTCTAGTTCTTATTTTAATTTGTTTTTTTTATTGACAAGGGGCATTAGTATCTCCTTTGTATGATGCACTGAGCCACCTACAGCCTTGAGGACTGCTACACACTGGCATAGCAGTGCTACTGTGTCTTCTGGGGTAGAAAAATCACATCCTGAGCAACAGCCAAAGAAACAGACCAGCTGTTTGGGAATCATCCCAATCCTCTCTATGGCCAACCCGTACCAGATTTCAAAGGTTGTGCTCTCTGTCTGCTGGTGGGAGAATATGTGTTTACCTGCCTGCAAGCGCACATGACTCAGTGTGGGTCTTTAATAGGGAGTTTGAAGCATCTATTTTCATCCAGCTTTGTCAAGTTTGGCTCCATCACATAACCTACATATCTGCATGGCCAGTAAAGGCAATAAGAATGAAATCCAAATTGCGGTACATTGCCACCTTACTCATATGAGTTAACCCTATTTAGAACTTCTGTTAAACAAAACATGTGGCAGCTTGTGGTTGCAGCTACACAAATAGTTGATTTTTGACAAATTAAGAGACTGACAGACTCCATAAATCAAAGACTTTTTATTGGTATTGAAAAGAAATGTAGCTTCAATGGTCCCTGGTTGTAATTTTTGTCAAACAAAAAAAGTATTATTTTTTTAATTCTGAGAATAGATTAAAAAAAGATGAAAAAAAATCATTAATAGTAATCATAATGCAACAGAAGAATCTATGAATACAATTTACAGTTAACATTTACTTCCAAAAACCCCCCCAAAAATATCAAGAATTACATCACACAGTGAGACTCTTATCTGACCAAAAGATATTGAGCGGTCTGTTGTGAATGATATTATCAATCATTTATCAATTTTAACAATAAATCAACAAAACAGCAATATTGCACTGCAATATCTGAGATGATAAGAACTGATGAGGCGTTTGAGTTTTTGTTTGTTTTCCAAAGTTGTCCTTTAAAAATCTATACAAGGAAAAATAAAAACAATGAGAATGAGATGAAATATCAACTATATAAAAATAATTTAGCAAATTTAATGAGAAGCAGCAAGAAAAATATTACAAGAAATTAATTGAGGTAATAAGGATAATATTAAGGAGATATGGAAAATATGGAATAATCATAATAAATACCTCAAATATTATAGAAAATGATTTTGAAATTAAATAGAATGGAGGACATAGCTCACAGTTTCAACATTGTTTTTTTTGGTTGTTGTTTGTTTTCAGTATGACCAATTTTAAAAAGTCAGCAATTCGAAATCCGTGGTAAAGAAAAGTTTAGAGCCTTAGGGTAGCGGCTGTTTCAACGGTTGCAGTTCCGAATTCTCTTTCTTTACACGAGTGAATGAAGTGAATGTGATTGGTCGATTATCAAGGGGGCGGGATTGTTGTGGCGGATGGTTCGCAAACATGTTTGGTTGTGGCCGGTGTCTCGGAAGCACCTTGCTAACCAGTTAGCAACTTGGTGCTAGTAGGTTCCCAATGGGAAATTACATTGGGACACAAATAGCACTTAGCAACGACACTGTCAAGGAACGCAATGGACAGCGGGAACATGCAAGAGGAGTTTTGTGTCGGAGGTCGTTGATGGGTGTAACCCAGGGTGAAAACTGCCCTTAGTCCCGCCTTACTGCCCCATTGGTTAGAGTGACAGTCAGTCACACAGTGCATGCAGCCAATTGACACACCTGAGGCAATTATTTAGGTTTGCTCCAGCTTTCCCCAGTCAGATGTGAGGGGGAGAGCTGGAGACAAAGGAGCTACAGATCCGAGAAATCCAGTGAGTTTGGAGCCTTGGAGCTGCCATACTCTCATCTATTATTGGAATTGGCCAGGTGATCCCTTTTTAGGGAAAAAGATGGCGAGCTTCTGAAAACTGGCTGGAGCCAGGAGAGCCTTAAGAATCACTCCACAGTGGACTGGTCTGTATCATTTCCCCCCTCCATCTCACCACTCAGGCATACACTCCATTATTCACCTCTTCATCTGAAACAACTTGCGCTGGGACATTCTTCAACTTAAATATCTGGATAATCCAACCATGGATTTCTGAATGTGTGTCGGTCAGACTCTGGACTGATCAGCGGGGAATTTAAGACCAGTTGTGCACAAACAAAAGAATTGCCTCAGTACTGTGTATATATATATTTTTTGTATTTATTTTGGGTTCTATTTATGTTGTCTTGTATTGTTTACTTTAAATTTGTCTAATACATGGTATTGAAAGCAGTTTTGTGTCGTTTTATTGATTACTGACAACGGCTCCAGTAGACGAATTCTAGTCTTCTGAATTTCTTCCATCTAGTCCTTTTACAATTTAAATAGTGCTACATGAGTCTCTTCTGTATACATTTTTTATTTAGAGGAAAGCGGGGACAAAGTTGTTGTGAAGGAAGACGCCAGGGCTTCAGAAGCTTGGTTTGGTGTAGAAAGCTTACAGCCGTACATGTTTGAACCCTTGCCTCGAAACGCTGCTAGTTCTGTTAACCTTACGCCTGCCAAAGACACAGATGTCCATCCCCGTGAACACTGGGACGTAACTCAATGGTAAAGCAAATACTGATTCTTATTTCTTATTTCAACCGTTGCATATATTAGCTGCAACATATGAATGAAGATGCTATGACCGAAAAAATTTGATTGACAGATGCCCATTGATATATGATTGGCCGAATTTAGATGTACAAGCTGACGTATAATTAACTGGCCTGCATAAGATAACGAAAAAAACCCCCCACAGATTTTAAGACAGGATTTTTTTTTAAACAGAAATTTACTAACTTTTGGGACAATAAGGTCTGAAAAAGAGAACATGTATATACATGTTTAAACCAGAATGATTTGAAATTTAAATATGACTTTCCAATGACTTTAAATTTGAGCCAGCCCAAATGAACTAATGGAAGGCTTTAAGGTGTTGTCTTTAATTAAACTCAATACAGCTGTTCTCAATTTCAGAAAATATCTCTTCTCATTCCATGATGACTGTTCTCTTTATGGACTCTAAATCATAGGAAAAGAAATGATTTTAACCAACAAAGCATCACCACATGTTTCAGCAGTGATAAAGTTCATGGGGATGAGCGTCTGTGTCTTCAGCAGGCGTAGAGCTAAAATAACTGGCATCATTGCGAGGCATGGGCTTAAACATGTACGGCTGTAAGCCTTCTACACCAAACCAAGCTTCTGAAGCCCTGGCATCCTCTTCAAAACATCTTCGTCCCCACTTTCCTCCTCTAAATAAAGAAATGTAAGATGGAGGATATTCATCCATGACCTCCGACAAAACACTCCTCCTCTTTCATGTTTCCGTTGTCCATAGCGTTCCTTTACAGTGTCGTTTCTAAGTCACCTATTTAGTGCTACTTGGTACCAATGTAATTTCCCATTGGGAACCTACTAGCACTAAGTTGCTAACTGGTTAGAAAGATCCTTCTGCAAAACCGGCTACAATCAAACTTGTTTGCGAACGTTCCACCCCAACAATCCCGCCCTTTTGATTAACAACCCATCACATTCACATTATTCACTAAAGTCGTGGACTACACAGGAGAATTCGGAAATGCAATGGTTGAAGCAGCCATTTCCCTACGACTTTAAGGATACTGATATCTTAAACATAATTTTGGGGTTCATTACATTTTTGCAGTATTTTAATAAACATTTAAAGTATGTATACTTAGATTTTTTTAAAGTCTTTTTTTTTCGTTCCTATGAACGTCATCCATAAATATTAGCAGTGCAGGAGTAAGACTTTTCATCTCTCAGAGCTGAAACTAACTATAATGGATCTGCAGGAAATTAATGAGATAGTTGATCAAAACCAATGAGTCACAAAGTACTTCCTTACAAAGCCAACAGAAAGGAAAAGATAATCCTAAAAGTTGCTGTATTCTTTTACAATTATTTTATATTGAGTAAACGGATGTCTGAAATCAGGTATCCAACAGGGTTAAAGAAAGACCAGACATCTCATTCAAAACATTAAGCTACTAATTTGTAACCCTGGCCTCTTTATTAACCTTTACCACAACTTGTCACTCACAGCATCTGGCTATAGAGTAGATTGGCTGCAGCTGCTTGGGGTCAGGACTGCATTTTGCATTAAAAAATCCATCCTAATGGTGGCTTCCTGGATGCTGTTCAACCAATAACTTAAAATGCATGTGTAAACATGTAAATGCAGTTTTTTACGAAAATAATGTTCACACTGAGGTTCGAGTGATTATGGAGAAAGAAACACTGAGAATGAAAAAGTGCTTGCCAAATAACCTTCTCAAATTAACAGTTAAACACAAATTTTACTATCCATACATTTTCTGTCACGCTTATCACTTGTGAGGTCACGAGAGGTGCTGGTGCCTATCTCCAGCTGTTTACGGACGAGAGATAGGGTACACCCCGGACAGGTCGCTAGTCTATTGCAGGGCAACACAGAGACAAACAACCATTCACGCACACACTCACACCTAAGGACAATTTTTAGAGAAACCAGTTAACCTAACAGTCATGTTTTTTGGTCTGTGGCAGGAAGCCGGAGTACCCGAGGAGAACCACCACATGCTCAGGGAGAATATGCAAACTGCAAGGCGGCAGTGCTACCCACTGCTTCACTGAGCAGCCCCCTTTTTTATGAACTATAATAGATTTAAGTTGCATATTTTGTCAGATAAAAACAAAGCCAAAGATAATATGACCTTTTAATATGCTATCACAGTTCAATACCACATTACTATTATCATAAAATTATAATGCATGTTTTTGTTGTGAATTGATAAGATTAATTACATTATTACACCTGTAATTTCAAATTCTAAATGTTATTTAAGATTGATCCCATTCACACTGTGTATACACATTTACTGACAACTACACCTGTTTCAGTAGCAACATTGCCAATCCAATAACAGGACCTCAATGCATTCAGACAACCTGCCATCGTAAATGGGACTTGCTGATTTCAAAAGTAAAGATCAGAATAGTAAAAAAGAGAAATATAAATTAGTTCAAAAGTAGTTAGTTACACCAGATGTGATGGTCACATTACTTAAGATAGAATATGTTTAGATTTGAATGGCCTATTGTCTCCTGGTTTTGCACAGGTCTTAAATGAAGACAGTTTAGTGAAGTAAAATCAGATAACAAAGTGCAGTTTAGATCAAGAGAAAACAATAACACACTATTTATTGAATTCAAAATACATCAATACCATGAATACATAACAAGTGGAATTTACCACACATTAATCATCATTCTTGCATGGCAACCACAAAACAGGCTTAGATCTGAGGCAAACAAACTGTCGCTCAGATTTTTTGAAGATGTTTCTAAACCCAGATGTTTCACTATCCAGGAACTTTGTGAATTCTGTCAGTTTGTTATTTAGAAGAAGCGCTGATGTTTTAAGCAACATGGAGACATATTCTCATGGTAATTTCTCTGAAATGAGTTCCAGGACCAAATTGAAGATGCTTCGAAGCTGAAACAGCAATACTGAATGAATGTTAACACGTTACTGTTCAAAGTGCATTTTCATCTAGGTACATAAAGGTGTCAAATAAGTTACTGATGCCATCAGCTGCAAATGGCAGTTTTGTAAAATTAAAAGATTGTTACAAAAATCATAAACTGTTAACGCTGTCGCAAACCCATTCCTTAAGGTAAGCTGTGGCTGCCAAACTCCTTTAAAACTATTTAAGGGAATACCTGGTGCTCATATGCTCTTACAGTAGCTGCAACAGATAACGTCTTTCATATTCTTGCTTCATTAAACTAAAATTTTAGTCTTCATGTAGAACAAAAAAAAAAGATTTGGATGTGAATTCTTTGTGTAAAGTTGAAATCTTCTAAAAATTTTCAATACTTTGATCTGTTTAATAATGAATCCTGTAAACATTTATTACTAATATAAACCTAAGAAATCACTTTTACTTATGTATTCACAACCTTTAATAGATATTTTGTTGATCCACCTTTAGCAGCAATTAAAGCCTCAAGTTCCTTTTAATTATAATAGCGCAAGCTTATGCACACACTTATGTACATAGAGTATTTACCTTCCTTCGGGGACTTTTCAAAGAAATTAAAGTTCATAGTGACATCGCTAGCCCTAATTTCTAAACGCCTGTCATCTCAAGGCACTTTACGAAGACACTCTAAAAAAGTATTGCAGACAGAGTGCTTAAAGAGTTTTCTATCTAAGGAAACCTACTTGATTGTAATGGGATTCTGAAGTCTTTGTCTTCAGAATCCCATTCCATTCCAATCCCTTCTTCTTTGCAGTATATCTGAAGCAACATTCCTGACACTTTTGTACTGGTTTAAAATGTCAGCATTGCACTTTGTGCAAAGTCATGCATAGAAGCCTTACTCTATGTCACTCTACATTCTCCCAAAGGCTTAAAACTTGTCTTTTTTTCCCTGACATGTAAAAATGTGCCCCTCCCTTGCACCTTTACACTCGAGTATGAACCCTCTCCTACAGCACCTTAGGCCTTCCCTCTGTGCTGCCCTGTAACAACGTTATCCCCACCTATTGGTAACCCTACTTCCTGTTGCTGTCCTTCATATAAGCTCAGTCATTTTTCAGCTTTCCTGAACACAGCTTCTCTACAATACTGCGCTTTGGAGTTTCATGCAACCAATAAAATGGCTCATGTTCTTACATTACTGCTAAAATAAATAGCCCGCACTTTAAGAGGTCATAATCAGTTTAAGTGGTCCTTTTATGTAATTTTACCATTCATGATTTATTGCATAATATTAAATAGTAATTCTAAAATTCAATATTATGCAATAAATCATGAGCACCAACTCAGAATATAAAAAAACTGCCATTAAAGGGCTTAGTAAATGAATTATCTACATACCATAACCGTGGTCAATGCATTTCTGTTTCTATCTTTTGCTTTTAGTCTGTCAGTTTATAAAGAGTATTTTGTCTGCTTGATGTCAGGTAGTTCCTCATACTTTAGGGAATGGGCATGATGTTCATCAGTGATCAGACTGATCAACGACTGAAAGAGAAGAACAGGCAGAGCTGTCAGCAGCTATTAGCCTGCCTGTATCTGATGGTTATGGACAGAGCAGGCAGATCTACTGTCTAGTGTTGTAGAATCAGAGTGCAGCAAAGATGAGCAGGTAAAGTGAAATACGCTGAGCCTTTTCTGATTTACATCTTCAGATATAACATTGGTCTAAAGTTCTTTTAATGAGAAGCAAGAGAATAAACAATGTAGCTGGTGTTTTGAAGCTGTATGCGGTGATGCAGCACAGCACCTTTGTATCGCTTACTGCATTATTCTAGTCAGCTGACTGATAAAACATCCTGCACAGTTATTTTCCAACAGCAACACATATTTGACTTTTTGGTGATATTTTAATAATGAAAAGCACAGTGTGTCAAGTCAAGGAGAGCAACCTATTCTCGTATATTAAGATACTTTTTTTTTTAATCTTTAAAAAAACAAGCTAGAACTGACTGACCGATGCAGAATCCAGCAGGTGGAAGGTTCTAAGCTGATAATTTGGGCTGTAAGCTCTAATACACTGTATTAGGATATTTCCAACTTAAAAAAAGAGAAAAGGATTATGTTGAATGCTTTCATTTTGCTTTTGTTTAAATATCGTACTAGCTTGGTTATTCCTTTGTCAGGTTATCATCCCTAAACAATCTGAAACTTAAAATTGGCTTTTTTTTGTGTGTTGTTTTGTTTGTTTGTTTTTATGTATAACAAACATGAAATTTTTACATTAATAATAATGGTTTCTACACAGCCATTCAACTTGAAGCATGGATTTTTTATGTAATTTTTAATGATGAAATTCGACAGAAAGATGAGAAAGTATGAGAGAACATTATTTTTCCCTCAAAAATCTTGTTTGGATTTTAGAAAGTTTAAATCTATCTTAACTCTTCTTTAGTGAGAGGAAGGTTCAACACAGAACCATACTGAGATAAATCCACAGCCAGCCTTAAATAACTTTATCCAAAGCGCAACTAGCAATCTATGCATGGATGAAACTAAACTGCATGTCCATTAATAAAATCTCTAGATCAAAGTAGTTGTTCCAAGGACTAGGAGCATGACCAGGGGACACAGATTCCTCAGGAGCAGGACTGAGGATCTAGAAAAGTCTCCGCATTTGTGTCAGAGATATTAAATATTATTTTTTTTGGTCATCCAGGGATCGGCTATCCCTGCCTTAAGCCCTGAATTGATTCAAAATGATCTAACCTTCTTTTTCAGTTCAACTTTAATTGTGCAGGTAAAACTGTCATTCTAAAATGTGTGCCGAAATGTTTTATTATAGCATTTTTTTTTCCTTTTTCTTTGTTCACATAGTAGCTTAGATGAGATGAGTTTTACAAGTTTATTCAATACTTTTTAGCTGAAATAAAATAAGTGGCCACTTTATAAGGTATGCCTTGCAGTTACAAAGCCGGAACCCCTTTTGCTTCGGAACTACCTTAATTCTTTATGGCATAGAATCAAAAAGGTGCTGTGGGTATCAAAGAGTTTGGTGCATATTGGTATGAAGGCATCACGTTGATGCTGCCGGTTTGTCTGCTGTGCACATCCCAAAGGTGCCCAATTGGATTGAGATGTGACTGTGGAGGCCATTTGAGTTCAGTGAAATCATTGTCCTGTTAAAGACAAACGGTCTGAGTTGGATTGTATATTATAATTTTGAGGAGACGGAGGTTGTTGAGCATCTGTAATAAGCTATAGGAGATGTTCTACCAGTCTGTGGTTGCTATTGTCCTTTTCTACACCGAGGTGTGCTGGGGGAGGAGCACATCCATGAAAGACACCTCCAGACTGGAAAAATTGGTGAGCCTCTGTGATTGGCAAGAAGCTAGACTGGAGACCGTGGTAGAGACAAGGAAACTTAACAAACTGCGGGACATTATGAAGAATGCACGCTAGCAGTGGGAGCTTGCTCCTCCTCAAATGCAGGATCAAAAGACTGCTGAACTCCTTTGTTTCCCAAGCTAACAAGCTGTACAACTTCTTACTTGGGGGAAGGAGGAGGTGATAGGAAGAGTCAGCACCCCCTTCTTTGGACATCTTTTGCAAAACATTACCTATTGTCACTCATGTGCATCTTCTCTCTCATTGTGCAATAACACATCCCAACTACTGTGTAGCCTGTGTAATGTTTTACTTAATGTTAATATGCGCTATCCAAAACTCAATAAGTAGATGAGTTTCAGTTCGACCTGGTTTAATTCTGTAAAAAATCTTCTTCAAGAAACATTTTGATACCCGATTATAATTAAAAGAGTTTGCAGATTTACCGATTAACAAAAAAATTGTTAGTTGCAGCCCTAGTTGACACAATGCTCAGTTGGTATAAAGGAACCAAAAGTATGCAAAGAAAATATTCCCAACATTCAGAGCAGCCCCCCGCTCCCACCTTGGGTCCTCAGATCATCATTCGGTCATGCTTATCCCTGCATATAAGCCCCAGCTGATCAGGGCTAAACCGACAGTTAAAGAGGTCCGAGTGGGGTCTGAGGGTGCCATGGAGAAACTCCAAGACTGTTTTGAATGCTCTGACTGGAACATCTTTAAGGCTGCAGCAACATTTGACAACTTATTAAATTTATAAATATGCCATGACCAGTGTTGTGCCTGAACGCGTTCATTGAACGAAAGTTCATGAACTCGTTCATATTTTGGGAAAACGTGAACTGAACGTACTGCATTACTGCCTGATGAACGTTATTGTGAACTCGTTCATTCTGGTGTCTGTGAACGGCACGCTCTCTCAGTTCAACTTTGTTCAATAGGTTGCCAGATTTCTATAAAGCCCTCCAGGCGAAACCCCGGCTAAATCACACCGTAAGCAAGCCTTAATATGTAGCGGGAAAAACACCCAATCTGGCAACACCAGCTACCAGTGTCGTAGCCTACAGCCGCGTGCTTCATCAAACCAAATTGCAGCGTTGAAGCCACAGCAGCATGGAGGCGACCGTGGAGGCGACAAAGCAGCAGTATGATCACTTAAAACAGTTTTATGACCAGGTGGTCGGTGAGGATGATGGCAACAATCTTACATTTCTCTGCAAACTTTGCCCGTCGGCTTTCAGTAAAAAAATCTGCACTTAAACCTGCCTGGTATAATTTTCCAGGATTCCAGTATTCCTTTTTAGTATGTACTGAAATGAAATTTCAAATGGAAAAAATAATTAAAATAAAAAAAAACATTTTCTCCTTAAATACTACTTTCCTGTTTTTCTTTTAATAATTCCTCATAAAAAAGACCATTCAAGCAGCACATTTTTCCTGATGTTTTTGAGAATATACTGTAGGGGTGAAAGCTGCAGCTGCTACTAGTGTGAAGTGAATGGACAGCAACAAAGCGTTAAAGCAACAATGGGGAAATGTTGTCCTCTCAATGCTAATGTAAACCCTGGTTGGATAAGGATTCAAAACTGGATATGAAGATGAAATCTGACGCACAGTTTCAGTGTTACAACTGATAAAATAATTGCCGTCTGTGGTTCTACAGTAGGCTATGGTGTAATGAGCAATATATGAAAAAAAAAAAAGAACTATGCACTATTTTTTGGAACTGTGAACTTAGTTCAAAATTTTGAATTATGAACTATGAACTGAACTAGTTCATTTTAAAATGTGTGAACTGAACTTTGAACTAGTTCACGTAGAAAGAGAACTTTCCCAACACTGGCCATGACTGTGTCAGCCTACATTAACAAATGTATTGAGGATGTCAGTATCAAAAAGAACATCACCACCCGGGACAACCAACCACCCTCGATGAATGGAGAGGTTCAGAAATCGCTAAAAGCATGGAACTCAGCTTTCAAGCCTGGTGATATAGATGCACTGAGAACAGCATCTATATCACTTCGCAGAACCACAGCTAGAAGATCCAGGATGCTTTACACAAAGCAAGCAAAACCAGGACGATGTGGAAAGGCATTTAGGTGATCACAGATTACAACACACCCTCCCCCCTGGTAGATACAGAAAACACTAACTTCCTAAATGAACTGAACAACTTCTTTGGAAGGTTTGAGGCACTAAAGAGCACTCAAGCAGTGAAAGCCGTTCCACAGCAGGGGGAGGCACTAAACCTGGAAGTAGCTGAAGTGAGCAACAGTCTGAGGAGAGTCAACCCAAGGAAGGCCCCAGGGCCTGATAACATACCTGGGTGGGTGTACAAGGAGTGTGCAGATCAGCTGGCTGGTGTCTTCACAGACATCTTTAACACCTTGCTGGACTGATCCGTAGTGCCACAATGCTTCAAGTCTGCCACCATCATTCCGGTCCCAAATACCTCACTTAATGATTACCGGCCTGTCGCACAGACTCCAATCATGATGAAGTGCTTCAAAAGGCTGGTTAAAGAATACATAATCTCCAGTCTGTTGCATACATTCAACCAGTTCCAGTTCGCCTACCAAAGGATCCGCTCCACTGAGGACGCCATCTCTGCTACTCTCCACCTGAGCCTGGCACACCTGGAGAAGAACACCTACACTCAACTTTCAACACCATCATCCCACAGCATCTGATCGGCAAACTGGAACAGATGGGATTCAATACACCCCTCTGCAATTGGCTGCTAGACTTCCTCACAGACAGACCTCAGTCAGTCTGGCTTGGAGAGAACACCTCTGATGTCATCACCCTAAGCACAGGCTCCCCTCAGTGCTGTGTCCTGAGCCCCCTGCTGTTCACCATGATGACACATGACTGCGTTCCCAGGTTCAACACCAATCACATTGTGAAGTTTGCTAACGACACCACGGTGGTGGGCCGTGTTTAGAGACGACAACGACCAGAACTACAGAGAGGAGGTGGAGCAGCTGGTGGGCTGGTGCAGAGATAACAGCCTGATCCTGAACATGGAGAAGACAAAGGAGATCATCATTGACTTCAGGAAGAACTGGCCTAACCACGCTCCACTCGCCATTGACAGCTAAGCTGTAGAGGTGGTCAGCAGCACCAAATCACTGGGGGTGCACATCACAGACATCCTCAACTGGACTGGAAACACCACCTCACTGAACAAAAGGGCACAAATGCGCCCGTACTTCTTGTGGAGGATGAGGAGAGCCCACCTGCCCCCACCCAGCCTTACCACCTTCTACAGAAGCACCAAAGACAGCGTTCTGACCAGCTGTCTGGTGTGGAGGCTGCAGCGCGTCAGACTGGAAGAAGGTGAGAAGAGTGGTAAGAACAGCAGAGAAGATCATTGGGGCTCCTCTTCCCTCCATTAAAGACATGTCATCCCAGCGCTGCATGTAACATTATAAATGACCCCTCCCACCCCCAACATGGACTGTTCTCCCTGCTGCCCTCTGGGAAGAGACTTCGAAGCATACAATGCAGGTCCAGCAGATTCCATAACAGTTTCTTCCCCACTGCCATTAGACTGCTGAATGTTATATAAAATGGCGTTATAAAAAAAAAAAAAAACTCTGAATGTTGGAACAATAACTATAAAGTCGTAAGTTTAAATTATCACAGCTGCTTACCTTTATCAAGGCTGCACTTTAAAAAATGAAAATGTCTTGAAAGTTGCACTGAACAACATTTCTTCTTGTATACACTTGTGTGTACAAAATGACAAATAAAGTCTGTCTAAGTCTATTTTTCCAATCTTCTACCGTACAATCTTGTTGAGCCTGTGCAAACTGTGGCTTCATTTTCCAGTTGTTAGCAAACAGGAGTGCAACCCGGTGTGGACTTGTGTTGCTGTAGCCCATCTGCCTTAAGGTTCTATGCGTTGTGCATTCATAGATGGTTCTCTGCATCCTATAGTATAGCTATAACAAGTGGTTATTTGAGTTACTGTTGCTTTTCTATCAGCTCAAAGCAATCTATCCATTCTTCTCTGACCTCTGGCATCGACAAGGCATTTGTACCCATAGAACTGCAGCTTACTGGATATTTTTTCTTTTTTGTACCATTCTCTGTAAACCCCAGAGATGGTTTTGCGTGAAAAATAGCAGTTTCGAAAATACTCTTAAATCAACTTTCTTGGCCATTCTAATGCTCAGTTTGAGTTACAGTCATGTAATTTGCTGATAAAAATTTGCCTTAACAAGCAATTGGAAAGGTGTATCTAATAAAGTGACCAGTGAGTGTATATGTGACTTGGAATTGAACAATGTCTGCTAATAAATTCTTATATTTTGAAAGTATGTTGTTAATGTATTGCATATGTGTGTAGTGTTAACTGTCTGACCATGATTTCAGCTTGTTTCTTTCATTTGTTGTTTTAACAGAAAGCCAGGTGGGTGTGTGTTCACAAAATATGTGACAGTCCTGAAGTTAGTTGATTGAATAACATATTTGCCACCTCCACTTGGGTTGCCACTTGGGTTGCCATTAATATAAAGTTATTGTGCAACATATTGTATGGGCAACACTTATCACCAGGCCAATACCAACTCTGAAGTGATGGTAGCATTGTGCTATGAGGACAAATACTGGATAAACACCTTCAGAGCACTCTTGTCCACAGACTGAGGCAAACCAAAGCACTCCAGTCAAGATCTCAAAGGAGTGGCTTCAGAAGCACTCTGTACATGTTCTCAAGTGGCCAAGCCAGAGTCTGGACTGGAATCTATTTAAATATGTCTGAAGAGTTCTTAAATTGAGTGCACAGGCCTTTACAAATCAACATGATGGAGCTTTAAGTAACCCCTCCTTTTATCTACAGAGAATCCCACACCTTACTATTCCTGTTCTCTCTTGATTTGACTGGTTTCCAAATATTCAGATTTTCTCCAGCATGATACTGTTGATAAGATTTGTAATCTTCAATGAACAATGTCAACTCTACAGTAGTTGCTGATACAAAAAAGAGAGTCTTTAAAAACACAAGCACAGGAACACAGTGCCACTTCTACCAACTCATTCAGCACTCGCACAGACTGAAACTTACAAAACAACAGTTTTATTCCAAAAACTGTTTCTTTTTTTTTTGTTTGATTTTATCTGGTCTGTGGTACCCTGTGGAAACAAGGGCTAATATGCAGGGAAACTTGTGAGATACCTTGGTATTGATCCTAGAGGCCTTGAGCCCTTGCAGCAGCCTTTTAAATGTCAGCTTTTAATTTCCTTTTCCCTTCCTTCAGTGAAAAAGATTTATTCAAAGCAGTGCTGGTCCAGGGGATGTCAGATAGCATGGTGACTCTCTTTTAAAGACTCTTTGTTTGAATCAGGCATTCATGGCTTTCTGTATCAGAATCTTTTATTTGAGAAGAGGACGAAGTTTCTGCATTGGACAGCAAGTTGAAAGGCAGTCTCTCCCTTCCCTTTTAACACAATGGTCAACTGGAACTTCTTTAATTAGGGCTCCTCTTTACAAAGTGAGGCCAATAACCCCCAGACACCGACAAATGTCACACACAGACACAGATGCACATTTATTTATTCAATATATAGAAACTATCACAGTCAATAATCAGACATGTTTAATAAAATATTACACCACATAAATAGCTCATAGTAAATCGAAGAGTAAACATTACTTCCACAAGGAGGAAAAGTCTTACTAAATAAAAGCAGGAAACTGTTGTTAATTAACAACAATATATGTCAATAATTTTAGAGTATTTACTGTATTTTCTACTGATCCAGACAATTTTCAGCCTAAGTTTCCTTTTTATTAACATCAGATAAAACACCTAATGATTATATACATATAAATGTATATTCATAGCATTTTCTTTCTCGGCCGAAGTATATGCCGTTTCTACCAACTGGAAATCTAAAAGGGATAAACAAGTAATCATATAACAAAATAATTAGATTTCTGGCTATGTATATTGCTGATTTAAAAATGAGGGGAATGCATTATCTTGCACATTTTTTTGTCAAAGTAAATATTTTGGAAATATACTTTTAAAATATTATTGTTCAGCACTACTTTTCAGTACAACCTCAGAGATGCAACAGTGGAAGATCAGCTTCAAAATCTCTCCCATGTGGCTACTGAATAATAACAAATTGAGGCTTGCAGAACAAAACATAAAACCCACAGACTTAAAGGGGTCAGTTGCAAATGGCTCTGGTGTAATCTCTGTTTCACTTTATGTAAATAAGAATCAGAGCAACAGTTGCATCAAAAAATTATTAATGGTCCTATATCATGCTTTCTTATTACATTCAAAGTCACTTTAAGGCAAGTGTGTTATGAAGTATTATCTTTGATTCGGAATTGTGCTCTGCCTCACTTCACCCCCTCCTTGGTCGGAGTAAGTGGGCATTCGTTTACAGTGCCAGCACAGTCCAGTTAAGGTACTGTAGGTACCTTCTGAAGGGAGCATCTATCATAAAGATATTCTTGAACCCCTCATTTACACAGGTAGTGAAGGAACTGCTGGTCAGCAGCAGAAGTTATTAAAAAGGTCCTATAATAAATATATTACATTTGAAAATTAAAAAAACATTAACAATGAGGCCCCTAGAGCATGTTGTTTTCATTTGTGCAGGAAAATTCCTCTCAAATTAGGCAGACACATATACCAAAACCACCAAATTCAGCCCTCCTCTGGACCAGCATTTTGCCTTTCCGCACCCCCTCCGCCCAATGGCTGCACCCCCACAAACTGCTACCATGACAACCAGTGGATTTCATAAAGGTAGCAGGTAGAAGCATGGAGTAATACATTAAATGAAGGCTGTAGTTTTACCGATGGGCTGCTACAGACCGCTCTGGACAGCTTATTTCCCTTTATGACATCATGAGGGGAATGCTTTCTCAAAATAGCATTTTGAGATTGCATATGTTCTTAATTGGTATTATTTAAACAAAACCTTAAAACAGGCTTAAGTCAGAGGCTATGGGAACTTGGCCCAGTTTTTCCAAAGATGTTTTAACACATATCCAGGAGTCTTCTGTCACTTCTATCTGCTCGCATCTAAGGCTAAAACTGCAATACTATGTTTAGTGATGGCTTTTCCCTTTTTACAAAGTGTCAGGGTTCAGTTGAGGTTTGAGGACCCAAATGCAAAGGCAGAGAGGCTGAGGAGACTCATAACTAAACAAATGAACAAAATAGCTTTGGGATTCTCTTTAAAGAGCTAAAAATGAAAGTAGAACAAAGTAGGAACTTTCAGATAAATTGATAACTGCTATATTTGGGGAGCTACAATAAGATATATTAGAGCAATATTCTTTCAATAAAGTAATTGATACTCCAGGACTGGACTGCCTCATCTGGAACAGGACACCTGTAGCATACTGAGGGGAAGACTGACTAAATGAAGGATCAAGAAATATTGGGAGAACGTCTCATGTCAGTAAGGAAAATGGAGCTTGGGGTTCACTGAACCTTCAAGCAGGACACAGATTCAAAGCATATTCTAAAGTTCACAGACTGTGATTCAGAAGAAGGCCTAAAAGATAATAGAGCGGCCATCACACACTTGAACCCTATTGAAAATCTGTAGTTGTATTTGAAAATCATAGTTGCAGCACGAGCCATGGAATATTAATGAACTAGAGGCTTTAGTCCGCAAGACGTGAGCTAAGATTCCTCAGCAGCCCTTCTAGAGGTTTATGTCTGGCTATGAATCACATCTTTAATAGGTCGTAACAACTAAGGGTGCTCTACAAAGTATTAAAGAGGCTTCTCGTGAAGGGGTGAGATAATTTTGAGATTTCTTGTCACTAAAAGCAAAGCAGTTTTGTCTGGAGAAATGACACAGCTTCAAATAGTTTTTGTTGGTTTTGTTTATTTAATCTCCACAGTTGAGCTAAAAGGTTTGACAAATTTGAGTTTTGGGTTTGAATTTTTTTATTAAGTGAAAAAAACAACAACAAAACAACTAAGATTTTGGGGATATTCAGATCAGGATTTGTGCCGCCACTCCCGATACCGATCACTGTGAAGGCTGATAACAACCGATCCGACGGACTGGCTGTTAATTTTTTGATTTAGTCTTAAATGCTACAACTGGCTATGTGATCTGCCGAAATAACTAGTCATACTCCATCAAGTTCTTGTTCTTTAATGTTCCTTTGTATCCTTTGTATTAATGCATTTTGACGTACTTCACCTCAGAAGAATTTTTCCATTGCTAGACTCAAACTTCACATTATTCTCAAAGCACAAAAGTTCCACATGACAGTGCTAAGAATTGCTGCCAAGCTTGCGCTGTGTGTAGGAAAGAGCGAGATACCCTGCAGATGGAGTTTCTACAGGTTGTGAAGTAAGACATACAGGTGATTGGTTTCTGTGATTAGTAACACAAGATGGTGATCGGTGATCATCTTGAAAATCTATCAATTATGATCGGTAGCCAATCGATCAGCACACCACACCACTATAAGCTTTACATTAAGAATTTATTAGCTTGTTATTGCCCGTCCAGCTTAAATTCCTTACCACTATAACGTCCTTCATAGGCACTCAATGCAGGTGGAGCAGAGCAGCTATTAAAACCAACAGCTGCACCTTTGCCTCTCCCAACTTCAATTCTCTCCTCCCATTTATCTTCTTGCCTTCCTTGCCTAATTCAGTGCCCACTTTAAACATGGAAAAGTTAATTTGCTCATTCTATAGTTGGCATCTCATTGTATTTATCTTTCTTCGTCTGTTTTTTCCCTTTGCAATGCAGCCTCCAACTCTCTCTCAGGCAGGGCTGTGCTGTCAGGCCCTTCCAGAGTGCCGGGGTTGTCAGGAGTGATGGATGACTATCAACCTTCTGCTGTCTTCCACTACGCTCCTGGGAGATTTACAGGCTCGGTGACTACCAGGCATGAAAACCAATCTCTCTTTCTCACCATCCCCCCACCGCTCCTTCCATGCCCGCCACACATCTTCCTTCTCACTCCCTAATTTACAACATCCGCTCAGTTAAAAAAAAAAAAATAACAGAAAAAAAACACTTATAATAGAGAGATGTGTGCAAAACAACATTGAAATTTCTGTGTGGACAGAGAAAAGCAATTGCTCCTCTCTAAGGTTATTGTGGAAGTGTCAGAAGGGAATAGCATGTTTGGGATGATATGCCTGGTCTTTGACAGCCTATCCTTCCCATCTTCATCTTCTCTATTGCTTCTAGCTCCTTCAAAGACTCCCAACAAATACATCCATCCACACCCCTCTTGCCATTGGTAATTATAGCATTGGAGAAAGGTGCCAGGCTAATTGCTGTCTCAAAATAGTAATTGCTTTATTATCACTACTATCACACTATGATCATTCAAAGACTTTATGTTAATGCAATTAAATGAATTCATTACAATTCTAGCTAGAAAAGACTGTATTTGCAAGGCTATAATAAAGTTTAACATAAATTTCTTGCTGTTTATAGCTAAATGAAAAATGATCTTTGATCAACACTTTGGCATAAACGTCTACAAGTCATATAGTGAACAACTTCCAGTCCATGAAAAAGCAATATCCTACTGAACGTCAAGCCATAACTCAATTTTTATAGGAAAGTTATATTGTATATTGTTTTAAAATGGCAACAAACCATGACCATAGAAACATTGGGGAAAAAGCCTTGCATAGGTATATTGTCCTAAATCAAAAACCACATTGTAACTTACTTGGACTGTATGTGACAAACAGAGACTAGCATGTAATCAAAGTAAACCTACCATGATACATAGTTTTCAAAATTTGGAATCCAATGAATAAAGAGGTCACTCTGTATTGCTTGGATAACTGCTTGCCTTCAAAAGGTTGCATCTCGCTAAACAGAGTCAACCTTTTAGAAATTTTATCATATCATTCCATGTAATATGTCAAATATTGACGCTTGGTGAATCGCTCATTTCATATACTGAAATTACATTAAGTCATGTGACCTGTGCTAAATAAATATAGTCTACTGTTGGTAGCTTTAGGGGAGTATGCTATTGTAGCATGTGTAATGGTGTTTGTTTAGGTATGAGATAAGGAGTAGGGTAAGGGATGGGTTTAGTATTAGTGTTCAGTTTGTGGTTCATGTAAAAGATATTTGCAAGTTCCTACTACAATCCTGTTATGCAACAAATATATCAATAAATGTAGAGAGAGGTACCCCATCACATCAGTATCTGATACACAAGGGGCTTTACCAATTTTTTGATGGGTTGGAAAAGAGACTGCTGTACTAAAAGCTTCTGGGTTTATCAAAAAAACATTAGAGAACAAAAAAATACCAAAAGTGCAAAGATTTAAAGTTCATGTAAGAAGATTTTTTTTTTAACAGGCAAACCTTTGGTTTTGCAGTCTATGTGGGAAAGTGGCAAGAAAATAAGTGATTGATGAAAGAAAGCAATAAGCAATTCTATATAAACTTTCCAGCACGTGATAAGGATACGGAAAAATCTGCAATCTAATAAAATCAGACCAGAATTTACATTCAACTGCTTTGTGTGGAAAGAAAATATGGCTGAACCTGAACTTACATTTCCCAGAATGAACATAGCAGTGGTGACATCATGCTGTGGTGATAACTTTTTTCAGTAAGGAGGTGTAATCTGCTTGTCATTGATAGCTAAGATGTGTAAAGAAAAGCTCTGTGTTTACACCATTAGGCTTTTTCTCCCCTATTCTTTCCTGAGAAATGCTCAGCCAGGAAGATCAAGGACACTGCTCTCATTCCATTCCCACATCTTTGCCATAAACATAATAAAGATGGCTTTTTATTCTGGCAGAGGAACTGTCTTTAGATAAACAACTTGGGAAAACATTAGTTCTGACATGCAACAGGCAGGTATTATTAGGGTTTAACACTCACACATAATCAATAAATATAATCCTAACGGACGGATACGGTTAAATACAAGGCATCCAGGTTGAAAACCTCTAGAAAGCTACAAAACATGAGACTGGGGTGGATGTTAACCCTCTAGCAGACAAATGACCACATCCATAGACCAAGATAAAGAAGATTTAGGCTTAAAGCATTTTAGTGTGTTCAAAAGTCAGTCAGTTTGAAACTACATCAAACTAAAAAATATATTGCTATTCTTAAAATGATCTTTACATATGCCACACATTGGAGATCAAAGAGCTGCAGTTATTTAAAAAAAAATGAAGTCTAGATATGCAAATCTGATAAAGGTGTACCAAAGAATCTGCAGCTTTATTTTTGTTTCTATAAAAGCAACGACCCAAATAGGATGAACAATATAGTGGACTCTATAGTACCAAGGTACTAAGTACCTGAGTGATTACTGGAACAATAACTGGGACAGGAGGAATAACACAAATGATCTTTACAGTAAGGGTCAGAACAGAGTTCTGGAGTGCAGAGGGTGCACTGACAGATTTTTCTATATAATGGCGACATCAGCCTTTTTTTATTGAGTAGTTTGTTGGGGCAGCAGCTTATAAACAACAGATGGATACGCTCGTTGAAGCTTGTTCTAGAATGTCCCCTTATCCCAGTGTAGGAGGATAACAGGACTGGGGAAAAAAAACAAAATTACGTTTAGACAATATCTCTAATGCAATGCATGAAGCTGTTGCAGAGCTGAGAGCTCCTTCAGTGACTGTTGCATCATAGTTGCACTTAGGTGCATTATCGCAGATCCTTCCTACCAGAAGGTATTTATAATTTTCATTACCCCTGCTGCCTTTGCAAAGTTATTTTTATTTTCTTGTACAGGTAAGGTAAACATTTTGTATTACTTTTATTTTGTATCTTTCTGTGTACAATCATGCTTCTACTTCCCTGTCAGTTTGCAAATGGTTAACTTGAATTCCCCTACTGTGGAACAATGGATATTTGTATTGTATTGTATTCTATTCTATTCCATCCTATTCTGTTCCATTTAATTTCATTCTATTCCATTTCACACAGTTTTGGGTGTAAATAGTAACATTTAGGACTTGACCACAACAAAGCAAATAAAGACAGCTACCATGTACACATATAGTCACAAATGATATGATTCATAATCTAGCTAGCTATCAGGGGAATCAGGGCATCCACAGATATAAAATTTGCAAATGTATAGAGGAAAAAACAAAACCCAACTCACAAAGGCCTCATATTTAGTTTCAATGAAACTTTAAAGACACAAACTAAACAAGACATTTCTGCAAAAATAATATCTTCAAGCCTTATAACCATTTCTTATAACCACTACCTTTCAAACCTTGTCTCAGACGGTAGCCCATATTTGCATTCATTTGCAAATCCTTTAGAGGAATCATGCTGGTGAGCAGAATAGATATGGGATTTAATATGCACACAATGCTGACACAACTCCTCAGAAAATTTAATAAGCATAAATGACATGTAAATGGTATTTATATTGCCGTTTAATATCATGCAGAGCAGAACTATGTCTCTACCTATAAAATTTTTGTGTTAGATGACATGGCTTCAGCTATAAATGCATCTACTAATAAAAGTTATACTTGTGAATATTTGTGCCCATGCTTGCCTGTCTAATTGTATGTTGAGTGCATCTGCTGAGGTCATTTATCATCCCTGATGGTCTCGTTTTTTTCCTGTCAATGTATAAACATAACCATTGACATTTAGTTCATTCTTTACTTTTTGGTCACATATCAAGGAAAGCCTGAGGGAATTTTGTCTGAACTGTTTCTGAAAAGGTTTGTATCACTCATGTGAAAAAGGGTAATAAATAAATAAATAAAAAGGCCTTTGATACATTGGAAATGTTCTTTTTACAGACTGGATTTACAGTAGATTAAAACAAAATCATATGGATCTGAAAAAACAAACAAACTATTATATCAGATCATTCCTCACTGCATTGAACTGCATACACCACTCTGCTCATCTTAGGTCTGGGTTTGTTTTCTTTAGGAAGTGTCTTCAAACTTGGAAAACAAGTTTGAAGACATTGTTTCTGTCATTGGGACGGAAACAATGGGAGGACTAATTAGCTGTTTGGGAGCAGGTGTAGACTGAAGTACTTGGAAGGAGCTAAGAGGAAGGAATTGACACAAGGTGGCAACAAAAAATAACCAGGGAGAAACAACAGAATCTAAAAGTAACTAGAAAAGAAGTTAAATAATGATAAAGGGGGATAAACCTAATGACTACAAAATAGGGAATGACCAAATGAAAAACTATAGGATAAGAGAAGGGACTCAAGATAACTGAAGCCATGGAAAACCTAACCTAAAGATAAGAGAAAGAATAACTATAACTAAACTAGGCCAAGAAATAATTAATACCAAAAATGTTGAAGAAAAGAGATAATCGAGAAAAGCAAAACTAAGAATAGAAAAACTAAACTTAGACTACACAGAACAAAACAAAGCAAACATGTGAACCTCAAAACAAATAAAACTTAAACAGAAACAAAATGTAAGCTCATAAAACCTTATTACTTAAAGAACCTTGTTGAGAGCTTAAGTACTCTAAAGATTTGCGTTTATCAATTGGGTCTCTACCTGCGCGAATAGTATGGTATATATCATCCACACCCACAAACACCCAAAAAATTTGAAGTTATCCTCACCTATTCTACTCACCCATACCCATAGAGTGAGTAAAACACAGCCTAAGCTGCATCAGTTGAAACATGACTCAAAGTTGTTTTCTTTTTAATTATCGAAAATAATAGGTCTTTCTTGAGCAGCAGTGATAAAGACATGCTTGAGAATAGGCATGTCTTGTTTTATTACCCATTTCTACATCATGACAAACACAAATGCAGAAAAAGTCAGACCTCTAGCTACAACAGTTCCAGGGCTGTAGGAATTTGAACCTTTGGTGTCACCAGCATCTCCAAACCTTTCTAAATGTGCTAAATTGTGCCAAATTGTACCAAATGCTTTTACTCAACTATTTGACCCATAACACTGAAGCATTTTGATGGCCATAAAACATTTATGAAGCAAACATTTTTTCACGTTTTTTTTTTAGAATCAGAGTATATGACAAAATGTATCATTTATAAACATAAAAAAATATACAAATCTAAAAAAAGAAGAAAAAAAAAAGTGAAACTGCTGCTTTTCAAGCTAAAATAAGCCCCAGTGACTTTTCAGAGCTGTATTTTTTTGTTTTGTTTTGGCCTTAGACATTGGAATAAAACAAAATCAGCGTCCAAACTTCAAAAATTTCTAATTGTTGTTAGTAATCTGCTTCGAACTGTGTGCACGGATCCAGTCTCAGCTTTAATAACTCAGCTGTAATATTATGAATATTCTGGATTACTTTTAATCTGTGGACCCTTATGGATGAATGGAGTATAAACAATTGAAGACGATTTATAAAACATGCCTTCAAATATATGTTGTTGTGGCTGCTTTCTAATGTTTGCATTTTGACATGCTGCTATATCTGTGTTAATTGTGCTTTGGTGCTCTCTGTGTCCAGAAAATGATCATCGTTGAATTGTGAAGAATCTAAGCTTTCCAATGATGTCTAACAGGTAAAAATGTTATCGTTGTAATTTTCAAGCATTCTGAGTTATTAGATGTAAAGACGGTTGCCTGCGATCAGGTGGGTTTTGAGAGGATAATAAAGTAATTGTAAATCCATTTATATCTAAAATGTAAAACAAAGAAAAAAAATACATTACCAGCAACTCTATTTTCAAACGCATTAATCGAGTAAACAAAGCAAGGAAAGCATAGCAGATATGTCCTTTAAGGAATTAATTGTAACACTGTGTGAAAAGGGTAATATTGAGTTAGACTAAATCTTGCCAGAACCAATGTTAAGCATCAACACATGTCTAATATCTGCATCAGAGACAATATATTGTTTCATTGTAGAATCTGCATTAATAAGAAAAACACTCCCCCTTGGTCCTGGATCAAACCCCTACCAGGAGCCATGGGGCAAAAAATGAGTTACTTTGAAATGAATAATGGATTTGTTTATGCAGTGAGACTAAAGAATTTAGATATGGTTATCTGAGTGAGTGTAACTATACAAGTCAGCAGGTGTTAACTAGTGTGACTGTATGAACCCAACACTGCGTCTATAAAAAACCCGCCATTCACGTTGTTCATCATCTCCCTACCCCTACACATGCGCTCTTAGTAATTTTACCAGCACTTATTAATACACAGATGTACAATTGTAAAAATAAAATCATAAACAAACCCTAGCTTCTGGGGTTTTCTATCCCAGTATCCCTTGCTATTTAAGCTTACGCTGTCTATGGAATGTAATGATGATTGATCTGCCCTTCTCCATCCTGCAGCTGTTCACACATCAACAGCAAAGGTTCCAATTTAAACAGTGAAGTGGCAGCATCTTTATCGCTCCTGACACTTCATAGGCACATGTATCACTTCAGGCCAGGATAAGTTGATGAAGGAGACTTGGTAAAGAGAGAGGAGGTGGGAAGGTTAATGAGAGTCCTTCTCAACATGCAGATCATATTCATAGTCTCTTCTCTCGGTCCAGCATTTGTATGTTTTTAATTAGGCCAACTTCGATATTACACATTCTAACTAATATGAAAGCTTGCTGAAAACATTGAATACAACATGGGTCAAAGGCTGTGCAGGAGTGTGGGTCTTTATGTATCTGTTTTCACAGTAGCAACATCACTAGGAGAGGGTTTAGGTTGAAGGACAGAGGTTTAATACTGACAGCTGTGCTGTATCACCAGGAAGTGATGTCACAGGTCGGCGTTCAGACCGAGTAAAAAGCCTTCACCCAAAGACCCTGGGATAAAAACAGAATGCTGAGATTCTACATACAGGATGGATGCTGAGAATAACAGATGCCACAGTTTGATCATCTGTTTGCAACAAATATCTCCCAAAATGGCAGATTTAGAGGCGTTCTCACTTACAAAGCAGAAGAGGGAAACATATGCACTTGTCAGGCTGCAGTTTGTCCAAAAGACAGAACAGCATTATCTGTATCAATTATTGACTAGATTTACACTAAATAATCTACATTGTAAAAGGATTGCATAAAAAAGACATTACAGAACCATCAGCATTACTTAAATATATGATAAGATGATAACTGGAAGCAAAAAGCACATGGTTTCACAGTAGCACAGTAATACGATTGCGGCTCTACTTCAAATGTCTGAATTAAAATAAAAAAAAAAGAAATTATGAAAAGCTTGCAGAATTGTTGGCTGATGTTCAGCATAATCTTTATAGCTAAAGTTAACTTTTAATGTAGGAAGCTGTTTTTAGTTGTCGGGTGTAAGCCTGGAATTTTACAATATGACTGTTATCTAAAGGCACTCTACCCTTTTCTGGCTCAAGACCATGGTCTCGGATTTGGAGGCACTGATCCTCATCCCAGCCGCTTTACACTTGGCTGCGAACCACTCCAGTGAAAGCTGTAGATCACGCCCTGATGAAACCAATAGAACCAGATCATCTGCAAATAACAGAGATGCAAGCCTAAGGCCAGTGAAACAGATCCCCTCAACACCTTGGCTGCGCCTAAAAGTTTTGTCCATAAAAGTTTTGAACAGAATGGGTGACAAAGGGCAACCTTGTCCAACCCTCACCGGAAACGAGTCCGATGGAGCAGTAGATCGATAAGCGGATTGGTGCGGCGTCTGCTGTGAAGGTTGCACTGTACCGGTCTGTGGTGGTGAAGAGAGAGCTGAGCCAAAAAGCAAAGCTCTCGATTTATCAGTCGATCTTCATTCCTACCCTCATCCATGGTCATGAGCTTAGGGTCATGACCGGAATAACGAGATCCCGGATACAAGCGGCTGAAATAAGTTTTTTTTTCATAGTGTGTCTGGATTCTCCCTTAGATATAGAGTGAGGAGCTCAGTCATCCGGGGAGTAGTCAGAGTAGAGCCGCTGCTCCTCCACATCAAGAGGAGCCAGTTGGGCTGGCATCTGATTAGGATGCCTCCTGGACGTCTCCCCGGTGAGGTGTTCCAGGCACGTCCCACTGGGAGGAGGCCCAAGGGGAGACCCAGGAAGGCTGGAGGGACTATGTTCTTGGCTGGCCTGTGAATGCCTTGGGATTCCCCTGGAGGAGCTGGCCCAAGTGGCCTAGGAGAGGGACATCTGGGCCTCCCTACTGAAGCTCCTACCCCCGCGACCCGACCCCGGATAAGCCGGAGAGGATGGATGGATGGATGTTACCTATTTATTTGTTTGGTTTGGATACATTGTTCCTTATGCAGATCAGGGCGTTACTGTTAATCTGTTGTGGAAACTAAATCTAAATATTGCTTGAACAAATATAGAAAACCTAAAATGAGCCATTTCAATACTTCTTTATTAAAAACTCATATTTCTATAATTTTTGACAAAAGTTATTACAAACAACTGTGAAGGATAAAAAAAATGACAAGTTGCAAAATATGGTTGAGGCAATCTTAGACAAGAGGAAGAAGCATGTTGAGAAAGATAAAAAGGTATCATAAGCAATAGATGGTTTTTGACATAAAGGTTATTGACATAGTCCAAAAATAAACTGCTACAAGATGTCACTAACTGTAAAGTTCAAGGCATTAAAGGTGATAGCCATAAGCTAACTTCTCCTGGCCAGTAAGAGTGCACTCTCCATCTGTAGGCTACTGTCTGCCAGCCAGGTGCCAGATTTGCTAAACATTTGCTAATGAAAACAAAACATTTAACATATAAAGTCAGAAGAAAAGTATCTGCCTCAGCAAGGCTTGTGAGCACCTTTTCTTTCTTAAGTCGGTACCACGACCACTCTCGGTTTAACTTAAGGGCTGTGTATAGTCCCGTAGCAGTGTATTGCGCTATGTTATTCCACGCCACAACGCGGATTGTGGTGATCAAATGAAAATATAAGACTGTGATTTGATTTACAGTTTTTCCACCATTCAGCTTTTTTTATTTATTATTACTCGCAGCCTTATTTATTATATTATTAATTTATTATTTATTATATTATTAATACTCGCAGCCTTCCTTTGGCCTGGCCTCGTAAGTGAGCCCCCTGTTGTTTTGTTTACGTCCGTCTGTAGCTCTCCGGTTAAGAGTGGCTGCATTTAAAGCATTTTGTGTCTGTAGCTCCAGCAGGTGTTGGTGGTCGTAGATGAGAGGTCAATGCTGGTTTGTAGTGTTCTTATTGCCTGGTTCTTATTGCCAATGCCTGGTTTGTAGCATTTGCTTATTTTTTAAACCAGCCATTTCTCAGAGAAATCAAATCGAATAACTTCAACATACGGTAATGTTCCTATTGGTGCAGAATCCTTTCGCGTCAATGCTAATGTCATAACCATTTTTACCCATTTAATAGATAAAGACAATAATTTTTTTAGTAAACTGTTGACTTTTATTATGCAGCACTCTAAATGTTCTATGGATGCATTAATATAAAAAAAAAGTTATTGTTCTGATTAAAAGTTTGTAGCTAATGTTTAAATGCTGTCCGGAATGCATGAGGAAGATCCAGGGCAATACTAAGGCAACCCAGAAAATATTGTTGGAGACAACAAACCTAGAACAGGAGGGAGTTTATGTTCCCAACAACCTACTGACTTTGTATTGGTGTCTGACAAGAAATGAAGAATGGATCTAAGATATGGCAGTCCCTACTGACAGTAAGATAGAAAAGGACTAATACAAAACTGAGATGTACCATGAGATGATGAAAAAAATTGAAGCAGATGTGGAAGAGTAATTACAAAGTGGTTCCAGTTGTTAAAGGAGCAGTGGGGTTTGGCCATGTCCTTGTGACTGAGATGCTTTGAAAAAGCAATCTTCTCTATTGAGCTCATCAACGTATGCGGATGAATGCACTCATATACACAACTACACAGGCTTATTTCTCTTCAAGAGCGTCAATTAAAATATGGCACAGCATAAAATCTCAGCTGTGGCATTTTCTATCAGCCTGAAATGATTTGTCTGTGATTGTCTGTGGATGAAAAAAAATTAAAATTGACAACTTAGCTGCATTTGCTTTAAAAGAACATAGAAAAGATGGGGGGAAAAAACAGGCAACTGACAGGATGGAGGCTGAGGGATGACGGGTATGAACAAGGGCTGCCTCGAGTCATCTGATCGTTAAGAATAGTGCTATTGTCAGTTTTTTTTTTTTCAGGAAAATATACTGTACCTTTTAAACCCTTGTAAAGAAAAAATACAAAAAAATGTTCCCAATGTCTACAAATGTGGTGATGAAATTAATGTCAGAATAAACCTCTGAACCACCATGCATAACAAAATGTAATAGTTTTTCCAGAGCTGACTGATTATGGTCTGATAAGCATGAAAGACACCACACCCATCATTGATTGGTAGCAAAACAGATCAATAAAGCAACATCAGCACACATGGCAGACTAACGGATCAAAATAATATACAGCACACAGCATATTTTAAAAGCAAAAACACTTTAAGAGTGAAAGAGCAAATCTTTATTGAGCTAATTAAAAAGCTTCAGTCACCCATTTACTTTACACTGATAGAAGAATTTCTATCATATTTGATTAAACATGACTTTCAGAGTTGGAATAACGATTGAAATAGGCAAATAAGATAAGTCAATTATCACCCAGATTTTGTCTCGGAATTATAATTAATATTACTTAAATCCACGCTGTATTTACCTATCATACTTGACAAATTAATTTATTGACACACCCAGTCTTTTTTCAAAAATTGTAGTGACTTAAAATATTCTTAGCCTTAAAATAGTTGCAAATAATTGCTGACCTTTTAAAATGATGCCCGTTAAAAACACAATGGTGACAAAGACGTGATGTGTATGTAATCGCTTCAAAAGAAACTTATTAAAATGGCTGGGCTGCAAGTTACATTAATTAAAATAATCAAATAATACACAGAAAATTCATTATGCATATATTCCTGAAACATATGCTGTTTTGTATCAATATATCACATTGCTCATTAAATTTTACTTTATATTAAAAAGAAATTACAATTTTATTAAAGACAAAGAATATTCAACATTATTTAAAAGAGAAAAGAACACTGTCATCAAAATGTTGCAAACAGTTACAATAATTGATTTTTATCAAACATTAGATGCATCCGGTTGAAGAACTGAGCCGATCTCTATTTATGTAGATTTTAACAGAATGCAGTTATCTTTGAATTCCAGCAGGCAGTTTAGCATGCCATTAGAAAAATAAAAAAAATGTATTCGGTAACAATGCTGAAAGGAAGTTATTCAGCTGTAAAATGTTCACTATATTAATTATGTTAACAAACTAAGAATATTTAAATAGTTTTCTGTCTTTACAACTTCATTATCTAGATTTCCCAATAAAATATTAAATCTGAAAAATTATTCCTAGGGCAACGCAAATTTTTAACCTCCACATGGATATTTCCTCTTCCTTTTCTAACTATACTGTACTATGATCTAACCACAAACAACAGGCATTTAAATAAAGAATCAGTATATAACATTAACCATGTTTGCTCTGCTGCCTACATACTAGCAAATTGAAGCTGTGGATGAAATTGGGACAAATATTTTTACATTATGTTCTTTGAGGAATCTGTTTTAACCTGGCGTGGTATATACACACATAAGAGAATTGAAATACAGAAAATGCTCAAACTTGAACTGGAAGGCATCTGATATCAAAAGAACTTCTTACAGCCAGAACACACTGGATCAAACTGTTTTCAACAATTGTCTGTTGTTACTACAGGTATATCTTAAGTTAAATGTAAGTCAGAAATGTTTGCAACCACAACCTTTAAAAGACTACTTCTGCATTGCTTCCACCCTTTAGTCATAAAGTAACTATTTTGGTAATGGACTGAGTTTTCGGGTCAAGGTCCATTTCTATAGGTGGCCCATGGGCCCATACAGAACACCCAGTGAAGCTCTAAATCCCGCGGAATAGATGTAAGTTACCCAGTCCCCTCAAAGCCTAGGTAGGAATAGGATTTTGAGGACCGGGGCCAAAAAGTTCACCCCTGAGCCCCAGGAAGAAAAGGTGGTCTGAAAAGAGCAGCTGAGAAATGGACCTTGGCTTGATTAAATGGTCACTGAGTCGGAAAGCAGCTCTGATGTGATCTGTGACCTCGTACGGTCCTGGAAAAAAAAATCTTTTTAAAGAAATGATTAAATGAAAGCACCTTTAAAAGGAGTCTAGAGGGCCTGCAGTGAAGCAGATGAACTGGTCATAGTGTTCAAGGTCTCCACTTAGCACAAACATTGAAGAAGGGGGAAATGGGTTTGAGAGGGGAAGCTCAGACCTAATAACCATCTGCTCTGAACTAAGCGTAAGCCAGAATAGAAAAGGAGCAAGAACAAGGCACAGAGAACAAATTACTCCATGGCGAAGAGACTCTCGGCTTGTATACTGGCTCTGTTAGGCAAATGGAGGACAGCGGAAGAAAATTAGTGACACTCTGTGCAATTTACATAAGAAAACCTTACAGTATGTTTTTTTTTACTTTTTATTGAATTAACACGCAAGGACAATTCAAGACATTGACAAACTCTCAGAGAGCAAGAGATTGGTCCTCTAGGGGGCAAAATTGTCTCGTAATCTAGTTAGATATTATGGTAGGAAATAGCTACTGTAATTTTAGAACCAATGGGGCTGTGTTGATTTTAGTGCAGACTTGAGAAAAGCTCATCAAGCAAATAGCTAGAAAGAGGCAAGGTTTTTTAAATGAAGAGGCTCAAAACTTGCAGATGTTTCTCTACCAGCTTTATTTTCTACAAAACGTTTCCTTTCTTGGTTTCAACTTCTTACTAAATTCTAGTCAATGAATACGTTGGATTTTATATATCAAAATACACTCGTTTTTTTAGGAATACATTTAACCAAAGTTTTAATTAGCGTTTCCCACACTCTTGACCATTTTAACACTGCAACATGATTATATCTCACCAGAACCCAGTGGGCACTTTCAAGACGTAGCAGTGTCATCAAATTAAGTTGCTGATAGAAAAAAAAAGTCCAAAAAAGCCAAAAATAAGGCCTTTGCTAATTTGTCTCTTGCAGGTCGGGGACTGTGTGTTTAACTCTAATCATTTTCTGAATAAATGGGATGGAAACATTTGTTGAAATGCTCTTAAAGACTAAGCCTAAAGAAAAAGTTTTAGAGGGCAGGAATCAGTAAACACTGTAAGGATGGGGATTTCTATGGTTTAAAATAAATGTATAAGCTTGGGCTTTTGCTGAAAGCTGCATTGTTGCAAGTGGCAAATTCCACTGAATGAAGCTGGCAATTATTGTTTAATCAGAAAGGTCTGAGCTATGTATAGGTAAATAATTAGTAACAACAATTTAAAAAAAAAGAAAAAAAAACATGTAGAAAAGTCTCTGGAGAATCATGTCAGTGCAGCTTGAGGCACTAGTCACAGAATCCCTCGTCAGAAGTAAACCAATGGTTTGAAGTGGAGAAAGGAGCAGATTAGAGCTCTGTTTAGAAATTCACAAATCTTAATACTAGGCTGAGAGGTTGCAGTCCACTATTTAACTATCCAAGAAGGAAAACCATTAATTTTCTATTTCAATTTTCAATCAAAAACTATAGCTATAAACCTCATCACATATCTAATTAATATTGCATGTAAATTTAGTAAAAGACTTTAGTATTTTTTTGTATTGGCTGCTGTTTTAAAAAAGAAATACCCTTTTAAATCTATTGCTTAGGCTTTATTAGCAATCTTTTGACACAAAATGATTTAATTACAGTACATACCGTTAGAAGCCTTAATTAAAACAAGTCTGAACAGACTGCTAACCACAGTTCGTTTGCTTTTTGATTCTTAAATATATTTTAAAGATATCAGAATCTACTTTGAAGAGACCATAAATACATTTATGTGCAACTTCATCACAAAGGTAGGTAAGCAACATGGATAAAAACATAGCTTGCCCTGGTCTGTTTGACAAAGTGATGATGTAAGCTGAGATGACACACCCTTAATGGATGTAAAAAGTGAAATATTTCAAAAGGATCCCAGTCCTTTGACAAAGACAGAATGTAGACTGGAATCACATACTCTTAAAAGCGAGTGCATCTCTGAAGCTCACAGTATCAATCTCAAAATGCACCATTGATGAACTGTTAAATAGGTTTATGATGCTCTTCTTGTCACTACAGGTAGTACACAGAGTAAGTTCTAAAGGGGTCATAGAATGCAAGTTTACATTGACATAGATGAATAACGATAGTTCAGTGGGTGAAATGGACGTACATAGAAGTTCAAACCCCATGGACAGCTCCTTTCTCTGCAAATCTCACAATTCCAAACATCCACCATAAAATGGGCGAATTCAAACGAAGCACGATTTGACATAAATTCGGGAATTCTGCACTGTAGTCGACCAATTGAAATTCCCCCGGAGGTATGAAAGTAGGACATGTCCGGGAAAAAGAGGAAGTCTGGTCACCCTACCATATCAACAATATTGATGTTTCAGAGAGTGAGTGCTTGTTGCTATGATACGTCTTTGCTCAGCAGCTTCGCTCGTTGTAAACCAACCAATCAGCACAAAGCTCATCTTAATATTCATGAGCATACCATAAAAGAAAGAAAACCTGTGGTTTAATTTTAGGGCTTTTAACCAGGCTTGCATTAGGGCTCAAAACAGCAAATATGCCTTTTTTAGCCCAACCAATGTTACGCACCCTATTCAGAGACTTTAAGGACCAGCACCAAATACCCTGTATAATCATTCTATGACCCCTTTAATAATTAAATTCTGTCCATATGAACATATTGCTTTTTAATTGCATCTCACCTTCTGATCATGCTAAAATGCTTTTTCCGTTTCAATCCCATGAAAAAAAAATTTTTTTTTGAATTTTGCAACAGTGATAAGAATCGTGATAAATAAAGATCATTTTTCCGGTCATGTGCTTGCAGCAGGTTTATGCAAAGATCTATCACGAGAAATCGGCTACTGGAAAAAAAAAAATATTTTCAACCTGAATTCTGAGGTGAATCAAAATGTTTCTTCTGGGTGATATCAGCTGTTTTACCGTATCAACAAAGCTTTTAATGTACTTTTCTTACTGACTTAATTACCCTATCCACACTTTACCTTCTAAAAGGCCATTGTGCTGTGATAAACAACTTGTATCATTTAGTTTACAGACCAGATTAAATATATTTCAATATTATTAAAAATGTTTTAGTTTGTGTAATCTAAAGCTAAATGCTGTGTGTTAAAAACATTACTTACTTTGGAAATCTTGGCAGTCTTTGAGATACAGTATGTCATATTTAAGGTAAGGATGCACACACTACAAATTACAAAACACATTTGTTGCAGCACACTTAGATGCAATAACTGCTTTATTTGCTAATCTAAAGAGATAAATAACTGTTTGAATTGTGAACGCCAGAATAGTTATAGTAATGTAAATATATGTGTCTGAATTGGTTCTACGGATGCAAACGAAAATGAATTAATTTAGGTTGGTCTTCTTAAAAATGTTTTAAAATCTTAAGATTAAAAGTCTTAAAGTAACAGCTACCTCACATAGATGACAACACGTACTTTATATTCTTTATATAAACAATTATTACCATCCATATTAGGAAAAGTACAACAATATTTTTGGAATACTGCTAGGCATTTTCTATATTTTATTGCCTGAAGAGAATGATTTGGTGACAAAACGTTGATCATTGTGTCTTTACCTCATAATGTGAATAATTACAACTAATTTTGAAAAACAGTTAATGTTTTTTACTCTTTATAGTAAGACTTAAAAAAAAGACATGTACCACTAACTTATTGCATCACTATATAAATAAACTAAAAAACATAATTTATGTTGTATTGTCTACTTGCAGCATGATTTGGGTTTGTTTTAACTAGATGTATAAGCTTTCTATGAAAAACTAGAGGAATTGTTACATTAATTGATAAGGACACAGGTAAGAATGTGTACGCTATTTTATAAACAAATGTTTATTAAAGTAGAAATCAATTTTCCCCTTTGTTGTTTGTACGATAAGAAACCTACCATTTAAAAAAAAACATATGGTACTCTAAAAGTTGATACAATCTGCAGCCTAGTTGTATATTAAAGCAGCCACCAATTTAATTAAATATTTTGTAAAGTGTTAAATCCAATATTATTCTGAAAGGGCATCAATTGCATGTGTAGTATGAGCACAAAGGCTAAAAATGTCAACAGCCAACCACAAACATAATGAAGGTAAATGTTTTTGTGAAAATGTAAGAGTTTTATTTCTTACTTTTTTTAACAGTTTACTTTTATTACTGTAGTTATATATAAACTCTATTTTTAATTGTCTTATTTTACTGCTTATACAAACAATATATCAGCCTAAATGTTGGGTTATAAAAAGCAAAATAAATGGTGAAAACAGCTTGTTTAATTTCAGCGAATTGTTCTGTTACATTATTCTGCAAAGACAGTTTTACAGAGCTGCAAAATCCCAATCAGAGCTTGAGTAATCACAGACATTTTTATAGCAATCACTGAAGAGTGGGGGAAAAAAGACAAGACTTTATACAGAGAGTGGAAAATACGCACAGACTCAAATCACGTCTCTCTTGAGCCTTGAATAAAGAAAATTTATGAAGTCAAACAGCTGTGCCCAACAAACCAGCACTTTGAGTCTCCCTTAAAAAAATCCTGCATGTCCCAGTCTTTTGTTTGTGAAGGATTATCCTGAGGAATTCTTGGCTCTCACGATAATCCATCCTTATCACTTGTCACTTTCAAAGAGGTAGAAATTGGAATGGACTCTGGGATGCAGTTGGGTAAATGGGGAGCTTTATGACCAAGGGAAGTGTTCAGAGGACATTGTAAAACAGAGTGAGATTCAAGTGCCTCTCTATTTGAGGTTGAGTGAGTTGTCTTTGCAGACCTTGTAGCTCAGGGGGTGTTTGTGTTACCTTGTTGCACATTTGGTCTCCTCTCACCCAAAACATTTGGCATTATCATCATTAATTAAAAAGTGTAGGGTTTAGTGTTTTATGAGGATATCTTATTCCTATTTCAGGACCTAAAAAGGTTAATTTAAAAAATGTATCATTGCAGATTTTGGACAACAAATAATTGTTAGTATGACCCCGTTGCCCACCTGGAAAAAGCTAAATCTGTTTTTGCCAAAAATTAAATACTTTTTCTGCACAGGGCAGCTTTGGGAATAAGCCATATCCCAAATGAAAGCCATAATCATCAAAAGTAAAAGGAAGATATACTGCTGGTGGAAAGTAACAAGAAAGGTGACATTTGAGGCACAGCAGAAGTTTGACATAAGCAGTCTCTGGCTTTTGGAAGGCCACAAAAATCTCATGGCAACAGCATCTACAACTCCTTTAGCAGCACTTTCTGTCAGTCTTCCTGCCTGTTGGTCTGTCTGGAACCTGTTCTGGGCCAGCTAGCAGCCAGATATCATTATCTCCTTGACTCAGGGCAGAGTAATCTGCCTGCCTGCTCCTGCTTTATTGAGTTGGATAAATATAATATGTGACTCAGCCATTATCTACTACAGAGCAGCCCTATTTATCCGGCAGGCAGAGGCCTCAGTGCATTCGAACTGCCCTCTCACTTCGTGATGGAACGGAGCTCCAGTGATGGAAGCCTTTAAACAGCCGTTCACGGGGTCTGAATTGAAATTAGCTACATGAATTCAATGCATTGTGCTCCATGAAAAAAAAATGACAAACTGCGGAACAAAAAGCATTATTTAAAAGCATTAGAGATGCTTACAATCAGCTTAGTGAGAACGCTTCAGATAGCCGACATCAAGCGTTTTACAATATTTAACCAGGATAAGCTATTATCTATGCAAATCACAATTGTTCAGAAAGAGAATCAGTTTTCATGATTCATGAAAAAGGAAGTTCAAATACTTACTCAATCAAAGTCCTTGTTTATGATAATTTATTGTTTAAGCAGTTCAAAACGCCTGCCACAATGGATCTGTATAGAGGTCTATAGCTAGGCTACATACTTATCTTTACCTTCTGTACATGCATGCATGCGTTCTACACTGGTTGGCAAAACCATGATAAATGTAATATCAGGGTAATAAAATAGTAAACAAAGCAATCACATATCAGTGTTCCATTTCAAAAACACAGTGTGACTATTAATAAGTCAACGTTGCCCTTGGTTCCCAAAGAATGCAAGAAAAGTTTCTGTTATGTTGTTAAGTCATTCAGGAATAATAACTGCATATAAGCATATTTAATAAAAAGCGTGTACCCATGGAGGCATTATAGCTCCTTACATTTAATTCTCAGCTTGCTTGCATGTTTCATGGTCCACTTTAAGACAGCTTGCCTTTTCTGGCAAATAGAGGGAAGCCAGAAGTAGACAATAAATAACGAAGATTATGTGGAAATATTAAAGCAACATCTCAAGAGAGTTTCATTAAGACAGTTACCCTAGTCACACTGCCAGTTTAGTTAGAAAAGGGGTTTAAAGAAAACAAAGTAATTGTTTTGGAACGTCTAATTCTGTCTTTAGGACCTCAGTGGGCAGAGCTACATATGCATGTCAGAACAAGTTGATCTAATAACTCAGTTACAGCAGTTCTCTCAGAAGGAATACGGCAGAATTAAAACAACTTATAAGAAATTTGTGCAAGGACACCCTAAAATTTGGTCGAAGTCATACTGTTTAAAGACAACTCAGACAAATACTGAGGAAACCTCTGAGCATAAAGAAAGCAATAAAAATATAAAAATCTTACTTTATTCTTGAATTCGCAAATTTATTTTTAAATTCCAACTGACCAAAACAGGAAAATTCTAGTCTGATTTAATATTTTTCAGGTGAAAACAAATAAAAGGACTTTCTTCCATCACACACAGGCACAGGCCAGTTTGACCCAAATTAAAAGGACAAGATTAAAGCAGTGTTTAGATGTACACTGTTTGAATTGGATTGACATGAACCACCTCTCTTGCTTGAAATACAGTTTACTTTTATTTGAGCTGAATCTGACTGCATCCATGCCAATATACTTGGAGTCTAAATGGTAGAAATAATTATACTTTTCTTAAGTTCACACAGAGATGGTCTTAAAAGTGTATTTTAAAACTTGCCCAATAAAAAGGCCAAATTAAGTTTCACAGTCCTCTTACCACGTGGACACATTCCCTAGCCTTGGTTCTAACATAGTAATGTAATTTCAAATTACATGATGTGCTATATTAGGGGCTTATTTGGTAAAGAGGAGGTGATGGTATCAAACTTCCTCTTACTTGTCCCATTCTATCTGAGGAGGTTGACAGAGAGATATATTCAAGGTCTTTTTATTAGTTCCCCTTAGAAGAAGTTTTGTTTTTATGTACAGGGGAGAGCCACTACAACAAACAAACAAACAAACAAACAACAAAACATGTCATGATCTGGGTGCTGATGACTGGTCTGATTACTCATTTCATTCACTTGCCTCTCTCTGCCCAGTTCTCATTACCGTTCATCTGGTGCACCTTTTTGGACCTCTGATCTCCTGGCTGTGACTGCCAAGCACGTCTTTCACATCAGCTTTGGCTTCGCCCTCCGGATTATTCTGCCTTCTTTCGTCTGCTCATTTCTGATCTCCTGCCTGTCCTCCGACCTGTCCTCCGACCTCCGGGACTTCTCTGGACGGCGCCTGTTGCGTCACTTTGGCAGCTGGCCGGCTGGAACCAACCACATCCTCTGTGCTCGGACTGAGCTTTAAGAACAGGTTAGTGACTCCCGCAGAGGTTCCTGCCTTAGGGGCCGATGCTGTTCACTGCGATTCCGTCTTTAATAAACGTTTTGTTAAATCTAACTGCCTTTTGCACCTTGAATACTGTGTCCTTTTGTTCTGAGCTTGACAAAACAAAGTTTAAAAATATCCATTAGATAAAATAGCTAGCATAGAGTAAATAAATATTTATAGATGATTGGTCCCTGGCAGCTTAGCCTGACCCCTTGACATTGTGGCATCTGTGTAATGACTTCCCTAATGTAAGTCATAACTATTCCATTCACTGCCTGGCAACTTAGCTGTGTGAGTGATGCTCTCTCCTTGGTAGATTCACAAACATTACATCTGTGATGTCTATGCACTGTCCTTGACTGCTGTCAATGGTAATGAGACATATTACATTAGGCATTATTTCAGCAGCTTAATAAAAGAACCAGAACCATTCTGATGGAGAAACTACTTCATAGCCATGAGACAGACAAGTGTGTTTTCTGTCCAGCATATTATGGGATGGAATCAAAAACGAGCCAGCCTATCATCTCTGATTTAGAGTAAGCAGGTCAGAACAACAAATAAGTGGCATGAATAATAATTCTGAATGAAAACTGAGCATAAGGATAGGTGACTGGAGACTAAGTCCTGGCTGTGTGCTGGTCTCAGCTGCCATGTAACAGCCAGATCAGTAAAAAGGGGATTAGAAACACTACTTTTCTTCTCCTCTAGTCCAAACACCTATATTTTCTTTCCTATTTTACACCCTTATCTTTATTTTCTTTTGTCGTTCTTTCTTCCACAGTTATGCATCTCTTTATATTCCTTTTTCACGGAGAAGAAAAACACAGTTCCATGTAGACAAAGGTCTTTGACTAGTCCCATTCAGTAACCTAAATGTGCACTGTCAAAGTTTCAGGCAGCTGCTGGAAGTAGAAGTCAAATGAAAGAAAAGGAAAAAAAAAAGATAAAAAAGGTCCTACTTTTTCAAATGTCCCTGCAGTCAATGTATTGCAAGATAGAAAGCAAGCCACTGCTGCTTAGCATTTGTTGAATCTACGAGTGGCCAAATCGTGACAGGTCTATTTCTCTACCGTGGGCAAGAAAGGCAGCCAGAGCAGAGGACACCTAATTACCAAGGACTGTGAGGCATAATGAAAGTCTTGATATGGCTGGGGATGGGACAATTTGCGTTAGTGTTCAAATGCAAACAAGTGCACTTGTATGGGTGGCTATAGACTGTATGTAAGGCTAGGTAAGGCAAGGTATGTTTATTTTTGTAGCACAATTTAGTGCTAAGTCAATTTAAAGTGCTTTGTATGAATTAAAGAATAAAAGAGAAGGAAAATAAAAAGCAAAATAAAAAAGAAGCAAGTAACGATGATAAAAGCAGATAGTTGGACCACAAAATTATAATAAGTAAGTAATAATAATATCTAATTATAAGTAGTAATAATATATTAGTTAATAGTTTAACTTCAACAGTCAAAGGACGCTCTAAACAAATGGGTTTTCAAGTTTGACTTAAAACAACTTAGGCTTTCAGTACTTTGCTGTCTTCTGGGAATTTGTTTCAGATAAGTGGAGCATAATAGGAACTAAATGCTGCTTCTCCATGTTTGGTTCTAGTTCTGGGTGTATAGAGTAGGCTGGAACTAGAAGACCTGAGTGGTCTGGGAGGTTCATACAGTACACTGACAACAAATCTGTTATGTATTAAGGTGCTGATCCATTCAGTGACAGAATATATACAGAATACAGACAGAATATAGTCTATAAATAAATTTTACCTGCATTTAACACATCCCCTTGGGGACCCAAATTAGGGGGCAATGCGCTGCAATTGTGCAGCGCCCAGGGAGCAGTGTGTGGGTTAAGGTGGGTGCTTGTTACTATGGTGCATCTTTGACAGTAGCTTCGCTCATTGTAAACCAACCAATCAGCACACAACTCATGTAAATATTCATGGACATACCATAAATTATTATGGTAAATTATTATATAGCACCAATTCACAGCATGTAATCTCAACTCCCTTTACAATTTAACCAGATCATACAGTATAAATGATTCAAAGTTTTCTATCTAAGGAAAACTAGTTGATTGCATTGACTCGAAGGCAATCCTTCACACTTAGCATGCTTGTAGCGACAGTGGAGAGGAAAAACTCCCTTTTAACAGGAAGAAACCTCCAGCAGAACCAGACTCAGTGTGAGCGGCAACATGCCTAGGCCAACTGGGGTTCCAGGAGACAGAACCAGACATACAGAAGAAGTAGAGATACAAAGGGCAACTTTAAACCAGCTCCACAGATGGCCCCGTCCAGAAAATACACAGCTAGGCAGATGAGCTCCGAGAAAGCTCCCATGTCAGAGGATGAAAGAGAGCAAATCTAGCCAGTCACAGGCAGAGAAACAGGACTACACTGAAAAACTGGCCAAGCTCCAACATCTATAAACAAAGAAGTTGATGGCACCATCACAGCTGATATTTCTCTCCAGGATGGTGTCACAGCCAAACAGGAACAGACGAGGTGAAGCTACGATGAGTAAAGGCAGAGAGAGCATAGGGTTAGAGACTGAACAAACACATTCTGCAGAGTGGGAGAACAGAAATAGAATGAAGCAGAATGATGAAAAAGGGATTCCAATGTCCTCCAGCAGTCTGGGCCTATAGCAGCATAACTGTAGAGCTAGCTCAGGATAACCTGAGCCACTCTAACTATAAGCTTTATCAAAAAGGAAAGTTTTAAGCCTAGCCTTAAAAGTAGACAGGGTGTCTGCCTCACGGACTAAAACTGGTAGTTGTTTCCAAAGGAGAGGGGCCTGATAACTAAAAGATCTGCCTCCCATTCTACTTCTAGAAATTCAAGGAACCACTAGTAAACCTACAGATTGAGAGCGGAGTGCTCTGTTAGGGAACATAAGGAACAATCATTTCCTCCATATAAGATGGAGCTTGGTCATTTAAGGCTTTACATGTGAGGAGGGGGATTTTAAATTCTATTCTGGATTTAACAGGAAGCCAATGAGGAGAAGAGAGGATAGGAGAGATATGATCTCTGTTTTTAATTTTCATCAAAACTCTGGCTGCAGCATTTTGGATCAGCTGAAGGATTATACTGTAACCACAGTTTGTGGACTTCCTGATAGCAAAGAATTACAATAGTCCAGCCTTGAAGTAACAAATACATGGACCAACAGAAGGTGGTTTTACTTAGTATCAGCTCATGGGACCAAAGGAAAAAAACAACTCATTATATATATTGTACAATTTTAAAATCATTTACCATTTTCACTCTACATAATATATCAATAGAATATAAAGAAGCTGGATTGGAAGATAGTAAATGGCAAAAAGATCTTAGGCTATGTGAGGTATTAGAGACCGAAGATTTGTTCTAAGGACATTCTTTCCTTCTGAGTTGAAACAAATAGGGAAAAACCCAACACCTAACTCAGGCATGAATAAAGAGAAACCACTTGGAGAAAAAGAACACAGTTCAGCATTAATCAGAGCAACCACTGAGGGAGAAGGGTTGACAGGGGACCAGGAGCAGAAAGCACCAAGAGTAAGAAATTAGACAGACCAATAAATAATGCCTCGGATGAAGCTAGCTGTAAAAAGCATGCCACTTTTTTATCAATTTGTGGCGATAGCTGACTGTATGAAAAACAATAGAATTTACGGAATTAATTAGGTAGTTGGTAGGGCAGGAATCCCACAACATGCAAGCAACCGGTCTCATAAATCAAACAGTCAAGAGGTAAGAAAACGAAGGCAATACCTTGTGTTGTGGTTACTGCATTGACTTTGGAACAAAAGCAAACAGTAATCATCAGCCAATAACCCTGACAGAATTGGTAATGGCATAGCTTCACCAGATCAAGGCAGGCCTTGCATTAGCTCATACCAAAGGTTACACACAAAAAAAAAAAATAAGGAGGGTCAGCGGTTTCCTGATATGAGTGACTTGGGCAGCCGTCGATGGCGGTTTTACCATATGGGGGGATCAGCATGAAATCGCCCCCCCCCCATAATGCCATGACTCAGACAGGATAAGTGACAGTGTTATAAAGTAAAGCATCCACTGTGGGGAAAATACTAATTAAAATGTAAGAATTACAAGGTAAACCAACCAGGTTTGCACTATTTAGAAAAAAAGGTGCATATATATAAAGTGAGCAGACTTGGAATTATCAATACATTATTTAAATAAGCAGTATCGGTTAGAAGCTCAAGGTAACAGAAAAACAGACAGGGTGATATAACCATAATGTTTTTCTACATTAAATTAATTTCTATTGTGGGAAAAAAATGTTTTTTTTTTTTTTTTTTTTTTTTTTTATGGTTCTAAGGTTTAAATATATTTTTTTTTTTTTAACTTTCCCTTAAAGTGAATTTTGATTTGATTTGCTTCTTTTTCATCACACTTGCCTCTGTTGGATAAGAGATTAGCCTACATACATATGCATATTTACTACCTCCAGGTAAGAAGATCGTGTTTTTTTTTTTTTTTTTTTTTTTTTATTGTTGATCATCTCCAAAGTACTATCTCTGAATTCAGGTGGACATTCTGATGGAATAGTAAAACAATTTTTGTCATATACCAAAGTAGTAATACAATCCAAAGTATTGGAAGATGCGTATCTCAACACACCAATGGCAAAATTAGACAGTTTAATTTCACTATGTAATTTAATAGTTATGTTAACAAATATGCAATGGCAAGTAAGCATGGCATGTTGATACATGTTTACGGATTATAGGAATTTGCTAACAGGTAAAGCTAATCTGCAGATGTCTGACAAAATCCTAACAGCATCATGAGAGCCAGCTGGCTGGTGCTGCTCTTTCATTAATGTTTTATATTGTATATTTTAAAGCTTGAAAAGCTCTCAATCTTTAGATTTTTTTTTTTTTTGCCTATTTCCCTCTACCTTTTTCTGCTCTATTTAAAAGGTGCTTCTAACCTTGATCTCACCTAGTATAAATATAGTTTTAAAAAACTATGAATTAACAGAATTAATCAGATATGTTGCAATGTCTCAAAGCACTCTCTTGGAAAGAAATGCTTAAAGCTAACTCTTGACCTTTTTTGGAGATTTTGTTTGTCCTCTGTTGTTGAGTCCATCAAAGTCTTCCTCACTTCACCGGCTTATTGCCTGCTGTAATAAAGGTGCTAGCTACTGATGCTGACTGACAGACGGCTAACACAACCAGCTCTGTGAATGTGTGTCTGTGTGATACCTAAGGGCGCAAACAACAACCGAAGGGGCAGGTTCTGCGAGCCAGACATCTGTTGTTAGTGGTGGAAGGTAAGTAAGTTTGACAGAGCAGAGATTGAACAGGAGGCATTCTGCCAGCCAGGTAAAGACAAGGACTTCACCACCTACACATCCAAACACGCACAAAGGGGCTACCCTAACCAGTGTTTACGTTCCGACAGTGGTGAGTGGTGAGACTGTACATTAGACGAGGCATGCCCCCATGTGGCAGAAGTCCTGAGGAGGTGAAAGACTAAGCTCTGTCTGTCACTCTATCCATTTTAATTTTGATCAATGGCATAATGCTGAGTGGCTGTCCAGTTGGATAACAGGCAAAATAAGCCTATGTGAGGGAATTTGATATCTCATCTCAGCCATTGTTCCATTTCTCTTTATAAACACTGTGCTCTGTTTATTGATACTGTGCTTTGCAAAAAGCATTCACTCTCCAGACCTTTTTAACATTTTGTTAACCACACACACTCAGAAGATAAAGGACAAACACGAAATACTGCATATTTATGGCGAGGAACAAAAATAGTACCTGGTAATATAATTGTTTTACAAATAAAATTAAGGAAAAGTATGGTGTTTGTTTATTTGTTTTTAACTCACATATTTGACTCTGTTACCTAAATATAAAACCAAGTCCTACCAACTGTCTTAATGAAACACAGAATTCAGTGGAATGAATACAGCTGGAAAACAAAAAATAAAAGGCTGCAAAACGTCTTAGACCACAGGTAAATATAACCCTTCAGAGCCTCTGAGGATTTTAAATCAAAGCAGTTCAGATCTAGATCTAATTAAAACCTGCAAGAAAACTTGAAAATATATGATTACAAATATATATACATTCATTCAATCCTATTGAGCTTGAATTATTTTATACGAGATGTACAAATAAGTTTCAAGTGTGCAAAGTGCTTAAAATACAAAATGTAATATTCAAAATCAGAAAAAATATATATTTTTTGTCTTGTTAAGACTAAGACAAGCATTATAGTTGTATCATATTACACTTTCAGTATTAAATTCTGTATTTTTTTTAAGATATGAGGAAAAATAGAAATGCCATTTAAATGCAAATAAAATCTACCTAAGTTAAATATGTCAAAACCACAGTCATACCTACCATGTTTTCATGAACATAATAAAACATTTCACAATGATGGATTCTTGAACTATATAGGAGGTTAAAAACCATTTTCTGTAACTCACTGTCATGTAGCATTAGTCACAGCATGGCACCATATAGAAATAGGCCCAAACAAGAATAAACTTATTCAGATTTAATAATTCAATTCAGGTATCATCCACTCTGAAGTATAATTTATAATATGAACTGTGAAACATTTTTTTTTATGAGTTGCATGAATAACAATATGTTCTGAATGCTTTTAGTTCGTTTGGTCTATAAAAGAATTCAGTTTCTCTGCTGGAGGATGAAAAGCTTTTCATGTTGGAAATCTACAGCTTATACTCTTAAATAGCAAAAAAGCCCAGGTTTCAATAAGTATTTCCCAGAATTTCATATAGTCAGGAACAAAGAAATTCCACTGGTTGCTTGGGGAGTTACGTGGGTTACCGATGTGTTCCCTGTGTGGTGGCCACAGTTGCTATCTGCTGTGAGCCCGCAGCTATAGTATGTTCACTGTTTTATCACTCTCATCTAAATATACCACACTCACAGCTGGAGAAAGGTGACCCGACTGCTAATCAACCGCCGGATCTGTGATGCACCATGTGTCTGTGTGTCCCCGTATGTGTATTTGTGCTGCTCGGGCAGATGCTCATATGTGGATGTCCTCACAATCTGTCTCATAAATGATCTGAAAATTCACTGTGAAAGAAATGAAAAATTCCACTATCCACACTTCTGCTGGTCCTTTGCTGCCTTTTCCTTTCCTACCTCTCTCCAGCTGAGTATTAAATTCAGCAACTGAGAAGGTGACCTACGTGCATTGCCATAAAGAGGGAGTAGAGGAGTGGAGGGGAAGAGAGGAAGAGAGAGGGAAGGGAGCTAGGCGGAGGCTGCTGGATCAGCAGAATCAGAGCGCTTAGAGACACACATGCGTGTACTGTATGTGTGTGCACCCACGTTCCCGGTCTCTTTTTACACACCCCCACACATACATACATATTTCACCCTCCTCCTCAGCAGTTAGGTGTCTGGGGAGCCCAAGGGCGAGCGTTTGGCTGTCACCCTCCCCCACATCCTCCCCCTTTCCTCCTGTAACCCCCACCAGTGTGAGCTGCACCCCAGAGCTACCACACAGCAAGACACAGACCTGCTGCCAGCTATCACTGCCACACAGTAAGGCACACGTACACATTTACGAAGGCGCACAAACGCACACAAGCACACAAAATCCCCATTTTACACAAAGCACTTTGATTTTAACACATAAATGTGCAAAAGCCCCCAGTCTCCCTCTGTCTGTCTATACTCTGTCAAACCTCTGCCTTAACCAAACAGCTCCGTGGGGATTGGCAGACAGGCTGGCAAAAAGGAAATAAATATGTTTTCTGATGAAAGAACAGTTTTCTGACAGCACTTTGGCATTGGGGTGGGCTGCTATGTTCAGACATAGGCAAAGGGAAGTGTGAGCTGTAAGTGGATGTTTGTTCTAACAATCTTCTGTGGCTGCTTACTAACTACTAAAGCTGGGAGTTTAATAACTGTGCCTCAATAAGGCCTTTCTTATATCCAGCATAGATTCATTTGCCTGTGGAAACACTGATTGACATATACATTACCATTATAAATATCTTCAGGTAACTGGATTATGAAACCAGAGTATATTTTAAGTATAAGTTATATTTTGACAATCTGCAAAGGAATATTTGGAATGGAAAACAGACAAGGGTAATATTGATAAAAATATGGTGATAATAAATGGTGAAGGCCAAAATTATTGTATTTTATTTACAGGCATTGATATCTTAGATGACTCTTGCACAAATAGATACAGAATGATTCAGTTGATGGTAAAACTAGCTTTAGCAGCAGGAAATGAATTGATTTTACAACATTACTTCAGTTCATTGAGGTTTTTTGACGCTGGTTTATTCCAAGTACTCTTGGGCCCTAATCCACCGAAGGTTTGCATTATTAAAAACTTAAGCAAACTTGACAGCGAACACAAAACTGATCTATTAAACAGGTGCTGGTGTAGATTCTCAGTCATCCAGGTCATAGTCATTCCAAAAAAGTTTTTAAAATCCAGTGTTTTTTTTTTTACTTTTTTAAAATATTTTTGGTATTAACCACGTGCAAATATTTATATCTATGACACGAGTAAAACAGCTTTCATGACTTTCATTTCTGGTAGGAGGATATATGCAAATAAATTATGTATCACCTAAAAAGTGGTTTATCAAATCTGAAACAAATTTAGGCTGAAATTTCTTCAACTATATTTTTGAAATTTGAAAATCAGGTGTAAAGTGGCATGAAACAGCCTCTGTGGTCACTGGAATGAGAAGAAGGCATAAGTGTAATGACAAACATAATAGAAAGAATATTCCAAGCCTATATCCAAAAATTAGTACTGTAGGAAATTAAAATAATGGACACACTTTCTATTGAGGAACACTATTTTCAGAAGATATGTATTCGCCATTTCTTGTGCCTAAATGGATAATTTCAGTGCATTCTTTAGTTAGTGTGGTGTCCTAGGATATTCTTACTGGTGTCCTGCCCAGAAGCACCATATTGATTATAAATGTGGTGGTGTGTGTGTGTGTGTGAAAGGGGTTGAGGTGGGGGGTTGTAGTGTTGCCTTGCCATTTTCTCTTCATTTTTTTATTTCACTCACAAGGTCAAGTGGCAAATTTGTTTGCAACAAGTTTATATTTAGCTAAAAGAAATAATAAACATGTAACCTGCTGTAGCACTGACAGAGATTAGCGTCCTCTTTCTTTCAGAAGAGTGGAAACTTCTGATTTGCTGATCAGTGGTAAAAGTTGTTGCTTTACATGATTTTATGAAATACAAAAACAGCATCTCCCAGTGTGTAATTTTTTCCCCAGTGTTCACACAGCTGCAGTGCTGAAAAAGTGCAATCTGCATAGGCTTCTTTCACTTGCCTGCCTTGTCATTTAGGTTATGATTTAGCAATGAAATTAACCTTCTTTAGAAAAAATGTTTTTCTTATGTCTGGGGTGTCTGCAAAAAAGTTAGACAATGGTTTCATTGTCATGATGCCTTTAGAGACTGAAGAATTAACCTTGAGTGGTAACAGCAGATGAAAAGATCCAGATGCCTGAGGCTTTTCCTCCATCTTTGTGCCTCAAATTGAGATTATAGGCAATAGGTCCTGATTACTTTTGTTCCTTTTGAATGGAAAGAATAGGTTATTTCTCATCTGATCTTCCAGCATCATCCCCTAATACTGATCAGTACACAGTGCTTTTGCAAATTGCTGCTGCTTGGGTAAGGGTAAATTAAATCCACAACGCTCTCCAAAACTCTGCTGACAGCAAGCAGCACACACAAAGTCCTCATTCACATAAGGTGGTCTTCACCACTTTTGCACCTGTTATCAATTGCAATCTAATTGATCACTGAAAACAATTCCTAATTGCATGTTAAATCTTTTATTTGCACAAGAAATTTAAAGCTTTCTATTTATAATCTTTGTGTACGGTTAAATTAGTCATGAAATCTATATATTTTGACTTGAATTCTAAATACCTCTGATTCTGCTCCAAAGAAGGAATCAGAGCAAATATCAAAATCACCACACACAAAAAAAGAACTAAACAGGAGCAGATACTCATAAAAAATGTGATAAAATATATGGGGAGTTATGAGGAAAGAACAATGGATGGAGACTGGAGAATAGACTGGAGACCTTATAGAAGGTAAAAGTGGCAATTTTTTAATTCAGTTTAATTCAATGAAAAAGTACTTTCTTAACCCCAAAGTGGAATTAAATGCTGTAGAAACTCATTAGTTTTGAGGCAGGAAGGATATTATGTAGCAGTCTGTCTTGCCCTGGATGTGAAGAAGCCTTTGGTGTTTAACAGTTTTCTGAAGATGATGTTTACTGTTGTCCATAATGCACTTCATCTATCAACATTATTTTTGTGAAATAATCCCCAGAGATTCAAGGGGAGTTCAGGACAGAGGTGACATTCTTTATTAGTTTCTTAAGCTTTTTTATAAATCATCTGCAATGTTGCTATTATCCCGACAAATGATGGCAAAAGAGATACCGCTCTACACAACACACTTATAGAATATTTGCAGAATCTTGCCGCAAACACTGAAAGACCTAAGCTCCCCTAAGAAGTACAGACTGGTCTGTCACTTGTTGTAGAAGATTTTGCATTTGAGTCTCAAGTTGAGTTTGTTGTCCAACATGAATTTACACTCATTTACGATCTCTACTTCTTTGCGTATGATGTTAACAGCCTTGTTCCTTTTTCTTCTGGAGTCTACAATCAACTCTCTTGTTTTGTTTACTCTGGATTAGATGATTTTTTTTCTCCACACAATTCCACAAATCGGTTCACCAGCTCTTTTTGCACTTTTTGTCCATCTCTGATATACAAGTGACCCATGGAAAACAGAGGATTGGGGCTAAATTCTTCAAAAAAATCATCTGACCCAGAATGCAATGAATGATTTAGGCCATCTATATCTACTCAACAACTGCAGAGTCATCTAAATATTTCTGCAGGTGATTGGACTGTGCCATCTGCATCTGCTTTGTACTAGGAGTCAGATGTGTACAGAGTAAAAAGGAATGGTCAGAGTATCATCCCCTGTGTTGCTACAGTGTTGCAAACAACTTGATTAGACAGGTGACCCTTCAGTCTCACAAACTCTGGTCTGTTGTCAGGTAAAATTTGATCAAGGAGATTGTTGATGTCTCCTCCCAAGTCTTCTGGAGTTTCTCATAAAGTAAGTCAGAATGAATTGTGTTAAATGCACTGGGGTAATCAAAGAACAATGACAGATGGTTTGCTGAAAAAGGTGTACAGTGGCATCTGTACTTCCAGCTGAACAGCCATAAAAAACTGCAGGAGGTCCTGATAGCTGCTTGTTTGCTTTCCTAGGTGGACGCACAAGAGTCTCTCTAAGACTCTCATGATTGGGGGTATTAGGGCAACAGGTCTATTGTATAGTAATTGAGGACAGTGTTTTCTTTAGTGCTAAAACATGGCAAAGTGTATTTCACAATGCCCGAATTGTCTTCTGGGTCAGGCTGAAGTTGAAGAAGTGTTGTAGAATACCATTAAGCTGCTCTGCACACCCTTAAGACCCTTGGACTGACACCATCTGGACCCGTGGACTTATTCCAATTTAGTCTATCCAGGTACTTTTTCAATTGACTTCTAGAAACTGACAGGAGGAAGGCTCTGTAAAGTCTGTGTATAATCCTCTTTCTTTTTGAATAATCTGGTGCCATGGCAGCATAAATAGAAGCTGGAAACAGGTGGGTCAGATGAACGGTAAAGAGCAACCTGACAAATTAGACAGGTGAATAGAATGATCAGTTAGGAGAGCCTTTGGCGCCAAGACCATGAGACTTTCTGCTTGAAGCCTTTATCACCAACCACACATCTTTGATATTGTTCTACTGGAGCTCGCTCTCAAGCTTCTTCCTGTATGCCTTGTACCTTTATTTTACATTGATCTTAAGTTGCTTTTTTATACTCCTAAAAAAATCAATGTCTCCCTCCTTAAAGTCTTGTTTAGCAGTTCCTTCATATCACTGGTGATCACTGGTTGATTATTGGGGAAGCATCTGACTGCTCTGGTGGGGGTGGTATCTAGCCAGAAATGTATATAGTCAGTCACATACTCAGTCATTGAATTTACTTAATGTGGCTGACAGTGTGTTCCAGCATGTAGCCTCAGAACACCTTTGCAGGGCTTTTACAGCTTCCTGTGACCATGTATGTAAAGAGTTACCAAAATAATACTGGTAAACTTTTTGGGTGAATAAAATAGACAACTACCAGTTGCCAACAGTTTAATATCTTTAACATGTCCTGAATGACACCAGTTGTTGTTCACAAGCACTGCCCTCATGAGTTTCTCAGAGTAATCTCTGTCTGCTGGTCCGCTTGATTAAAGGATATGGCCATAGAGTCAGAGATAAGGCCTAGCTGCCACATTTCAGTAAAAACCCTCAATAATGCATTGCCAATATAGGTCCTTGCCTTGGCTTAGTGTTCTCCCAACATGTTTCCTAAAGATCTCACATTCCCCAAAAGGATTGATAGATGAGATGTCTCAATTTCCTGCTTCTATATATTTTCTGTGTTCCTGCTCCGCATCCTGGGCAGCTCGTTTTTAGCTTAGGTGGTACTTGTGAAAGTAGTATATATTAGAGATGCTATTACGGTTGCTATGGTTATGCATTATAATTGAAATAACAGAAAAAATGCTGACAAAAATACTTCCATTTCCAAAGCACCAAACACCAGGTGCAAAATAAAAAAATTTGAAAAATGTAAACAGTGGACCTAAAGCTTTGATTCCCAAGGTTGGGTTCAAACTTGGAGTCATCTGATATAGGGTATTAAGATCTACTAAAAAAATGAAACTAAACTATACATATTTATGTTAAAGTGCTTAATTATATAAAAACATAATTTAGAAATTGACAAAACTCTGCTACTTTAGTTGTTGATGTAGTTGTCACAACCATAGTTAACTGATTTTAAAGAAATGTTTGTCTACTTGACAAATAGTTTGGGTCATGATTTGACTCTGGTACCATTTTCTGGGATCTCTAAACTAAAGTAAAAAAGAATGCAAGAGTTGAGCTAGCGGTGCTACTGCAACATGCATTTAGCTTAAGCAGAGCTAGAATAAGTCAAACCTAAAACTTAAAGAAAAGAATGAAAGATGAAAATAAATCATAGTTTTAAAACTAAATAATATAAGGGCTTCAGAAATTATAAAATTTTTTGTTATGTTTTGCTGTCTAACAGATACATGTTTCAGCTGAATTGTACATTGAAAGTGTCAAAGCTTTTAAATTACTTAAAATGGAATTAAGGAAACTTGGCATATTACCAGGGGTGGTATTTGAGAGACACTAAAATGAAAATCATCTAAAATCATACATATCATCTAAAAATGTGTGAATATTGTGTATGAATTAGATATCTGGGAGTCAATTTTCTGATCTCTCTACACTAAAACAACCACCTCAGCTTGAGACAATGCCGGTCAGACAATGCATTCGCATAAAGTTGGTCAATGTCTGTTTCTAAGAGTACGTGGGTGACTTTTGTCATACAGGGAGGAAGCCCAAACAAGCATCGTAGTTTACCAATCTAATTACATCAGTCTGGGAGGGAGAGAGCGAGGGACAGCGAAAAAGTGAGGCAGACAAAGAGTGAGAGAGAGTCCTCTGAGGAACAGATGTAATTTCAGAGCTCCAAAAAAAACCCAGCTTAAAATGGTCCTGATCACATTAGTTGGCCATCACAAAATAGGATTTCTGCACTGCCACAGTGAATGCCCATTACAAATTACTTAGGCACTGCAGACCCGTAACTCAATAGGCAGGGAAGGGCGGGGAGGGCGAGCAGGGCAAACAGAGGGGCAGAGATGGAGGATCGATACTTATCAGTAATAATTATATCCTTCCTCCCACTTTGCCAACCCTCCCTTCGTTCCCCAGCCTCAAGCCTTAGTAAAGTACATCTCTTACATTCATCTTTTGGAGATTCTGTGCTCAATAAGATAATTAACATTATGGGGGGTGCAGGAAGTCCATAATGATGAGAGGCAGTGTTCCAGATCTTAGGCTGAAAGGAATAAGGAATTAATTTACTGAATAATAGTAATACAGGTTAAATACAATACAGGAAAAAGAAAAAGGAAGTCTAAAAACGACGGTCCATTTATAACTATATGGTTTACATTTTTTTTTAAGTTGAATACAGTTTTGAAGAAATTAAAATGAAGTGCATTTGAAATGTGAAGGTGAACATAAAACTACCATTTAAAGGTATAGAGGACAGTCTTTTATTTTCGGGTGGATCATCTTGATAAGTGGTCCTCCTAATTGTCAATCATTCTGGTGATATGTTTATGTAAGGCCATTCTACATGCTTGCCCTGTTAGCTATCTTTTTGTGTGCATACCCACTTTCAGCCGCATATGTGTGGTGAGCTACGGTTTCAGACAGTCATTGAACCTCACCGTTCGCACCGTGGTTTTTTGAAAATGGCCGAGGGTCGTAAGAGAAAGAGTGTCTACGAAGCTTATGAGAAGAAATGAAAGGCCTCAGAAGAGGCAGTAATATCCCAGAATGCTTTGCACAGAGAGCTCTCCTCACAAAGCATTATGGGATTTGCTGTCACAGCGGCCCGCTGTCGCTATAGGCTGTCCCCACTGTATGTGGACACAGTAAGCTTGTATGAAATACGAGAACAGCACATTTTAAACAGGGCACTTAACAACATATAAACGCAACACTTTTGGTTTTGCTCCCATTTTTTATGAAATGAATTCCAAGTGGTAAAACTTTTTTCTGCATACACAATATAACCATTTGAAAAGATCAGATTGGTATTGGATTCAGGACCACATAGCCAAGTGGCCTGGGTCGGATTGGAAAAAATCTGATCTGTGTTGTTCAGACTGCCATGAAAAGATCAGATCCAGGTCACATATGGGCAAAAAAATCAGATTTGGGTCACTTCAGGCTGCAGTGTGAACGTAGCCTAAATCTTTGATAGGGAGCACTTTGGTGAGAAAATCCATCCCACCTCACAGGTGTGCCATATCAAAATGCTGATTAAATATATGATTAGTGCACAGGTGTGCCTTAAACTTGTCACAATAAAAGGCCACCCTTTTTATTGGGGGGGGGGGCTCAGAAAACCAGTCAGTATCTGGTGTGACCACAATCTGCCTCACGGAATGCAACACATCTCCTTCTAAAGTCATTACACTGGCTCCCTGTGTCTCAAAGTACACAGTTTAACACCCTTTGGTTAGTTTATAAATTACTAAATAGCTTAGCACCAGAATACATTACAGACTTGTCAGTTTACAAACCCACCAGCACTCTAACAGCTTGTGGCTCTAATTTCCCAGAACCAAACATGGAGCAGATACTTTTATTTCTTATACTTCAAAAATCAGGAATAGACTCCAAGAAAACTATGAAAGTACAGAAACCCCAAGTTGCTCTATATAAAGATAAAAAAATATATTTTTCAGAGTGGCCTTTGAATGTGCTATCTAAATATTATTAGTTAAGTTTTCAGTCCAATTTTCTTTTTTTATCTTTTCTTTTATAATAATCATATTTCATTATTTTATTTTTCTCATGGTTTCAAATAATCCCATAATAGTTTTTTGGTTCAAACTATTGATCCTAATGGCCTTCTTATACTATTTGATTTTTACATTCCATAGCTCATTTTTTGATGTGATTTAATCATCTTTGGCACAACATCAAGTTTAATGTGTGCACATTGTCCGATCACCAGTTACTTCTAAATCACTTATGACATGCAACAATTTGTGTTTGTTCCATCCGTGATTCCAGTGAGATTGAAAGAAATCTGAAGAAATAAAAGAGAGTAGTAGAATTTAGATACCATCATGGCTGGGAAAAAAGAAACCAACTTGGGAGAGTTGAAGTTATCCAACCTTTATGGGCAATATACAAATACATCAGCCTTCTGGATTACCTGTGCAAGCCGGCTGTATTTCATATAAACAAAGATAATCAGCTGTTATGCCCCATGATATACTTTTAAATCCTTCCAAAACAAAATCGCAATAGAATAAGTGCAACGATAAACAGTCCAATAATAAATTAAAGAGTTATCTTTGGATGAATATGTTCATAAAACATCAAGGTCCTTTTAAAACAATTAATCACAAAATGATGGTCCTAATAGCCTTACTCTGCACTCCAGGTGCATAAAATAAAATAAACAGGAAGAAAAATATGTTGGGAAAAAAATAAGGTCTTTGTATAGGCTGCCACAGTAAGAGATGAATTATAAAAACTCTAACTGGTTTGTGACCGGTGTGCCATTTGACATGTACACAGCAGCTGAGATGCACCTGTTTGCAGGGCAGGTCAATGCTCCATGTGGTGGTTTGCTTTCTCAGATCAGACAAGTACAGTACTGTATGCATGTAAAAAAAAAAAAACAAAAAAAAACTGAACAAGCTATCCCTGACAGGGAGTGATTTGGAGGGTTTGATTTAAGAACTGTTTGAGGGGCCTTGTTCCAGATATATCGCATTTTGGATAAATCATCAGCAATGGCTGAAGTGCACAGTGTATATCCGGCATTACGGTTTTTGAAAAGTACTTTGAACACTAGCTAAAGAGAGATTTTGTAAGTTTTACATTAAAAATAGCTTTAAAGTAGCCTTTTTTAGAGGCCATTTACAACTAAAACATTGTTAAACGACCGATACCTCAGTAGTTCAGCGCAAAAGTATTTATAATCCTGTTGCCTGTTTTCTGTGAATGTACTTGGAGTAGGAAGTTCCAGACCGAAGTTCTGGAGTTTGGATGGACATTGTGGAGACTCAAAGGTGACCAGCATCCCGCTCAACCCAGAGACGAAAGGTAACTCCAAGTAAGGTGGGGGAAAAAAAAGAAGAAAAATAACCTTACGAGCATGAGCTATGAGAACAGTACTGCAGTCATGTTTTTTGGCCACAGAGGGCAGTATCAAAAACTCTGCAATGCCTCTTTAAAGCACAGCCCTGGCTCTGAGTTTCACTATAGATATGGAGACTATCTGTATCTTGAGCTTCTCTAGCCACTATTATGAGTACTGTGTCTTTTGTTTATCAGAAGTTAGTTTTGCCTGGGTTAAATTTCCTTGTGGGTGAATCAATATCAAGGCTTGCATTATATAAATTACTGTGGCTAAAGTAATAGTTCATTCACAATTTGAATTTTGCTGAGCTGAATAATATCTCTGACTGCTTAAGGAAAAAATATTAAAAGATAAATAGATCAGAGAATCTCTATTCATCCAATACATTTTTCCTAAACCTCACAAAAATGTCACAAGTTTCTGTTGTCTATTCAATTCTGCAGCTGAGAGCCAGTCACAGCGCCCTACAGTATGTGACGTGGAAAACCGAACGTCATCAGCATCCATGGCAAAGTATCAGATGCTGCTCTGCCACTGCAAGGGGAAACATCAATCGGCACCACCTCTGCACCTCTAGGCTTTGAAAAGGCCGGTGGTAGCTTTATGGATCAAATATTTGCTTAAATCATATTATTTACAAGAAGCACACTGCTTTGTTATTATAACTTCACCCCCATTTATTTGATGATTTTAGGCAATTACACTTTAAAACAACTAAATCCTATACTGTATGACATGAAATATCGTTTTTTGGCTCTTGAGTGTCAGAAAAATTGCCATTGCAGGCAGGAATTGGCTTGCGGGACTCAAATTTAACATGTGACCTATATTGTACTGTATGTCAAAAAGAATTAGCTAGAAATGACAAAAGATATTCCTTTCCTACACAGAGCTATCCTAGACTGATTGGAGAGTTGTTTATCCATTGTGACTAGACAGTCAACCCAGGAGATGACAAACCTTAACAGAAAGCAATCCTTTTGAGGGGTAAAATAGTGATAGGGTGTTTATTAACAATCACCACGGAAAGCTGAAATGTTTTCACCGTTCAGTTTGGTTTGGAGAGGTTATAAACCTTAATATGTTTTGTTTTGTTATTTTATGCAGCTTTAGTCCCTTTCCTTTGGTTAGTGAACAATTTTTTTAAAGCCAGTTACATGTTACCTATAATGAGAATGCAAAAAAACAGAAAGTAAAACTCTGCAACCCCACTGCAGTGTGCTAAATTAAACCTTTTCCTTTAAGTTGAGAAGATTCCATTTAGGCATCTGGAAGAAAATAACAGGAATCCGGGCTAAAAGTGTCTGCATCTTCAATAAATGAAAATGATGATTGAGCTATGCATTACATTAGTTAAACAGTTAAAATGTATCCGATATAAACCGTAAGTAATATAAAAAAAAACATGGAAGTAAGTTAGAAAAGTAGGAGCAATCATACAGCTCTAAATGTACGAATGAAAGAATATTTACGGATTTAGGAAAATTAGTTGTTTGTTGAGATGAAGAAAAAGCATGTTAAGGACAGATAATGCATTAAGCTTAAAACTATATTTTTTCATGACAAGATGGCCCATTTTTCTGCACATCCTGCCCACAAACACTCACACACATACAATCACACCCGCTACCCACCACACACACCCACTAATGCTTCTGCCCACTCAACCACAAAAAAGTGAGCATCTCTGCAACATTAACGCTGGACTTATTTGAGGTTAATTAGAAGAAGTGGTTTGGAACTAACTTCCTGGTGTTAAGCACTCTGGAGCAATGAGTGTCTGCTGAGTGGCCCTGGGGTTGGAATTTAAATCTTAGTGAAGCCAAAACTGCCACTTGCGGGGTTTTTAAGACTTCCTTTTAATGACAAGTGCATACATAGCTAAGGTCATGATGTGAACCGGTCACTGATTCAAAAGCTGTGAGTTGCTTGGGGAGAAAAAAGCTGAGAGAGGAAATGAGTAACACTGCAGGTGATTCTCGTGTAATAAGTGATGTCAAGGTGCCCTTGAGCAAGGTTTTGTCCAGTATGCGTGTGTGTGGTGGCTTGGATGTGTGTGTGTCAGTCAAAGCGGTAGTCTTATGGATCGACACATTACTTATCTTACTAGCTGGTGTTTTGGTGACACACCAAAACTGGTACTCATCACCCAATAATTGAATCCATCTGTCTGTCTGTCTTGATTTATGCAGTATTTTGATGATCTCTCTAACATTAACAAAGACTGTGACACTGATTCTACATGGAAACAACATTTGCATAAACATTTTGTATGGATTCTATGGATAGCTAAAGCATTGGTAAAGTTAAAATTAAAAAGATCCCTACAAAAACAATAACATTCCTTGCTTTGTTTGACAACATATTCCAGTGGATCTAGGTCATATGCATGGCTTTTAGACATTATGACTTCAGTTTAATAGAAACAGAACCAGAACAGTGCGCACTAGTGGGACCGTCAGTAAATGGAAACCAAACAAAAAAAAGAGCAAACTGGACAAAATAGGTGCTTTCCAATCAAATTACAGAAAGAGCAAAGAAAAAGGAAAACTACAGAGCAGACTGTTTTTAAAAAAGAACATATGGGAAGAATTAATGAGAAAAGGCCTCACAGACATTACAAAGTGGGATTACTTCACTTTTTAGAATCACTCTAACAACCAGCTCGTAAGATAAGCTATGTGTCACGCCATAGGACTACCACTTTGACTGACACACACAGACAGAAGTCACCATTGATCTTCAAAACTTATGAGGGTTTTCAGTACTCAAGACTAAATAGTAGTGACAGGGAAGCCATCCATTATATATGATTTCTCCCTGTGGAGAATTAGTTCTTATATACTTCAGAAACAAGGGCTGAAAGCACTTTTAATTGTTTTGTTTGATGCAGACAAAGACAGACAGCCAATAGAATTCAATTTCTGTACAGAAACTCATTGACATTTGGTTGCCATGACCCGTGTTGGTATAAACAATTAATAATGATAAATGAGCCCATTAGAAATAGCGCTGATACGACACATGCACCCTCATATACTTGGATGAAACCGCCACCTCACGCACAGAGGGAATCACAAGAAAAAGTGTATCTTCTGGGTTCATTAGTCAGTGCGTCGTGTGGTAATAGCATGGGACAGGTGATGGAGAAGGGTGTGATGATGCATCAACAACATCAGCCCTTGGTGGCGCCTCCTGCAGAGGCAGCAGATGGCACACATGACTGGAGAGGAGCCATAACTCACACAAATGTTGGGATGCACAAAAATGCCTATTCAAAGACGGGCTTGCAAAAAAACACACACCTTTATTTGAATATAGGTAAATGCAGGAAATATTGACACATATGATATATAAATGAAAATCAAACAGTTTTATGTAGTTCCAAAGAGCATATGGGTATATCTCAGTCGGTAAAAAATGTAAATCAAAAGCAGCAACTTTTTCTAATTTTACACACTCCGCTTTGTTTTAAAAAATATAAATATAAAAAATATAACCGCGGATGTCTGGGGGACAGTGATTCGCCTACATGTTATGAATGCTGGCGTACCATAAATGATAAATTATGAACAGTTTAGTTTGTGCCTTCAAGTCGTTTGCCCATAGGAAGACGTTACTGGATATAACCTAACGGAATATCTTCAGAACAGCTCCAAATGACACAAAACTCATATGGGTGAGTAGAACATGATGGAATAGCGTAAAATCAAGGGCCCAATGTAAAAAAAAACGGCATTCCCCTTTAAAGTAAGGGTTGCTGTTGAATGGTTCTTTTCATTAAACTCAATTAGTCTTGGACTATGCCAAGACTCTTTTAACCTCTCAAAACCCACCGGGTCGCCGGCGACCCATTTTAAAGCGTTTACAAATAATAAATCAGAATGCATGAAAATTACACGGTAAAATGTTTACCAATATAGACATGTTAGACATCGTTGGAAAGCTTAGATTCTCCACAATTTAACCACCTAGTTCATTTTATGGACATTGCGAGCAACAAAGCACAATTATAGCAACATGTCGAAACGTAGCATGACAAAGCAGCCACAACAAGCAACCATGTTTTTATTACTGCTGTTCACAAAAGACTTATTATTTTCTAGAATAAAAAAACAACTTTGAATCATGTTTGAACTGATGCAGCTTAGGCTTGATGCAGCTTGGGTGTTTTACTCATCCAATTTTCATGTATATATTCAGAAACTAAAAAGATGTTAACTTTCAAATAACGCTTCACACATTTAATTTGGGCTTACAGTTATTTGCTTTCCATTCGGGTATGCAAAATAGGCACATTTCCAAGAAATAAGGTAGATATTAAGAGGTTAAGTAGCTGCGTCAATTATCACCATCTAGCTTTTTAATTCTGCAGTACTGCGGGCAGATGGCACACTCTTCTGTTTATGGCTACTCATCTCACCTAGTTCATGGATTCTATTTAGGCTCAAAAAGTACCATCAAACCACCAATCAGTAAAAAATTTGAATTGATTTGTATTACCTCATTTTAACATGATAAAATAGTTTTTGGTGTATTTCTTTGTATAGTATAGGCATATAACATCCCTATATATGAATGCATGACAAACACAGACATATAGTATATAATTCCTATGTTTGCACATGCCTAAACTAGAGCTTATGTAAGAAGTGTCTTATTTGGGATGAGCAGAAAAGGTTCTGAACATTTACACATTTAACATTTAGTTTGGTTATTTTTTTAAAGGTAAATGCAGGAAAATGTAGAGATTAAGAATCCATGTTGCAATGCTGTATCACAACATAGATAGAATACTACTGGCATTATTACAATGATATGATGTATGACAATAATATTATTCATATCTGTGACAGACTGAAGAACTCTCCAGGATGTACGGCGCCTTTCGCCCAAAGACTACCTGCAATAGGTACCAGCTTCACTGCAATGGTCATGGTGAAAATGGATGGATTATTCATATTACAGTTCTAACCTGTAGAAAAGTAATGATTAGTGCATATATAGCACAAAGGGTTTTAAAACTATATAGCTGCAATTATAAAACAAAACAAATTAAGACAAAATCTGAGACATCTCAGACAAAAACTCAGACATTTTAGCACCTAATTTAAGGTTTCCTTTCAGTTTATGAAATATTGTAAATGTTACTATTCCTGATATATTTCTGATAGAACAAAGAAAGTCTAAATAAAACTGTTTGCCAAGAGGTAGAAAAAAAAAAGATGGGTAAAACAACATTATGAACATGGCCCCAAAATACTAAATTTCTGGATCAGAGAATAAAAAAAATAAAAAATAAGTCACTGCCTCAAATAGAATTAAAGGAATAGTACACCCAAAACATGATTAGCCTTCATTTTCTACTCACCCCCATGCTGAACAACACTCTGGAGTACTTTTTTGATATCTCAAATACATCTGGAGATCTGGGAGGCTTCTTGCGGTCTGCTGACATTCAAATAATGGAGGTCTATGGCGCCCGAGGCAGAAAGGTCCATAAAAGTCCACAAAAAACGTGTCAATATTCCTCCATACTGCTCGTCCAATGTATTCCAAGTGTCCTGAGTGCGTAGCATCCAGAATTTACTCGAAACGAAGTCATTTAGAATGTTTTTAGAGCATAAACAGTAGTGTATAGGATTTCCTGAAAGCGCGCGCCGGCGCGTTCATGACGCTACGGAATCCGGCAGACCAAACCAGATGAAAGTGCGCATTCAGCGTCTGCTCTGCCGATAATGCAAGCGTAGAAGAAGAAATGTGCTGTTTACCTGTGCAAAGAAAGAAACAACGAAAGAAAAATGTCTGAGGACTTCAGTGTTAAGGAAGAGCATGAGTTCTTTGCCGAGCTGAATGGGCACTTTCATCTGGTTTGGTCTGCCGAGGTTTCCGTAGCGTCATGAACTCGCCGCCGCGCGCTTTCAGGAAATACTATACACTACTGTTTATGCTCTAAAAACATTCTAAATGACTTTGTTTCGAGTAAATTCTGGATGCTACCCACTCAGGAAACTTGGAATACATTGGACGAGCAGTATGGAGGAATATTGACACGTTTTTTGTGGACTTTTATGGACCTTTCTGACTCGGGCGCCATGGACCTCCATTATTTGAATGTCAGCAGACAGCAAGAAGCCTCCCAGATCTCCAGATGCATTTGAGATATCAAAAAAGTACTCCAGAGTGTTGTTCAGCATGGGGGTGAGTAGAAAATGAAGGCTAATCATGTTTTGGGTGTACTATTCCTTTAAAATCTATTCAATAGAGCCATGTAATTAATGTAATTATCTGAGAGTCATAGTATTGTCTTATCATGAAATGCAATTGCTGTTCATCGACATTGATAAAAAATGTTACAAAACTATGTAAGTAAATGGTTATAAAATACACAGTTTTGTTGGATTGATTCACTGAAAAAAATAAACTTCCTAATTATAATCTAATTACTGAGACTGTTACTAGTCAAAGTGATCTATATTCTATGTTTTGTCAATACTTTCATAGATCTTAATTATTAAGTAAATTTGCTAGCTCTATTTCACTGTGGTTTGCTCTTAATCATTTTGACAGTAACAAAAAACACTAAAACCACAAAAATTTGCCAAATTATAAACAGTTTAAAAAATGCAAGGTGCAGCAAAAACAACCAAGTATGTTTTGCACAAAGAATAAAAGATCATTGCTGAACATTTCAATCAATGCTACCCCCCCACACACACTTCCCTCCTCCATCCCTCTCACTCTTGCTGGCTAAATGCTATCTAATGCCATTCTTCCTCAAAGCTGGTAATTTCATGTAATCACTGAAGTGATCAAAAGAAGGTAAGGCAGTGTTCAGTGAAATATCAGCTATTTCAATCATGCCAGCAGAATAGCCTTTGGGAAAGCAAGAGAGGTGTACCTGGAGGCTGGATGTGACATTTGGTTGGCTGAAATTAGCATAATCACTCTGATGGGAAGCCAATCATGGCAATAGCTTTAACAATACGACTGATTAATGCTGTGGGGAAACCTCATTGTTATAATCAAGTTTTTGAGAGCAACTATTTTCTGCTTTTACGGCTCTTGCTCTCTCTTTCTTTCTCTAACACACATAAACATCCTCACTATGAACTCCAACGGTGGGGTCTGAGCTAATTAGGTACTGCAATGTCATGTTATGGTAAGCCATGCAAAACTGTTTGCTGTATAAAAGCAGGTCATTTAAATAACTATATTAGAAACATTGATTTACCTGAAGAATAGCCGGAAAAATACTTTCTTTTTCTTCAGAAAAAAATGTAAGTCATTAACTTTTACCCAAGCACAGTTGTAAGAAATTGTTTACGAAGGCTGTAAAAAACAACACCTAACCTTTTTCCCTCTGTCTGACATTTAATCAACCTAAGGTTTTTTTGCTTAAGGTCAGATAGGACTGAATGGGCCAAGTTATGGCAAAACTAGGGACAAGTTTATCAGGGGTCATTTTGAGCTAATTGCAGATCCTGAAAAAGTAGAGTACAATCTTTCAAATAATGTCAAACTTGTGGAAATTGAGAAACAAAATGGTCGTGATAATTTGAATATTGGCCTGCTTAAAAGTATTGTAAGAGGAAATTAGGCTTTAATTTTTTTTTTTTTTTTTTTTTACATTCAGTCTATAACCCAGTTGTATAATAGTAACAGCTTTTCCTTGGCTTTTAACACAATCTGAGATGTTGACTTTGTCTTTCTAGGTTTATTGCTTTTATTCTTGCTGGCAGGGTTAACTCTGTCAAGATTATAATCATGCCCAGGTTCTTGTTTTTGTTTGAAACAATAACAGTATTTATCCTTTTTCAGAGAGCTGGATAAATCTATATCCACCTTCATCTGGAATAGGATCATCCCACGAATAAGGAGGGCACATCTTGAGAAACAGAAAGAGGCCTAGCAATGCCACATTGTTTGCAATATTACTGAGCAGCTAATATTTAGGGTCTGTTCTTATTACGATGGGAGTGGGCCTGTATGGGTTGAAATGGAACAACATTGTTGTGCACCATTGCCACTCAGTAAGCAGCGGCATACAAACAGCCCGATTATAATTGACTTACTTCGAATATGGTCCCAATTCAGAACCAACTTGAATTCAGACAGGCAATGCCCCCTATTCCAGTTTCAGCCAATGCATTCTTTCCAACTCACTCGTGGATACAGCATTTAAATGATGGTTCAGGAATGGACTGAAAAGCTCAAGGGATCTTTTTAGGGACGGTGTGTTCATGTCAATCGAGCAGCTGGTAAATGAATATAATATCCCCACCACGCATTAATTCAGGTATCTACAGGTGCATGTCTTTATTTGGCACTCAGATTCGGATTCAGAGTGTCTAAAGTTATAAAGTAGGGTAGGCCTCAATTGATGCATATGGTCTCTGACAGCAGCCTGGTCGGACCGAAGTTGGCTGCTCTGTCGGTACGCCTCTCACCCAATGATGCGGGTTCTATCTATGTCTATGGACAGCATCTGGTCCAACAGGGATGGGGGGCAGAGCGGGTATCATCATTAGGCATAACCATAAGGTGGTAGCATTGCTAACATTAGCTGAACTGCTGGCTAATGTTAATTCACAAGGAGATTTGTAATTAGGAAATGAAAGTGTTGTTTGACTATCGTGCTTTTTATTACCAATTCTTTGCAAATCCTAAAGGTAAATAATTGAAAAAGTGAATGTTATTTAATATGTGAGCAATATTAATCTCAGCATGAAACGTCCTTCTCTGCCTCCGATTGGCTTACTATGAAGGGATTTTGAAGGCAGGTTAACAGGTCTTTGAGTGTCAGAATTCTAGTTGATATGGGGTGACCAGACGTCCTCTTTTTCCCGGACATGTCCTACTCTTTAGACCTAAAAAAATATCCAGGGGGAATTTCAAAATCGTCCGGGATTTTGGTTGACTACAGTGCAGCACATAGTCGAAACACACCTGGCACTCCAACCGAGGTGTTAGCTCTGGGGCTGGTCGGGAACCCCGGCGGACAGGGGCAGGGAGCCATCAGAGGTAACAGAGGTTGGGTGCAGCTATCTGTGTTCAGAGTGTTTTGAGTGAGAGTTTTTTTTTCCTCTGTCCTGCTGCTCCCGTCCCGCATCTCGGTTTAACATCATCAGATCTGTCGCTTTAAGACATCTGATTTGCAGTCCCATTTCACTGCGTAGAGAGTAGCTATGTGGTTGGAGTAGAGTCACAGAGCAAAACTCAGTGAATATTAACCAGCAGCTACATTAATAGATGTTTAAGTAAAAGTAAGGAGACGGGTTGGCTAAAAAATTTTAGATCATGCCACTGAAAAATCTGTTCGTTAGACACACAGAGCTTTTTCAGCAAAAAATGGCAACAGATTATACGTTTAAACCAGTTAGTAATATAATGCAAGAAACTTGAGAAAACATAGTTTGCTCTTCTTTACTATTTAAAAAAGCCTGGCTTCTCAGAGGACCATGAGTCCCAGTTACATGTTAAAATAAACATGTTTTCTTATTGTACAGACAGAATCAGACTGCAGAGCTTCTACATATCTTGAAATTTAGTTTTTGGCATCATTATATTAGTAAAAAGGTTCATAAATCATAAATTTTAAGCAGAGCACAGATAGAAGTAGGGAGAGCTGCAGATTTAAAGGTGAAACAGATTTACGGGGGTATGCAACATGCAATGAAATATATCTCCAATTTAACCAGAAAGTTTAGAAGAAAAAATATACGATGCCATATTAAAAATGCAGCATATACAATTTTTTTCTAGATGGATGGAATTTAAATTGTAATTCTAGGGATGCATGATATATCAATTTTGGCATTGGAATTTTTTAATGCATTGCTGTTTTTGGGCCCTATATTTGTAAGCCACTAAAAGGCATCTCTCTAACATCTATAAATATAAATATCAGTGTATTATGGTTCTCAAAAATAGGGAAGGCATTTAATAAATATGTTCGAGCTCATTTTTGGAAAAAAAAAAAAAAAATATATATATATATATATATATATATATATATATATAAAATCATGGAGGGACAAGCCGCTGCACGGTGTGTACCACAGACAAATAGAAGAAGTGGCTGATATCAAAAAATCCTACCAGTGGCTGGAAAAGGCTGGACTGAAGGACAGCACAGAGGCACTAATCATGGCAGCACAAGAACAGGCACTCAGTACAAGATCAATAGAGGCCGGTGTCTACCACACCAGGCAGGACCCCCGGTGCGACTGTGCAAAGATGCCTCTGAAACAATACAGCACATAACAACAGGGTGTAAAATGCAGGCAGGAAGTGCATACATGGAACGCCACAACCAGGTAGCTGTCATAGTGTACATGAGTATGGTCTGGAAGTCCCAAGGTCAAAATGGAAGACACCTCCTAAGGTAGTTGAGAATGATCGAGCTAAGATCCTATGGGACTTCAAGATCCAGACTGACAAACAGGTGGTGGCTAACCAACCAGACATCGTGTTGATCGACAAACAGCAGAAGAAGGCAGTAGTGATAGATGTGGCCATCCCAAGCGACAGCAACATCAAGAAGAAAGAACACGAGAAGCTTAAGAAATACCAAGGGCTCAAAGAGGAGCTAGAAAAGATGTGGAAAGTAAGAGCAGCAGTGGTGCCAGTGGTAATTGGAGCATTGGGGGCTGTGACCCCCAAACTGGGAGAGTGGCTACAGCAGATCCCAGGTAAAACATCAGAGGTCTCTGTCCAGAAGAGCGCAGTCCTAGGAACAGCTAAGATACTGCACAGAACCCTCAAACTCCCAGGCCTCTGGTAGAGGACCCGAGCTTGAGGATAACACATACCACCCCACAAGGGGTGAGAAAACAGTCATTATATATATATATATATATATATATATATATATATATATATATATATATATATATATATATATATATATATATGTATATTTTGGAACAAACTTCTTGTGGATAATGAAAGTCTTTGATTTCAGGAGCTTACAAAGCCGTGTCAGCAACTTTACACCACTACTAATGATTTGGGTAATCAAGCAGGATTTGGGGAAGCTAGCAGAATTTACCATTTTACCAAATCCAACTACTGCTTTGTAACATGGGAGAAATTTTATTTAGCTTTTAATTCTATCTGAACAGTTATTGTCAGATTAAAATATATTTTCTAAGAGGATGTATATGTATTTATAAGATAAACAGATTTACATCTTGAGTATAAAACATGTATTAAAGAACAGGCCATATTTGGAAATTCCTTCATATAAGGAAAATATATTAAAAAGTAATATAAAATGAAAACAGTCCAAGATAATTTTTTACAGAACCGATAACAGGTAATGAACTAGAATCATAATGATATGATGACCTTTACATTCCTGAGTCCCACATCAAAGTCATGAGAGCCTCATCAGAAATGTATACTGCAGCAAGTAGAGCTTAACCAACCACAGAGAAATAGAGCACAAGAGAGGCAGAGGTAATAGAGCAGCCAAGACTATTTCATTTCACCACCACCTTCCCTTTGTTGTAAATAAAACATTATTTCAGATGTTCAATTAAGATAAGTACTCTTAATTTAAGACCTCAGTCAATGTACTGCCATCATTATTCTACCCACAAAGTGCCTGGGCTCCAGCAAAAGAGAAGCACACAATTACTCAGGGGCTTTGCCGAGCAAAGGGAAAATCGCAGTCAATTTCTGGGAAACATCAGTTATCAAGACATTCAATAAGGAAGCTGAAAAAAGAAATTTGACCTTTGGTGAGACCTTTTTAAACCATAGCTTAAAAGACAACTTGTCTAGTACATTGTAAATGTGACATGTGGTGGCAAATTCATGAACAGATTTAGCCAAGCCTGTTTTCCAATTATGTCAAACTTCTTAATATCAAAAAAAGTTAAAGGAGATATGACCAATTAAATGCTTGAAATTTCCATTTCAAAACTGCTTTAAGGAGTAAGCTGGGTTTAAAGTCCCTTTATATGTCAATGCTCAGAACTGAGGACCCAGAATTTGAAGTGGACAGATCCATGTGATTTCAAAAAGCGTTTATTGACATACGATGGATCTGCAACTCAGCAACAACGGTGTCCAAGGCCGGAATCTCTGGTTTAAGAGGTCAGTCCGTGCCCAGACGAAGGAGTAGAATCCAGCCGGATAGCTAACAACAGAATGCGGACATCTCCACCCACAGAGTTCCCAGAGCCGGAGCCTGAAGACTGCCGAACTGGCCGGACAAGAAGACCCAAGCAGGCAAAGGAAGGCAGGAATTTCCAGAAGATGAAGTGCAAGCCAATGTTCCAATGGAATCCAAGTTGAAGTCAGGAGGCAGAACCAGGTTTAGTCCACAAGCAGAAACCAGCAGGTGTCCAAAGACAGGTCAGGCAAACAAATTTAAAACAGGAACAGGCAGGCTCAAAGGTCAGAGGACCGAACTGGTAAGGATCAGGCAATCAGAACACCAACAGGTACGCTAGAGAACTCTCACTGAAGGCTTGAATAATCTGGCACTGGTGATTGGGAGCAAGCAGCTTAAATAGAGGCAGGAGCAGGTGGGTAAATGAACATTGATTAAAAAAAAACTGGGCTGGGATAGGTAGATGAATTGAATGAACCATTAAGCCAGTCAACATTGCCAAGTCTATGACATTATAATCACCATGAAATCGAGATGGGCAGTTAAAAAAGCTGTTACTTTAAACACTGCTGCATACCTTGGTCTTATATGTTCCCTGGCAGTACTTTAGGCTTCATGTCACAAACTGCAGTTTTTTTATGTAAATATAGAGGGGGTAGATATAATTTTTTATCCTCACTCATGGGAACCAGCTATAGCCACATGAATTACAACACAAAAGCCTTTAGTGTCAAAGCAATGAGTTTCTTTTGATAGATATTTGGCGTGGAATGTGAGTTGAATCGACTTCATACTACTTTAAAATTAATCAATTGAGCCAGTTCGTTTTCATGAGGTTCATTGGTGATGATGGTAATGATTATTAGAACATCTAAAACAGTTATTCATGTCATGGTAACAAAGAAGATGGTTGGCAAGAGAAAAGGCTAAATTGTACAGGTCAAAGTACATCAATAACTAGTTTTTTGTGATATCCATTTTAAACCAAGAACCACACTCTGAGATTCACTCTCATCTGCCAACTCCCAAAGTGCAATGGGAGGAAAGAAAGCAGAAAATAGAAGCTTTCAGGTAGACCATACATGTTTTGTTTTCTATATAGTATATATAGGTCTAGATTTATTCAAGTTAAAGATAAACACTTGCCAAAAGGCTCTCCTCTTCAAACCTTTAGGACAGATATACCAAGACCTTGATTAAAAAAAGTCTTCTGAACCCTCATCTGATTGTGTGACAACTTTGTTTGTACTTTGTTACAGGACTGATACAAGATTAGATAAACAATGACATATCTGTACCTCACATCTGTTTGACTCTGCAAAGAGCACTTTCTAGTTCCACTGATGACCTTCACATAGGCATGTTCTGAAGACACTTGAGAACAGCAGAGAACAAAACAAGGGATAACTTATAAAAAGGGGTTTGCACTAAGACATTTAGGGATGCATAAATGCATTTATTTATCTTGCAGACATTATCACTTAGTGCCTGAAAGCCTCAGACCAAACAGTGAAAATGTAAAATAATTCAAAGTAAGGAAAAAAATTCACCCTGCTTGTGAAAGATGTATAAAAGAATGAAAAAAAAAGGTATAACAAGCTGAATTATTCAACAAGGCAAAGGGAAATATAGAATTAATGTCAGACAGCAAAACAAGATGCCCTTGCAGCAAACATAAGTTTATACAGCAGTATAAAATATCTGTTCTGTTACTGTTTCATCATATAAACCTTAGAAAAAGAGTTTCTGTTTGTCAGTGAAACGCAATATCCATCAGTTCAATAACTCACTAATGTGTAACAAAGAGCGTTTGTCTCCCAGAAGGCTCAACAAGAGTGAATATGAGGTGCAGCACAGGACGCAAGAGGCCCGACCACAGGAAGCAAAGTGTCCTATATATAGCTTACTTTCTATGGGGCTGCTCTATCATATTAGTTTACCGTCAGAGATAAAAAACCTGATGCTTGTGTTCTCCTGAGACACAGACGGATGACCCTGAGCAATGAAATGCAGCAAAATAAGAGGTGGACAGAATTGACACTTTATTGCTATAAATATCCATTATGTTACTCAGCAACATTAGCTTCAATAATATAGTTTAAATAAATGTAATTATATGTATAGCAAGCTTACACATCAAGAGTACCATATTGCTGTGAAGAAAATAAAAAAAAAAAACTTGCAAAACCTATCACATCTATTTAAAGCCAAGGATCTCACCTTCTTTACTCTTGCTGGTGTTAATTGGGAACCTTATTCTCAAGGAGCCAAGTGAAAATATATTGTGTATTATTTTCTAGTATTTCTCATCTGGTTAAGCAGGAAACATGGTTTAAAGTGTGGTTTATAGAATAAAAATAAAGGAGCATAATATCTTTAGTTGTTTAAAGCAAAATTCTTAATTAATTAATTTAAAGTCTGTTTGGTACATCAGAGATTCCCAAAGTGGGGGTCAGGACCTCCCAGGGGGTGGCAAGACAGTGCTCTTTTAGGTGACGATGATTCATTTGTTAACGAAAGATTTTTTTTTTCATGAAAATAACGCGATGATGACAAAATAAAGAGCGCCCTGACCAAAAAAAAAATCTGGAGACTTGGGTGAGTTTTTGCTCTCTAGACAAAGATGTTGATGTCTGATCTACTAAATGTTTTTGTGGATGAAAACAGGCACAAATTTGATAGGAAAGCTGATCTACTAAGAGGGTGCAGTGAGAATTGTATCTGTTACATGAGAAAACAAGAAAACAAAGTTATAATTAGATATACTTTTTTTTTTCCACAGAGGGACTTTTTTATGGCCGGGAGTAAAATAAATAAACCACAAGCATTAAGAAATCCAACAAAAAAATACTTTTAAGAAAGTGATTGAAAGGTGTGTAGTGATTACCTGCATGAACATACAGAACATTTGCCGATAAAAATCATCAGATCAAGTGGGGGGAAAAAAATTTAGAAAAAAAGTCTCTCTTTAGAAAATGGAAATATTACTTTATGTGAGGGACTGCAGCACTCATGAATATAAGTGGAAATTCAGTTGGAATGATCAAGATGCCAGAGGCTCTTCTGTCGTTTTTGTGCCTTGTCTCGAATATTTTTTTTTTATTTTGGAAAAGAGTGAAAGTTGTTTTTCTTCTTCTCTGTTTGCATCTTCTCCTAAGTGTGATCATTTCTGCCATTTTTGTGCAGTGCTGTTGAAAATCGCATCTGCCTTTTGGAACCTAAACTTAAATCCATTCCGCTCTCCTAAAGTCTTGTGACAAAATGTCAAATCCTAATTCAAAGGCGCTTTGACCCCTTTTACATCCGTTATCATATGTTAACAGTCTTAGTAGATCAACTGCGCACACCCATTGTTTGCACAAGCAATTTATGTGCCACTTTTAATTCTGGATTCTAGCATTCCAGGAGTAATCTAAAGATAGCATTCTATCTTTAGGTTACGCCTGGCTTTATGAAAAAGGCTTTCTTAATAAGATTGATTGACTGCCAGATATCCTTGCTCTTAAAGAAAATTTAAATGCATTATTTAAAGGCCCCAAAAATATCAAATTCATGACAATGACTTCTGACCAGCTCTTTATGTTGTATAGAAACTGTCTCTATACAGCAAATAAAACTCTTCATGTTGCTTAAAAAATACAAAAGATGTGAGGCTATATTTTAAGAGAGATCTGAGACACAAACATATAGAGACAGTGATAAGAAAAGAGGCAGCCAGGGCACTGACAGTGATAGAAACTGCCCTGGCCTCTCCCTCAGTCTCGTCAGTGGCAGGGTCTTTGCTGGCCTGTCAGCCTGTCTGTCATCACCATTGCTTAGTATTCTCCTTAAGACCATATCCCTGCTCATTATACACGGACTCTTGTTCTGGACTGACATGTTTTCTTTACATCGACATTTTCATCACAGCTAAAACGTCCTATTTCTATTCCAAAGAGCTTCCCATTAGACGTACTTTGAGACAGAATAATGGTTTATAAGAAAGTTTCTTTCTCTTGGGTGGATCTACGATATGATGTTGGCAATAAAAAATATAACTACTGTGTATTTTATGTCAGGTACAAAAAGTATACAATACAGACGGTAAAATACTAACAATACAAATAAAAAACATACTGAAAAAGGGATACAGCAATAGTTCTAAAATAGTAAAGGGGACATTTTTCTCATTTCTCAATTGGTTCCACAAGCTATTGTAATTCCCTCTAAAAGATTACATTATCAGAAGCCAAGGTTAAAAGAAAAAGTCAATTTAAAAACAATCTAAGCCAAGCTATCTTACCAACTGGAGGATGAAGCAGTCAGCCAAAAAGAAATAAAATTCTACAATCTTTGCAGTGTCTTTGAAAATACATGGAAACTAAACAAATACAAATATAATAAATACCACAACTAGCAAGCAAATTTAAAGAGGTTATTTAATGCAAGCTTTTGAGGTAAGAAGCTCTTTAAAAATATTAACAGTGAAACAAGTTTTAGCATGTGTAACATAAGTAAAACCTATAAGAAATGTAGGGCTCCAGAAAGAGGGTTACATCACGTTGCAGGTAAAATACTGTAAGTTTTGAAAATGGCAACATTTTAAATAGTAAACATTGTTCTAAAGGTGCAAATGAAAACATTTTTATTAAAAGTTAGTAATAGCTCAAATAATCCATTTACAGAAAGTCAGCAAAACAAATAAGCCCAGAAATGTTATGAATAATAATGTTGAACGACACAGCAAAGTGTTGAACAGAAGCAGAAAAGAAGAGGAAAAAAGACTAAGAAAGTCATCACACCAGCTGAAATGATCAGAAAACCATCCAGCCCCTCGTCAGAGCAGATAAAATCTGCTGGTTCAGTCAAAATGCATGACCTTTAAAAAAGGTGTGTCATTACCAAGTTTTCACACAAGGACATTATGGGTAAGAGCAAATTGCTCTCCAAAGAACTTTGCAACCCTGTTGTTGCAAAACATTCTGATAGCATTGGCTATGTTCCCCTCTCTTGGCTGTAGTTGCAATAAGTAACCATTAAAAAACATCAATCAGCTGGCTTTTTAAATACACACTGACATTCACGTGATGCTTTGTATGGACCACTTGAGGAGGAGGGGAGCCTTGTAAGCCAATTTTAGGGTACAGCTTTTATCTATTACTCTATTTTCACCTATTGGGCGTGCCCTTTTGGTAAAAACCCCCACAATCCTGGATAAATGGCAACCCTTAAATTGGCAGGTACAATTATTTAAAGGGAAACAAGGGCAACCCACTCAAAGACCATGGCTTGTATGCACACTCACCAAGCAAGATTCCCTATCTCAAGAAAAGCACATTGAGGCTATTTAAAGTTTTCTGCACAAATTTTGAACAAACCTGTAGAATAAAGGAAGAACATAGTCTGGTCAGATCAGAAAAAATCTAACTAAAATCTTTGGATGCCATGATACAAACCATGAAATGCCCTGCACATCAACCCAAAAACATCATATGTTTAATGAACATCAGTAACTGTGTTCAATCCTTTTTCCCTTTGTCATTTCATATTGTTACTCTTAACTTAACTCTGTTGATTGTGTTTTCAATTCTTTCTGTGTATGAATTACTTAGGTTGATACCAACCCCTGGTGAAATTTCATGTCAAAAACACCTTTAGAAATATGGAAACTATAAAAATGGTACTGTGTTCAATACTTTTTACCTAATTTACATAGTTCCCAGCTAATATTTGCCTAAATTTCCCCCCAACAAGTTATAGCCTCAGCACACGATTACTGCATTTTCAGCCATCAAGCACCTTCAGCAATTATTCTGGCTGGATATTTTTCAGCAGTTCTTATTAAAAATGATCTGTCATTATCCTGGCATCAATCTTTTAAGTATAGTGGCCACATGCTAGGGTTAATCCTGAAGCTTAATGCAAGTCAGTTTATCACATGTTTGACCCATCTGAAGGCTCATACAGTGCTATTATGTAGTGTAGTCAAAAAATGCTGGTCCTGATTATTTATTATTATTTTTTTGTGTGAGGGACACTTATAACACTAAAGCAAAACAGACCCAAATATAGTGTTTTTCATCATGACCAGACAGCTCTAGCTTTGTATCATCTTGTCTGTTCCAGGTGAGGACCCTCTTAAACCATAGCTCTGTAATGTGGCTTCAATGCGGACAGTCCTGCAGCTTTGTCAGGAATTTCTAGTTCACTGTAGATTTTGGTCTTGGTTGTTATTTTGTTCTTTCTGATTATTCTAGTATTTTAATTTAAAGAGACAATTTGTCAAATGGATGAAACTATTTCTTCAACATGGCAGTGGTTCCAACACAATTATCTAATCAGAGTTTTCATCAGATAAAGCATTTGAAAGGATGTAACTGCAAACACAAATCCCTTACATCACCTAAATCAAAAAGGTATCTACTTCTGAATGGGACTATATGCCTGTCTAGATTATTTAACAATTTACAACAGATACAGTGAAATTGTTCTCCTGCATTTGTGTGTGAACATTGTTTTCTATAATATTACACTACTGGGTCTGAATATTCCCACTGATGTTGCTTTTATGTATTCTATTTCATGTTATCTGTCAACTTTTCACTGAGAGCAGGGCTGTCAGTGGTGTGAAAGACCCCCATGCTCTGTGTGTCACTCTCATTATAAGTCTAAAAAACAAGACAGATATTCAATTTAGATAAGTCCCCAGACCTTGCCTGCATCGCCTTCATGAGACAATGCTCTATTTCTTTCGACCATGCTCGACAGAACATAGATGCCACATTGTCCCTCACTCCGACAGGGCTAAGCAGGAGGAAATTTCCAATTACGGATCGAAAGGACATTGAGGAGAAAAACCATGAAGAGAGTGAGAGCGATAAAAAGAAAGACCTCAGAGGTATCATTAAAGGATCGCTCCCATTTTGTTGGCTCTCCATGTAGTTTTACATTTATCGACGCTCAGATAGGAAAAGTTGATTTCCTACGAGTGTTAGGAGGCAAAGAAAGGCGTGGGAGAGAGATAGGAACGCTACGGAGAGTGACAGTGTGCAAAAGAAAAGGTATTGACAACAAGAGAGAGAGAGGAAGATTTCCTAAAATGTTTTCCCCCAGATTCTCTGTGGTGAATGAATATTATTTGATTGAAGGGAAAAAAGATTAAAAACCAGGCACAGGCCAATAGATGGCATTGAAAATTATACAGACATGGCAAAGAAACCATCAAAATGGTACTGTTTTTATGTTTGAATGTTCATAATCTCAAATAAACACCTTGCCATGGAGACAAGAAAAATGATGTATAATTTAAAGCATTAAGGATAATTTAAAGAAAGACATAAGTTGTCCATCTCTCCCAGTTTCACCTTGATGAACAAAAGCTACAATTACAACATATTTATTTCATATTAAAATATTTTGCATAGCAATTAAATAGATTAATTTGAATATATCTCGAAGCAATCTATCATCCTGCCGTGCACATTCATCTCCACACAAAACAAAACATATCCTTCCCAAAACAAGCCGTTCTCCCCGTTCTCCATGTATTTATGAAGAGATAGTCAACTGCCTTCAGGTGCTGCAAAGCTGACGTGTGTTGGCAGATGCTGCCATCGCCGGGTGTAGGGAAACAGAGAAATCTGCTCTGCTATCCTGTCTCTCTCAACCATGGAGGACAACAGAGGTTGAGTGACAGAGTCTGGAGCAGTGTGTGGGATCAGCAGCCAAAGCTTGACCAGACCAGATCACATCGAGTGTAAGTTTTTCAAACTCCACTAGGCCTGGATGAGCCATCAATTGGCACCAGACGCACAGTTTATGAAATTGTTCATATTTAGTTATTGGGTATATATATATATGCATTTTTTTTTTATCTATTTTTTTTTTTTTTGTATCTGAATTAGTGTAAAATTGTTTATTTATTCCTTGTCCATTAACCATGCAGTATTAGGCAACAGAGAGCATGATTATTCCCTAATCTCTACACATAAATAGAAGAACCAGGCAGACAGGTGTTAGTAGCAGATCATATTATTCACTGACTCTTTGGGGTGCCGCAGATCACTGCTACAGCCATGAATATTTCCTCAAGCTAATTGAGCTGCCAGCGTTAATATTTTCGTAGTGTGCAGTGATTTACAATGGGAAAGACCTGTGCAGTGATCAGAAGGAGTTGCTCTCCATTCCCCATGTGGTGTAGCTGGAATTTCAGCACCACAGACAGCGTAAAATGCAGACTGACCATGATTGAGTCAGAACATTCAATCCACCTTGACTTTGGTCCAAAATTAGCCAGCCTTATATGGATTTTCTTTACGTTTTAAACATTTTATGGCAACGTGCATGCAGACCCCTGACACATGAAGGACTTTTGAATATAGATTACCAATCAAATTTGGACCCTAACTTGTCGATATTCCACCAGGGTTTCACTACTGCATGACAATGGCTAAGTTAATATTCATTAAGTTATCATGGTAACCTGCAGAGGAAGCTGAAATTAAGTTAGGCAATACCTCTGCTTTGACAGGGAGGAGACTGACAAACGTACAGCACCATGGGGAGCTCTACTTGTTGATGAGGCTGAAGTGTCCAAACATTTTGCAGCAGTGGTACAAAAGTTGTCAAGTTGTTTTTTTTTTTTTTTTTTTTTTTGCTACTCAAATTTAAACTAGATACACAATAGTTTAGAAAACAAATTAAATAGTCTGATTTCTATAGCTAAAGGATCTATAAATCGGTGCAGATCTGAAACACAAAAATACATTTGCATGTTTACAGCAAACAAGAAAAAAAACTAAATGACCTGACTTTTCAAAATGTATATAAGTTTTTAGAGTGCATTCTAACATCTGGTATAATGCAACTGCTCAATGAGATTTTTGGTTTATTCAATTACGTTTAGCACATGGGTCTTGTTTACACACTTAAATTTACTTAAGTCGGGGGAGTGTTGGCCTAGTGGTTATAACAGTGCGCTTGTGCTCTGAGAAGGTTGCAAGTATCCAGGTCAATCCCCACAGCCTCCAGTCTGGGTCCCTGAGTAAGTCCCCTAATCCCACACTGCTCCCTGGGTGCCACACAATGGCAGCCCACTGCTCCCCAAGGGGATGGGTTCAATGCAGAGGTAAATTACTGTAAGATTGAAAAAGTTCAATTATAAATTTAAACTATGATCTATATATAAGGTAAATAAAAGGTGAATAGTTTGTGCTGTCCCTCATAGGTATATATTACTTTTTGCTAATCATCTTTCAAATGCCTGACCTTTGTTAACATTTTTCACTAAAATGTTTTTCTGGCTGTATCTCAACGGTCTTTTGATACAGGCAGTTGATACAGATTGATAGAAATTTGGGACTCATTCCACAATTTTTTTTTTTTTTTTTTTTTGAGGTACGGCCAAAGAAAAAAAAGTTAAGTTGCACCAATGCATTTACCCATTTAAGGGAGGAAAAATAATCTCTGCTGCAGCTGAAAGTCTCCCTGTGGCTAGAGGGTGGACTGGTGAGACTTTCAAAGTGGTTGTTTACTGTGCTGCCCCGGTAATGGAGTGCACTGTCTGGGTAAAAAACTTAACAAAATTCCAAACAAAAATAAATAAATAAAAGAAATCACTCCATCCCATTTATAATAGTGCTATGGCTGCGTGACAGGAGGATAGTGCTGCAGTGAAGTTGTATGAGTCAGCCCTGCTTCACTAAAACCTAACAGTCTGCATTTTACCATGCCTTTTTTTTAAGTAACACTCTGCATAATCACAAAGGTGCTGTCCCTGAAATGCAACATGCTGCGGAGTTCAGATCCATTACTCCGAAATTACTCTAAAGAATTCCTTTATTCAGAAAACATGAAAGTTGTAATGCCTGGAAAGAATTTTGAGACCTGAGATTGCAACTGACAACAAGAAAAAGCCGTATAAGAGACTTCATCAATTAGTGAACTATTGTGGCTGAAACAGGAACTAGATCTGGTATCACTGCGGGGAGCAGATCCGAGTTAGTGGTGGAGAGAAACTCAGTGCTGTTTAAGTTGCACTGAATAGAGCCAATATCCTTCTTGGATACAAGAAGATTGCCCTGGTTCTTAAGAATCATCCCAGCGGCTCTGTTTAGATTATTTGGATTGCTGATTGACTGAACCAAACCCAGTCATTAAACAAAGAGTAAAAACTAGCAGATAAGGCCTCAATTTAGGGGTCATGCAGAGGAAAACAGCTTACAGAGCAGAGGTTTTTAGAAGGGCCAGACAGGTGGCAAATCTTGGATCACAGCAAGAGAATTGGTAACAGGTTGAACACTAACCAGGACGAGATTTTTAACAGGAACAGAGGCAAATCCAAGTTTCAGGTTTGGGTCATTTATGGCAGATAGGAAAATCTAAACAGGCGCAAAAGCAAGGTAGGAGGTTGGTGTCCAGCAATCAGAAGCCAGCAGTTGTATATAACAATTGCATGGCAGGGGGCAACCAAGAAAAACCTAAGAACTCAAATATATCCAGAAAACACAACAAAATAGGAATTAAACCACTCAAACTAGAAAACCAAGAAAATCATGGATCAAAGTGAAACTGAATACTCAAAAGAAAACAGAACCAAGACCGTGACACAAAGTATCTTCAGTCAGAGGCTTTCTGGGGCAAAGTAAAACACTACAGAAGCTGCCTACAGCTATTAAAACCTACAACAACTCAATGACAGAAACCCTGCATTACTGCAACCTTTAATTTCCCTTTAGGATTTTTTAACTGAATTTAAATAAAAAGTAAGCAAAAACAGATAAATAAATATTCAGATTTTAAAGTTAAACATTGAAAGTCTATCCTGAAAATACAGGGGAGATAAAACTTTGCTAAAGTAAAAGTAAAGTAAGTTGCAGTCTGATATAACCAATGTGAGTCAAAAACTGACACATGCAGTATTTAATCACGTACAGGCAGATTGTTTTCTCTTGTTTAAATGAGACATGCTTATAAATGCTGTAACTCTATAAAAGAACACACTTGAAAGTGCTCTAGCAGCAGTAATGCATCTGCAGAGGGCAGATGTTCAAGCACACTGCAGAACAAAGATAACTTTATCAGGACGTACACAGAGCAGCACTGAGCACTCAAGCCAACAATATCAAGTCAGCTAACAAGTGGGCCAACTGGCCAACAAGCCAGCCAGAAATGTATAGACAGACTGCAGCCAATTAAGCCTGAACTCTGGCAGGTGTGACCTCAAAGCTGGATGGAGGCAAACCATCAGTCTACCACCACTAAGATGAAATATCAAAGAAAAGCTACAAAATATTGATTACTCTAATGGGAAGCAGCTTTTGACTCAATGGTATCATAAGGATGACTGACAATATTCTGTTCTAATATGGAGTTTTTTTTCCCTAAAATTGGTCTTAGCCTTTAGGATGAAAACTATTATTAGTTTTAGTCGCATTTTAGTCATTACGAAATGTAATAATTTTAATCGACTAAAACTTTAAAAAGTTTTAGTTTAGTTTTAGTCGGTTTTATGTTAAACAAAGTTAACCTTTACAATTTTGAATAACAACATGATTATTTACCAGTCTGACAGCTCTTGCCAAGATGCTACAATTGCTGGATATAGAATGCTGCAATGCAGTTTATCATTGCTGTTGATTGCTATTATCATTGCTTTGACTTTTGCTTTGAAGCGGGGCTTCGCCTTTGTGTCTCTCGACGTTCCCTGGACCCCGTCGCTGCCTGGTTGGTACCGGTAGCGGGCTCGGATGTGATGTTTCAACCCCGCGGACTCTGCTCTCTTCGTCCCCGCTGGCGCGGAGTAAATCTGGGGAACCTGCGGCCTCTGTGTCGGGCCTCCCGGTCAGCTGATCGCCCTGACCCGCCAGCTCATGCTAGATTTGGCCTGGTAAACGCCAGATCGCTTGTGAATAAATCATTTATTCTTAAGGATTTCTTCATATCCCGGAATTTGGATTTCCTCTTCATCTCTGAGACCTGGCTGAAGGTTGGTGAGTCCAGTGTTTTCACCGATCTTCTACCTGATGAGTGCGCCTTTTTTAACTCTCCTCGGACGTCTGGCCGAGGAGGAGGAATTGCGACTGTTTTTAAGAGTAACTTTGATTGTAAACAGATATCGCTCTTAACCTCCTTTACCAGCTTTGAACTCAGTTTGTTTGAGCTGGGGCATTCTCACAGGGTACTGTGTGCTGTGGTCTACCGGCCTCCAAAATATAACAGAGACTTTTTAACAGACTTTTCTGTGTTCTTGGCTGATATTATGCCCAAATATGACCGGGTCCTTATTGTTGGAGATTGTAATATTCATGTGTGTTGCCCTGAAAGCCCTTTAGCGCGGGAATTTTTAAATATCATTGATTCTTTTAATCTTGTTCAGTCTGTACTCGGGCCTACACATGAACGTGGTCACACACTTGATCTTGTTTTATCTTATGGTTTGCCTGTTCTTAACCTGGAGGTCTGTGACGCTTTTTTCTCAGATCATATGCCTGTACTTTTTGAAGCTCCTGTTTGCTGTCACATAGTTAAATCTCACGCTGCTGCTCACAGATGCAGAGTGATTAACCCTTCCACTGCTGCTCACTTCTCCGCAGTGTACAGTCAGAACTGCGTTATTCCTGAGTCTTTGTATGAGGATACAGAGGCTCTTAACTCATGGTTTCTCGACACCTGTCAAACTGCCATAGACATTGCAGCTCCATTAAAGATCAGGCAGCAGAAAGCTAAATCAGAGCCTTGGTTGAATGAAACAACCAGGACTGCCAGACAGAATTGTCGAAGAGCTGAGCGAAAGTGGAAAAAGGACAAATTGCAAATATCTTTTCAATTACTGAGAGAGTGTTGGCATCATTACCAATCCACTGTGAAAGAGGCTAAAAGAAGATATTTTTCCAATATTGTTCTTTTAAACTGTGGTAAGCCTCGTGTGTTGTTTAAAGTTATCAACTCTGCTCTGAATGCACCTCAGACTGTAATTGAGGCCTCCCCTGCTGTGTGTGAGAACTTTCTTCACTACTTTATTGATAAAGTCACTTCTACCAGAGCACTTATTTCACCTCCTGCTTCTGATCCTTCGGTGTTTGTCCCCTGCTCTGCTGTGTTTGACATGTTTGAACCTGTGACCCTGCCTTTTGTGCAGGAGATTGTGGGTCACTTGAAGCCTTCAGGGTCTCCAGATGATACTGTCCCACCCCGATTTTTTAAGGAGGTCTTTCCCACTATCGGGCCATCGTGTCTCACAATTATTAATAGCAGTCTGTCCTCTGGAGTAGTCCCTTTAAATCTTAAACATGCAGTCGTGCAGCCTTTATTAAAAAAACCTGGGCTGGATCCTACTGTTCTGTCGAATTTTAGACCTATCTCTAAGTTGCCTTTCTTCTCAAAAATCTTAGAGAAGATTGTTTATTCTCAGCTCATGGACTTTTTAAATGAACAAAATGTTCTTGAGATTTTCCAATCTGGTTTTAAAACATTGCACAGCACAGAATCAGCGCTTTTAAGAGTTTTTAATGACATCTTTTTAGCTACTGACTCTGGACACTGTGTTGTCCTTGTACTTTTAGATTTGACTGCAGCATTTGATACAGTGGACCATGAAATCCTGATTGCTCGTTTGGAACAGTGGGTGGGCATCAGGGGCTTAGCACTGGAATGGTTCATGTCCTACCTGTCACATCGGACTTTCTGTGTCAGCCTTGATGACTCTGTGTCCTCCACTGCTCCTCTCTCATGTGGGGTCCCACAGGGCTCCGTGCTTGGCCCTCTTTTATTTTCTCTCTATCTACTCCCACTTGGCTCCATTCTCAGGAAACATGGCATTTCCTTTCACTGTTATGCTGATGACAGCCAGATTTATGTCCCCCTCAAAAAGGCTGATTCCTACTCTGTTGAACCACTGTTAAGGTGTTTACATGACCTTAAAGCTTGGATGTCTTTAAATTTTCTGAATTTTAATGAAGAAAAGACAGAAGTCATGGTCTTTGGTGGCACATCTGTGACCCCCTCCCTAGTTGATCTCGGTTCTCTATCGCAATACAGTAAACCAACTGTAAGAAACCTCGGGGTAAAAGTGGACTCAGACCTTAAATTTGACAGCCAGATAAAAGCTGTAATGAAATCTAGCTTTTTCCAGCTAAGGCAGCTGGCAAAGATCAAACCAGTCCTTCAGAAAAAGCACTTTGAGACAGTAATCCACGCCTTTGTGACCACTCGGCTGGATTACTGTAATGCACTTTATGTGGGGATTGCTGGGTCCTCAATTGCTCGTCTTCAACTTGTTCAAAATGCTGCTGCACGTCTTTTAACTGGCACACGCAAGTACGAGCACATTTCACCTGTTTTAGCTTCACTCCACTGGCTGCCCATCCATTTTAGGATTCATTTTAAAATTCTTTTATTTACTTTTAAAGCCTTGAATGGCCTTGCCCCAATTTACCTCTCTGAGCTTCTGCACCCCTACACTCCCAGCCGATCTCTCAGGTCAGCTGACCAGCTGCTCCTGACGGTGCCTAAAGCAAGGCTTAAGCTCAGAGGGGATCGAGCGTTTTCTGTTGCAGCTCCAAAACTCTGGAATGCATTGCCGCTGCACATTAGACAGGCCACCTCTCTGTCTCATTTTAAAACTCTTCTTAAAACCCACCTCTTTTCTTTGGCTTTTAACACCATGTAGAGTGTTGATTTTATGTACACATGTTGATTTTATGTACACATGTTGATTTTATGTATACACATGCATATTTTTATCCTGTGCGGGCAGTGCTTTTATTTTATTTTATTTTATTTTATTTTATTTTATTACTTTTATTTATTTTAGTTATTTTATCTTTTTGTGCAGCACTTTGGAAACCTTGTGTTTATTTAAACCGTGCTATATAAATAAAGTGGATTGGATTGGATTGGACTTTTAGAATTCAAATAAACCTTGTTTTATGAATTAATGCCCTACTTTATACAAAAGTGTCTCACAAAAGCAGTGAAAATAGCAGATCTATCAGACAAGCTAACAAAATTTACAGTAAAGGAATGATTTTAGACATACAAGGTTTCCATCGGAAAGCAAAAAAAAATACTTCCTAGTTTACTATGAATTGTCCATTACACACAGATCAAAGGTAAAAGTAAAAGTAAACAACAACATTATTATTTCAACTTCGGCCGTTTTGGCTTTATTTCTTTAATTTACTTTGAGTGAGCCAAGTTTAAATGTGTTACTGTTGCTCAGGGTTGAAAGTAGATTTAAATTAACAGGGTTTTGATATAAAAAAAATACAGAGATAACCTACGTACATAGCATATTCATTCAGCTTATGTCTGGATTGCCATGCATTACATGGCAATCCAGACATAAGCTGAATGAATATGCTAACTAAAATGTTGAAATATATAAAGGAAACAGAGGAAATGTTTTAATGACAATATAGGGAACATTTACACCATATCTGAATAGATAGAAACAAGAACTATGAGAAAGAAATATTCAAATATCTATGTACCTTTTTACCAAGCTCTTTCTCCAAAAATAAACAGTATTCAAAGAAATATTTTCTTTGGATATAATTTAGGGATTAATTTTGGTAGAAATTAAAGAATGTTTAGTATCACCTCTTTGAGATGGTATGCTTGGCAAAGGATGATCAGCCACATATAGTTTATAAAGTAGGGAGGGCAGGAAGAGCCATACTGCTGAGAGAGAAAACTCTAATGTGTGCTATGTTTGCAAGGGTTTTCTTTTTAAAGTTAGAATTTAATTAATCACAAAAGCACTGACCCTAAAATGAAACATGTGACACTCCATCATTACAATAATCAAAAGCTTCATGAAGCTGAGCAGAGTCAAAGAACTGAGGGGAGCTGTAGGTAGAACTTTCATTTGTGCTTTATTTGGAGCACTTCTTTTAAGTGTGCACTAAAAATGGCGACTTCAATCCACATCCCTGCCATTCCCGCCATCCTTAACTTACTGGTTGAAAGCTATCTTGATTTTTTTTTTTTTTATCTTTTAAAAGAAATCAATTGCTTCGAAACAAAAGGTTGTCTGTTCATTTATGTGACTTTAGACAATTTGGATTCATTAGGAAAAGTGGAGAAAATAAATGATCAGGGGCAGTTATGTTTACCTGGCTCCATAAGGATGCAAATCAAATGTAGCAGAGCTCATCACAAGGAAATTAAGTTCGGATTAGAAACTAGCAGTAGCTGATGATGCAAAAAGGACTGGGATGTATGACCAAATCTTGTTTGATTCTCTTTCAGTTCTCACAAGTTTGAAATTTTAGGAAATTTTTTCAGGATTTGTAAATAACTCAGGTGACTTTTTTCTGGTTTTGCTTTTGGCTCCTTCTTTTATTAGAGCAAAATATATTTCAATGATCTAACAGCACATCTGAAGGAAAGAATTTGGAAAGTTTGACAAGATCTTACAAGGAACAAAGAAAGTTAAGTATTTTTTTTCTGAATCTAGATTTTGTACACATTTGTTCATTACAGCTATATTTTGATGGCTCAGATAATTATAGGGCAGAAGCTTTGGCAAGAGATAAGATGTTAGCTGGCAGCAATGGCAACAATGTTTATATGAAACGGCAGGAAAATGGAGCACACTACCACAATTTTAAAAATGCTAAACAATTATCTCAAATACAACTTATAATTCTAACAATTCATTGCTTAAAACAGGCCTTCTGAAACACAAAAGGGCTTCGTCTTGATCACATTTTGGATATTTTCCTTTATGGTTGTGAATATCTCTACCTGTCAGTGACATTGCCTTGTTTAATCAATTGGAGAGGACCGATGTTAGGACTTCATTTAAGAAGTTTTTACTTGACATTAAGAAATTTAAACTGGCTCACTCATAAGGCTGTATTATTTACATAAAGTAGGTCAGGTATCAGTCATAAAGAGCATTAACACTAATGTTGGTAAAGGTTGGTTGTGTTCCTAATAAATCTTTCTAACATTATTAAAAGCTGCCCTATAAGAACAAGGGCAAAACAAATTGACCAAACCAGTTATTAACTCTGTGCCATAGGACTAATATAGCCCACTGAGCTTTAGCCTTAAAACTCATAAAACTATTGGAAGACATAAAAACAGATATAGAGTTCCACCAAGGGGGTAGTACTTTATTACAATAAACACACCAAGTGCAATTTTTAAATTAGTGTACAACTACACTCATCTCTGAGGGGTAGGAGTTGCACAGACCACTCAGTTCACCATGCATACTCCGGATTTAGCTTACTGTATATCATGCCTGAGATAGCAAACAATTTGAATTATTTTCAAATACTTTGTACCTTCATCTGTCCAGATAGTATTTGTTTAAATATAGATAGATACTATAGCAATGATGTATATTTGTAGCGCTCCTTCCCTGTCCAGTTCGTTTCGCTAAACAGAACAAAATTAAACATATGGGAAAACAGAGTAAGATGCTGTCAGATGGATCTACATTAATATCAAACATAGTAAATGAAGCAGTAAAATGAAAAGCATGTTGAGACAACAACAATATTCACATTTAGAGTAAAGATAACATTGTGATTACGGTACGTTCAAACATTTTGATGCTTTTGGAAAATGTCATTTTTCCAAGTTTCATCATTATGAAAATTTCCTTATCCAAGCCTGAATTCTACAGTAATTAATATTATCTATTGATTTCTAAGAACACATTTAGGGGTAATTTTTTGGCAGGGATTCTTTTTCTTGTTTTGTTGTTGTCATTTCCTGTATGAACCAACTATTAACAGGTCTAAAAAGCTAAGATTATAACTAGCAATGTGCCATCTTCACACGGATAGGTATTTCTGTCAAGTTTTTACTCAGAGTTGCCCTAAGCAACTCTCTTAATCATTTTTAAGCAAACACCATTGGCAGGAATTTTAAGAACCCTGAGAAACTGTCTGAATACGAGCCCAGATTTAAACATTTTGAGGACATGAGCGTATGACATGATTGATATGGAGTAACTATGAACATGTTCCTACATATGCTCTCGCTTTCCTTTTGCATGTCTATCTATGAATAAAAAAACAATTAAACCCTAACTAAATAACTTAAAAGCAACTCTATATATCAGTAAGCACACTGACATACCATTGCTTAAGTAACCTTTGAAGGCAATGGACTAGCAACCTGTCCAGGGTGTAACCTGCCTTTTGTCCATAGACAGCTGGAGAAAGACAACAGTCCCAACGGCAACCTGACGGAGTAGGCGAGAGAAGATGGATGGGTGGATGATGTCATTTTCGCTTTTCCATTTTAAGGCTGGGGTTATTTATAGAACATGTTTCAGTACCAAAACATTTCAAGCTGTTCTCCCCAAAAATGAAAGAAAATTACACTGCATGACATAAAGGTACTTATATGTTTCATGAAGATTAGCAATTAAAGAGAAACAAAAATTAGACTTTGCAATAGATTTTTGTTATTTTTGAGCTACCTTGGAATTTTATCATCAGTTTCCGTGAGATTAGAATTTCATACAGGGACCTATGCTGATGTGGAATGACAAAAGAAAATATCGAATAAATATTAGTATTCAAAGTTAATCTGTAAGTTAATTGTAAATAATACTAAGAACTTTACTGATTTGAGAATTTGATGAGTTAAGTTTTGAACTTAGTAGTTTCCTGTGGTAGACCAAGGAAAGGTATTCCACTAGCTTTGTAAATCATGACTAATGCAAAGCCTTTTTTTCTTCTTCCTCATAGACCTTTAATAAGACCATTCAGTTCAGTGGGGATTTCCAATAGGTCCATGTTGATCACAAGTGGCCCTGCTCCAGCATAGGCCCTTTATGATAGAGAGCAGAAGGGGTCTCCCATCTCTCCAAACTCTAATATACAAGACCTGCTCCTTTTGAAATTGACTGTGACCTCTGACACACTTGGAATGGACTAGTGCTCTCAACTGTATGGGATTTTTGATCTCTCTCCTCCGTTCTCTCTGCTCTTTTATCAGCCCATTCATTTTTTTTCTGTCTTTTTTTTTGCCAATGATATTGAAGCACAATGGTAAATGTAAATTCATGGACACATGTTGTTTTACAGATGCAGCCAAGTCCTTAAAAATTAGCAAATTATATAACTTTTTTATTCTGATGAATTTTATGTTTGTAAAAGTGAATTAACTGGACAATTTAGGTGTGGTCTTGTTTAACCTACAATGTGGGGGAAGTATTTTGGTTTAGGTCATAGAAAGGGTTGCAAAGACTGAAGATGAATAGAAGTCAATGAGAGTCAATGCATGGTCCTCACTACATATAGCAGAAGAAATGTGTCTGTGTGTGTTGGGAGGTTAGTGAGTCTGTATGGTAAGAAAGGTAATAAATCATGATCCGAATGCAGACATGGCTGTATGAAACCTCACACCCTCACTGTAACCTCAGGCTACGGGTGCCCTATACCAGCCAAACCACCATCACATTTCACATGCGCTCTAATCAACAGGGGAAAGTGCAAATAGATTAATACAGTTAGACACCCTAATGCCCCAGATTATGGAGCACAGCAGCTTAATATCAAATGTATGCGTTGCTTTAGGAACAAGATTGGAAAAGCGGTAGACAGATAGCATATTTTGTGAAAAACAACCCAGTGCTGTCAGGATTAAAGCTTGATTCTGTCCTGAAACTGACAATTGGAAACAAGGCCAAAGAAGCCCATCTTTTTTAAACTAATGTTTACACACTATGTGCAAATGCCAGAAAGTATTTACTTTTTTTGTTCAAAGTACAGCTGCGAAAGTTCTCCTTGGAACTTATTACAGCTAATTTTATTCCATCCCCCTGCACATTTCAGGGTCTTTTTCTTTTGGAGCACTACAAGGAAACAAAGAATAGAGTGCTCCTTTGTGTACCTGTTCTTGCCTCTAGGAGACATGAAGATGCTTTGTGTAAAGAGCTGAGCAGATTAACACTTCATTACCATGGTAGATTGTTTAACGAAGACACTAGGGGAAAAGAGAGGCAGCTGGATTATGACCAAGCCATGTTTTCCATTTAGGCAGGATTATTACTTTAGAGTGCACACCTCACATTGGGAATTTGACTTAAGAACCGAGGAGAACATCAATTGGATAATCATCTTGCATTATCCTATCTTTCTTCCCAGGTCTGAACTTATAGAAAACTTTAACAACTTGTGAAAGTGTGGTATGAAAAAGGACATGTTTCTGTACTTAAATTATACACATTTTCTTGAGCAGCACTACCATTTAACACTGTTAATGTTCAATAACATGCATCCATTACTCATTGGGAAAATTTTATGAAATACTAAACCAAAACAATAGAAACTCTTTGTTTTGTTTCACTTTATGAAAGGAAACACTCCACTCTGTTTTTTGCTCCAATAAAGGCATAGTGGAGGATTTTTGCAAATTTTTGAAAAGACCCGTCCTCCCCACTTTAAAAAACAATGCACAAGCGCAAAACTGTACCTGCTACTGAGTGGGAACTCCTATTAAACATGTGCAGGAGCATGCAAGAATCCTATTTCTCCGCAAGGAGGTGCGGGGATGCACTCAATGATAAGACAGTCGCTGGGATGGATCTCATCCCAATCATATTTCTATACAAAAAACTTTCCCTGCAAATAAGACAGCTGGTAGATAAAAAAAAAAAAAAAAAAAAGAAATTATTGGACATGTTTGCAGAGTAAATAAGGATCTGTGGCACCGTATAACTACTAATAATGCAAATTACAAAATAAATAAACTTATCTTCCCTGGAAAGTTATAATATAGAGGTAGATAACTTTTATAAGTGATGTAAAATGGATTTCTCCAAAAATCATGCCAAACTTTACCTGTTGAGTAGAAACTTTGTAACTGAGGCATCAGTGGGAAGCCCGACCTGGGCTTTCATTGTACGTCATCACGAGTAACAATCTCCCCAAAACACTCTGGTTTTGTTTTTCTCTTCTGAGGCCTTTCTCTTCTTCTCATAAACTTCATAGACACTTTTTCTCTTACGCCCCTTGGCCATTTTCAAAGAACCGTGGTGAGAAAGGCGAGCTGTGATGACTGGCTGAAACACATATACGTCTAATAGTGCACATGCATATCAAAAGGTAGCTATATAGGGATGAGCACATAGGACGCCCTTGCGTAAACATATCACCAGAATGATTGACAATTAGGACCATTTATTTTGATGATCCACCTGGAAATAAAATATCCTCCACTTTAACTTTAAGTTACATATTTTATATCTGGTTTGTTAATAATTCACTCAGGGTAAACAAGGGCTAAAATTAAAAAGTTTTGGGGAAGACGGTAATGCAGGGGTTAAATCCGCAACCAATGTAAGGAGGCCTTGATTCAACTGTCCGTACATGTCTTCCCCCTCTCTCCAATCTCATTCGCTGTTGGTCGGCTATCAGGAAATAACAATTTAAGCCAACTAGTGTCTACAACAGACAGCAACAGTTGTAATGAAAATAAAAGGTGATATCACTGAATATTATATTAACAGATCAATTTAATGACATTTCCACACTTTGATCTTGACTGGTCTTGAAATAAAAATGCACTACATTGCAGCTACTACTGCTCCAATAATTCCAATTAAATTTACAGTCTTCCATGCACATTTTAGAGGGAGCTTTTATTTTGGAAAGTTTGTGGCCTACTGAAGAGAAGGAAGATGTTTAAAAAGCTTTAAAAGGTGACTGGAAATACAAACATTCCTTTATAGACCCACAGTGAGGAAACTTATTGTTTGCTTTAAACCTATTCCTTAGGGGATGCATCATTATGCTTTTAAATCTTTCCTGTTGCTCAACAACTTTGGAAAGTTTCACCACTTTTTGTGAATACCTCAGTAGGGGGCAGTTGCAGTTTCGACTTTTGTAACAAGCAGCATAAATATGAATGTTTGAGCCATTACCGGCAGAGCAGCTCAGTATTCTGTGTCCAGCTGTTGCTATTTTTTGCAAACGGTTTGAATAAACTCAGCCTTTAATCCTTCTCCTATTGAAATACATTTCATCTTTCCACAACAGTGAGCAGTGTCCTGCCACAATAAGGGCCTGGACGTAAAAAAAAAATGGAATGAGTTGTTGTAATGTAAGTGGAAAACATGAAGTATCACATGTCAAACAAGTGGATATGGTCTACAAAGTTTCCTTGCTCAAATTATAAGAAGTGCAAACTAGTTTGTTTCTGCTCTCTGAAAATTAGCGGATCAGTGCAACCGGGAGTTTGAGAGTGGCCACAAAGAAAGGTGAGCTTCCAAAATTAGAGTTGACAAGGAAAATAGTCATTTGAAAAATAATACTGATGATAATACTAAGATTGTTTTTAGTGCACTTTATATAAGTATTTTTAAAATACTACAAAGAAATAAAATATCAAAGTAAAAAAAAAAAAGTACAATATTTTCTGACCACTAGACCACCACTTATCTTGGGATAAGACCTGGGGTCCGTTTCACGAAGCAGGTTTACCGAAAACAAAGTTGTTTAAAACTAAAAACAGGGAAACTCTGACTTTCCTGGTTCACAAAGAGAGTTTATTCAACCTCTGTTTCAGTTATCGTAGTAAAATTCTCCCCAGAGCTGACCTGTTCGGTACTAGGTGTTCTTCAGTAAAATCGTGAATAGATGAATTGATTCCGCGGGGGTAAAATAAATAACTTTAGGGTTAGGATTAGGATTCACTCGATGATAACCTAATGAGCCTACTGGCACAATCTGAAGCCATTCTAAGGGACTGATAGCTGCTCATAACGGATATTTATTGGGATGATAACATCCGAAGCGCGGCTGAAAACAGAAAATTTACTGTGTAAGACAAGACTGAATCAACATAAGATAATCCACAGGTTCTATATATTAGAAAAAAAAAATGTATTCTTTATCCTGACCTGCTAGAAGAATATTTCACCTAAACAGATACATTGATCCTCTTCCATTCAAGAAATAATTCTGTAATATTTTTACAGTAGCAACCTCAATTTTGATATATAATAGTTTTACTGAATATGTATTCCTGATATCTGAAAAAAAAATATTTTTCTTAGTCTAAACAAAATGCTAATCTAAGTCAAACAAATTGACATTCTCCACATCTAGAATAAACATTCTCGATGTCCCGAAGTTAATTTCAGCTCTCCATATTCCTAATATTACTGGTCTGCATTTGTATTATTTTAACTATGAAAAAATGTTTTTCAGGTATCATAAATACATAATCAGTAAAGCTGATGAATGTCAGAACAGCCACTTAAAATGTGTTGACATTTCTAGATGTATATAACTTAATTTTTACTAGTATAATTTTGTTTTGTATTTTTTATTTTCTAAAATTCAGTTCCTACTACAAAAATATAGTTTGGAAAATATATTATTACAGTTAGGTTTAGGAGTGGGATTTTTATCAGGAAGAATCTAATTTTGGTGATCAACAAATGGAACAATAAGGAGAGTGGTTTTAATAAATGTAAAAACAGCCTGCCATAGACCACTTCACATACAAAAAAAACTGTATATATGTATATATATATATATATATATATATATATATATATATATATATATATATATATATATATATATATATATATATATATATATATATATATAAAACAAAAAGGTATCCCAATTTATAAAAAATGCAACACCAGTGGGTATGGTATCTGTACATTTTAGAAAATCAGCATTGGCTTTGAACAGTCCTTAAGTCCGTTCTGTAGGTAGGTGCATGTGCCTTGTTGAAGGTTTGATGACTGTAAACATCTGAAAGCAAACTGCATTAAGTAATATAATGTCTCTGTGGATGCACCTTAAAGTGGCTTTATTGTATTCGGAGCAAAGGGAGGAAATGAGAACAGAGCTGAAGTCCAAAGTCAGTAACAGGAAATGAGTTCTGTTTGTCCTCAGTGGCACCAGGTACTTCATCATAGCTTTGGCTCTATGAAATATATTGCCTATGTTACACCACCAGTGAATGCTTGGAGAGGTAGTGCACAACAACAAAAGGACATCCAAAAAATCACAGGAAAAATACATGCAACTCTTTATTGCCTCACTAGGATCCCATTAGAGATCAGATGTGACATATAAAGAGAGTTGCACTGAAGTTCTATCAGAAAGGTGTGTGCAATGTCCCTATATTTATTTAATCCAATTTCTCCTCAATTTTTCATTCTACAATGAAAATACTGGTCAAAAACCCTACTGAAATTTTCTTGAGAGATATTTCTCTAATTACAATCTCAATATCTGAATGTGTTTGTCTAAATGTGATCTATACGCATGAAAGGGACTCTCTGTGCTTTCTCTCTCTTCCTCTGTTCAACCTTTGTCTCAAAGGCCAAAAAGGAGGAGGGAGATAGTGTTTAAAGTGGGCTGTCAGTCAGCCTCCCTGGAGTTTTCTCATAATATACGAATACGAAAGTGCCGTATGTGTATATGCACCTATGTGTAGGGTTTGGGCGGATGTGTGTAAAATAAAAATAAAAATTTACAACGACTGCAAACATGGGAAATTCTCCAAGTCATACTTACCGTATTGCTCATTTGATACTTTGCAAGCAAAGTAAAACAATGCTAATTTGCTTCCCAGTGTCATCAAATGGGAGGGGCTTCTATCCACTTGTCTTGTGTCTATGTAGCTTAACATTGTAGACCATAATTTTAAGGTACTCTTCACTGCGACCCTGAGAAGGACTGAGTGGGAGATACTGGATTGGTTGTTAATTGTACTATATTTAAATTGAAAAGCTGAACAACAGTGGCAGGGTCCCTGGGTCCAACAGTTCATACAGAGAGTCACTCCCAGAGGTAATTATGTATGTCCAGGATTTGAAGCAGTTATCCTGCTTCTGGAATGGATCAGTCAAACAACAGAGATAAGGCAAGGAGGCACTCTTTAGTTCAGGAAGGACAGCAGGATTGTAATTCAAGGGGCCAGGCACTAAATCCTATAACAACAATATTCATCATCCATCTTAATTGAAAAAAGCTTTGTCTCCACTGTACTCCTTCACCCTGAGTCACAACAACATCTAGTCCCTAAATTGTTAATACAACACAAATTAAAACGGTCTTTAAAATTTGCTTGTTGTCCAACATATCCTTCCCATCACTTTGCTTCTTCTGCATCATCAGTGTTGCATCATTCACATTTGGTGTCATGTTTGACAGATGTAACACAAATATTGTAATGCAGTGCTGTAAATTACCTTTACATTGAAAACGAGTGAAATTTGTTGACATTAAGCCAAAGTTGAACAGCAAGTTATGCAAAGTAATTCAAATTGACAGCTGTTGTTATTGCCCAGCTGGCTTCCAGGTTGATTCATCCATGCATTCATTTTCCATCATGCTTTTCCTAAGCGATGTTGCAAGGGGTGCTGGTGTCTATCTCCAGCTGCCTATGGGCGAGAGGCGGGGTACACCCTGGATTGGTCGCCAGTCCATCGCAGGGCAACACAGAGAAAAATAGGACAAACAACCACTCACTCACTGGAACACTGAGCAGCCCCAGGGTGATTCAAAAAATCTTTGAAGTCAGTTTTTCCATTAATTTTTTTTTCTTCTTTTATATAGTGCAAATTCAAATTCAAACAATCATATCTCATTCAGTTCCTTATTAAGTTTCTGCTTATCTCTACTTAAAAGTGCCCTGGGTAGACTTGTTCATGGATTTGTCACAGCCTGTCACAGATTTGATGATGTATTAGGAGAGCAAAAAAAAATAAAAATATTCTTCTAAGCCAAAGCCAGGTACTTTTTAATTGGTAGATATTTTCACAAAATTCATAAAGTTAGATCCTTTGATCTACCCAGGGCTACGCAGGCTACTCTTTCAGTCAATCCAGGGCACCTTTAAGTAATGACTGACAGGTTTTTCGATGCCAGTTATTTTCACATCAGTGCGACCGATCCCCCGATAATTACTCCTGATGTTTCTGGGATTTCTGGGAAAGTTACAGTAGCAGCCATTCAAAATGGTTCTTCCCAGTCAAAGGCCAGCCAAATTGCAGCCCACATCCTTCCAACTCCCAGTGAAATCCCCTCCATGAACCCAACATATTTTTTTACACTGACTCCACCCTTTCACTTAATTAAAGGCTCTGACCAGAAGATGAGGCTTCTCTTTAAATCTTAATGTCCACAAATCATGACAGAAAGAATATTTTGGTGCAAAAATTGATGTTTAAAAAGGAATTGTAGGGGACCAGCAAAGGACGAGCTTATGGCCATCAAGGAAAGTGGGGAAATTTTATAATTGCTGCTACTGTAGGTCCTTAGATCTAACTTTATCATCGGAAGACCAAATCACAATTAATACAATGCTGTTATTTAATCGTATTAGCAAAAAAAGGTGAATGTCAACTATCTAAGGCTTTAAACTCAAACATTCATCATAGATAAGTAATGAAAATATTTTACTGAATACATATGTCTTTCTTTTAGTTTTAATTATGTGTTTTTTTTTTTAAGAAAGTGATTTTACACATTGTGTAAGCAATTGTCTGATACTGATCAACCAATTGCTATTAATAATACATTCCATATTTGAGACACAAGTTGTCCAGCAAACTTAAATCTAAAGGTAATAAGGGAAATACCTAATATTTTCACATCTCTCATTTTGTCTTTTTATTATTGCATCTGCACTTCTTTTTGCTGTAATATTCAATAAACTGTTTAACTCTTTACAATCAGCTTTTGTTGAACAAAATCTGTAAATCTAGCTCAATTACTTAAGGCTACAGGTAAGGCAGGTAATTTCTCTCAAAATTATCCGAAATGGTTTCTGTATATGAAGCATTACGTTGTAATGTGCTCAAAAATACCACAACAGCAATTATTCGGGCTTGGGGCTATACTGGAATAAATTCATTGTAATTGGTAAATTTATTTAAATGACCCATGCTCCAGCACCATCAAACCATCAAACCTGCTGCTGCTTTTCATATAAATCAATGAGCACACATCCAGTCTAATAGCCAAGCTGACCACCATGTATGCTTCCAAGCAATATTAACTAAAAGGTAAAAGAAAAAAGTCAGATAAACTATTGTGTTAAGATGGATATATTTCCAAGCCAACAGAAAAAAATAGATATTGATGCCATCTTAATACGTCTCTCCTCAGCAACGTCAAACAATACACTATTATTAGGCTATTGTTTTTAGTTTTTGATTAAGTTTAAAAGGTAAAGACGGCAAGAGTTTTGTCCCAAGGTATCTTAAACTCGTTATGTCCCTATCATACTAGGAGCAGGCCTGTGAGCGTGTGATTTTCAAAATACATTTTCCTCTCCGAGGTACAGGTCTGCATAGATGGAAGAGCATTTTGACAGAACTCAAAGGCTTATCAGGACTGCCTTATCTCCTTCAGACAGAATGCAAAAAGCAAAGAAGCAGGAGCGACAGAAAGTGGCATAGGAAAAAAAGGAAGAGAAGGGAAGAGACGGAGAAAGAAAGAGAGAGAGTTGGAAACAGCCACAGGTCAAAAAAGCCACAGGGCTGCTAGTCGTGTCAGATTCAAAGCCCTACAAGGGTCATGCTGTCACAGAGCACACAGCTGGGAAACTCACCTTGATCACAGGAACAAAGTTAGCTAAAAATTTTTGTTTCTTCTTTCACCTGACCTATACCTCAGTTTAACTCAGTTCTGCAGCCCAGAAAAAAAACGTATATAAATAAATATATATATATATATATATATATATATATATGTATAATTCTACTTTGTATATGTTTTTTTTTTTTCAAATTCAACATTAACAATGATTAGCTCTTTTTATCTCTCGCATTACTGCCCTTATAATTTGTAGAAACTGCTCTATACTGCTTCTGTGTTACTATACAAAAATAAATGATGCAGTTTGCCTTTATAATGAAAAGTAAGAATTATAAAAACAAATGAGCCTGACAACAAGAATGACTTCTAAAATTGCTGACGCTAGGTATCGCATTGCAGCAATGCCTGCTTCATTAAGCAGAGAAGGTGAGATCTTAAGTTCAGAAAATAGCACAGAGATCTGAATCTGGAAGATGGCAAAGGTCATGCTCATAAACTTGCTGGTATGCAGGTGACAGCATAAAGTTTTACAAACAGTTAGCAGAAAAAAAGGAGAAATCTGTTCCTTCAACTGCACCAAGGGTTTACAATAAACTTCCTTGTTTCAGAGCAAAAACAGAATCACACTGCTGATTTGTTAGATGCAGTGCAAAATATATAGAAACTCATTTGTAATTTTTTTGCCAAAAATATCCGGAATCCAGAAAATATTTTACAAGAGTATTTTGGATACATCCATTTAAGCCCTACATCAGCATCCTGTTTTGGGCAGTTCAACACTGTTTCAGCTCTGGCTGTTTTTAAGTTCTTCATAAATAAAGTTACTATGGTGTGGTTTGGTTTGGTGTGTTGTGGTGGCATTTCCCAGGACAGACAAAGGTCAAACTTAATGAATAAAACATTTTCAGTCCAGATACACTACATTGCCAAAAGTATTTGCTTACTCATCCAAATGATTGAAATCAGGTGATCCAATCACTTTCACTGCCACAGATTTTCAGGTTGCAATTAGCTAACAACAGAAGCTTTGAATTATTATTTAATGTCATATATTATATGACACATGACAAAAAGTAAACAAATCGAACTAATATAGCAAACCCCAAACGGCAAAAAAAAAAAAAAGAAAAAAAAAAATGAAAATGGAAAGCTGTCATGGACCTTAGAAAAACTAAACCTTACTTCAGATCCTAACACAGTACTTTAAAATACCTTAAGGTTTAATTGAGACAAGCAGATAATTTTATTGGAGGTTGAAATGTGCCTGATTCTTCAAGTCGAATGTTCCTATTTACTTCAATATTTGTATATAAATGTAAAAATATTCATGCTGCCAAAGCATTAAACATGTCTTAGTAGTTCACTTGTTTCAATTTCATTAATATTTTCCCAAAATAGTCTAGACCTACAAAACAGAGAAAACAATAATCCAATGAACACAAACAGGAGATAGGACAGTATTTATTGAGTCTAGTTAGGGTAGTGTAACTAGCCTGTGCGTATTATGACCATCATCAGGTTTTCAAGGTCAGGGCCTGGTTCTGAAGGTAACCAATTATCAACAGGCGGATTTATTTTCCAGCCGGTTGATTTATATTATACTTACATCTAAAGAACCCTCCATCTGGCAGAGCCCAAAATCATCAACACTGTAATTAAAATGCAATTACCACCTCTCTCCTCTTCCAGTTACTCAGTAATCCCTAAGATGTCTCTCCATCTGTGCAGAGAATGTACACCCTGACATATGCAAGTACACCAAACAACAACATAACATGGCACACATTTAAATAGTCACAAACTTAAACTCTTTTTTTATCATTATTATTATTCCTTTGCATGGTTACATCCTGCCACTCCTGTCAGCACCCTAGGGCAACACAGCAGTCCTACAGCTTCCAGAGCTTATCCTAAACTGAGCTTGTAGTGCAAAGCCTCTGTTTCCGTGCATATCACTTTCTTATCTTTCAGTACAGTCCCCTCACCATGGTTACTTCAATCTCACACCCCCTATTCCACAAATGTGACAAATAGGAGGGGAAAAAATGTGTTTCCCCTTGTCAAACTGCACATAAATTACATAAACTAAAAAAAAAACAGTCTGACAAAGATTCATTTTTTGATATCTTTCATGATCAAATGATGAAAGCATTGTCAGTGGTGGCTACAAAATGCATGGACAAAACAGAATTATGCACAAAGAAAAATGACTTTACATGTTATAATGGGGCCTGTAAGAATATCCAGCTCTCAATCAGCGCAGATATTCTACCTAAATGTGAACTTATTTTACAATTTTAGCCAATCAAATTACAAAATCCACAACTTATATGATGTTGTTATGAATTCTCGGATCATTTCTTTAGGAACATTATATAATAATTATTGGTCTGGTTTTACTCTTTCTGATAAGTCGCTTAGTTATAGTTATCCACTAAGGAAGTTGTTAGACTCAATGAAGCTGACAGCTAGCCACTAGCTGGTGGTTTTCCTATATTAAAAGAGAATGCAGTGGAATATTATTCTTTTCGCAATTTTTTATTTCAATTGTGAGTTTGGAAAAACTCCAGCCAGAAGAATGTTGCCAATTCTGGAGGTTAAACTGACTGATGGATAGCTAAGCTACTGTGTTTAACTCACAAAGATTGTAAGCAGATACCAGCTTACTGACTTTAGCTCACAAAATTCCAACAGAGCACTGACACATCCTGCAGTTGTTAGTCTGCTTCTCCTTTATTCCACAGGCAGCTAATTTTTTTCAATATCCATTTCCGATGCAAAGCATAGAAATGTGTTTTATGTGTTTTTAACTAGCAAACTGACATTAGCATTTAGTGTTCTTTGCAGTCAGATCCTGGCCTTACTGAACCAGGTGCTGTGTTGGCCAAAGAAGACAGAAAACAGCTGCATTAAGTTAAGGAAGTACTGGAGTCCTGTTTTGTGCCCATTGCTCTAAACTAATTAAAAGCTAATTTGACCTATTTCAAAACTCTTCAAGATAAACCTTTGTTTATCAAACATAACATCCATACTACTTTATGGATTATGGTTTAAACTTATCATTTATTTTGATGTGTCCATAGTAGCTCAGTTTAGTTAATTTTTCTCTAGTTGAATCAAGTTTTTATGAAATATATTTGAATTGTGGCTGCACAGTTCTGGGTTCAAATCTGGGTCTATGGTTTCTGCATGGAGTTTGCATGTTCTCTCTGTGCATGAATGGGTTCTCTCCAGGTACTCGAGCTTCCCTCAACAGTGTAAAAACATGACTGTTAGGTTAATTGGCTGCGAGTATGTGTTCACATGGTTGCTTTTCTAAGTGTTACCCTGTGAAAGACAGGGTCCAGGGTGTAACCGGGATTTCACTCATGTAAGACCGGAGATGGGCAACAATAGGAGGGAGAAGATGGACAGATGTTTGACTTGGGTTTAATTATTTTTGTTAATAACTTGTTTTATTTTGAATGGAGGTTGTTGTGAATTTATTCCATATGTGTGCAGTTAGCTGCTTGATTTTTATTGGAGGTGAAATTACAGTTTCCTTTGTTGACTTAACACACCCTCAGTTTTGCATGTTCACAGAACAATGTATGACAGTGCAAAAGTGATTTTAAATAACAATCAAGACAGCATTACATTGCATGACCTCTGAAAAATATTCAAATGTAGAGTACTCTAATGAACACAGAAGATGTTGATGTATTTTTGTGCAAACATGGTTATTTACTGTGAGATTACTCTGTACTAAACCTCCTATCTCCTATTTTTTTTTCCAGAATGTCTCAATCTCAGTTTAATTTAGTTTCAATAAAGCAGATCAAAGAAACTGTTCCCTATTTTATCCAATTTAGGTGGCGTCTATTTTTTGTTGTGTTTTTTTGTGTGGTTAAAATGTTAAACAAAACCAACAACAACAAAAAAAAAAACTGTAGAATTATGATAATGAAAAAAAGTGTGTCTTATGTACTTGTGTACCCTCTTGCTTCTGTCTGTGTACGTTGACATGCCTATGGGAGGATGTGTATTGAGCTGTCCCTCTAGATATAAACCATAATTACTTCTGACTAAAACTGTAATTAAAATGTATCACAGCTGCAGTGTTACGTGTGTGTTTAAGTGTTTTATATGCCTCTGTGTATGTTTTTACTTTGTGTGAGTGTTTGTCATTGCAAAGGGACTTTAGTTAGTGGCACACATAAATCACCTCCATACGAAGACTACCAGCCAAGGGTAGTCTTAAGACTCATCTTTTTTCCTTGGCTTTTGGCACAATTTGAGAGGTTTTACTTTGTTTTATTCTCTTTGTATACTAATTTGTATTTTACACTCGTTTTTTTTATTTTATTTTATAATTTTATTGTATTTTATGATTGTGTACAGCACTTTGGTCCTGTCCGGTGCATAAAGTGCTTCATAAATAAAGTTGGTATGGTATAGTATGGTATGGTATGGTATGGTATGGTATGGTATGGTATGGTATGGTATGGTATGGTATGGTATGGTATGGTATGGTATGGTACTGTATGGTATGGTATGGTATGGTATGGTATGGTATGGTATGGTATGGTATGGTATGGTATGGTATGGTATGGTATGGTATGGTATGGTATGGTATGGTATGGTAAGGGACACAGGGGTGGGTTGGAAGAGGGTTTGCTACTGTAAAATAAAAAAATAGGAAAAGAAATACAGCAATGATAACAGGTAGTATAGCTTTATTTGTGCCATAATATTATAAGACACAGAAACTGCAGTTTTAATCTGTTTACTCTTCAGTAAAATATCTCAAATCGCAGCAAACTTTACAATTCGGGCAAAGCTATAGGCACGAACGTAGCTATGAGTCCTGACTTTGGCTGCTATTGTCTCTGAATGTAAAGGCATGAAGAGAGATGAGGGAGGAAGTAGTGAGATGACAAATAGTGACCAGCTGGAGCCACTGGGGTTAAACATAATTGTTGTAGCAGAAAGAGGACATTATTGGAAATGGCTTGTTACCTTGGGCGCCCCTGTTGAATAGCTTTTTCCCTTCTCCCAGGCAAGCAATGATATCTCTGTGTGCACAAACACCCACACCCAAACAAGCACACACTTTGACAAGACCTGCAATAACCTGTTGGAATTAAGTGGGTGTCATGATGGACGGAACTACGCAAATCATGTCGCAGGAGGTGTTGTGGTTGCTATAGGCTAAGGTTCTGTTTACAACACAGATGCAGAACAATTGCAATACATTTAATGGCTGATCATCACAAGGAGAAGTCTATTGGAAGACAGACCAACAATCATCCCTTGGCATTCTCTCATTCACCTTATCAGAGCATCCCCAATAATAAGACAGCAAGAGCCGTTTTGTTTCCTCAGTCCATTCTCTGCATGACTCCAGAGACATGATCCTCTGCTACCCCTGAATGAGATAGGCTTTTACCGGACTGTATAACCTTTACAAGCTTCACTCACAAACAACACATTGTGCATAATAAAACCCCACTCAATCAAAAAGAAGACACTACCCGACAGGGAAAGAACAAAACTGTCTGGTATTGAATTATCTTGATGTTTGATTTTCGGGAAAAGGAGTTGACACAGCACTGAGGAATTTTATCTAAAACAACCTAATGAAGCATTTTACTCTTATTTGACATCTGCTGTACTGGCTTTGATTGGACAAGGCAGAAAAGGCTTTTATCTATGTAAACTAGGTTGGAGGAGAGAAAAAGCTTTGATTTTAGGAAGAGGTAGATATATTGATTTTCCTGACATTGGATTCTCCTTGCCATCAGAGGTGATCTTACCTCTCAGCTCTGATTATCTATTTGTAGAGCAGCTGCTCTCTTTTTATCTTATCTGTAAAGATAAAAAATAAAGGTAAAAAAGAGCCTCTATAAAAAGAAATCAAGTCAACTTAGCTATCAGCTTTTTTAACAAGAAGCGTTGTAGCTTATAGTGAAGGTCACATAATCAATTAAAAAATGAAAAACAACTATTTTCTCTTAACAAAATAAATTTTTTTTTATAACAGTTTGAAAGGTATTTCAAACATCAGAGGCAGGAAGAAACAGAAATACAGAAACTCTACATTACATGAAAAGCATTTCCTTGAAAACTGAGTCATCCACCCTGAACGTTTTAACATTTTACAGTGATATTTAGATTTTAGGAAAAAAAAAATCAACAGCAAATATTGAATAAAATAGAATGAAAAAGACCAATTCATTTAATTTTTTTCCTAAACTAAATTTACAGTAGTGTGGCTCACTTCTGCACTAATCCCCGTCATTTCAATACTTTTGTAATTACACCTGGAAGTCTTTTAGTGGCGTGTCTTTACTAGCTTTACACGTCTATTGGCTGAAACTGTTGTCCTTTTCAGAACAGCTTACACTAGTTTAAACTAGACAGAGTGTATATAAGCAGTCAACTTTGGGCCACAAATTTCCAGCCTGTGTCTAGGTTTATTTACAGTAATAATTTTTCAGCGACATTTTAATTTTCTCTACAACAAGATCTGTAAATGCATTATTTGCCTTCCTTAAAATTGTTTGGTGCTGTGTATTGTTCCATTAGATAATATATATTGGTGTTAAAGGTTTAAAAAGGCAAGAACCGTTAAGAGTTTAAATGTAATATTTTTGAGATGCTGTAAAATCAGAGTTAAGAGGAGGAAAAATTCAATAAGTGCTTCTGTTTTTCAGCCTTCAATTATTTGAGTGAACTGCTGGATTCACAATTTTCTAGAAATACCACTTTCTGTACTTCTGGGTGGTGCTATAATGTGTGAACTGCACCTATGAGGCTGAGAATCTCTGTACAATAGGATCATTTGTCAACATGGCTGAGGTTTCATGCTATGGTCATTTGTCAAATGCAGTGATGAAGTGTGCAATACCCATCCAAGAGCTGCCTCAAGTGGCTTTCTTATCAAAGACTACATGAAAAGTATAAAAGTATGTTGTTGTTTGTTTGTTTTTTGTTGCTTTCTTGTCTAACATTGATGGCCAACTGTAAACTGAGGGTAGTTTGCAATATCCGATGCACTCACATGCATCCGATGAAGCAGCAGCTATTTTTCCACATGTTTCTCTTTGGCAGGTCTCTGTTGCTCTAAATCAAGTGTTGTCATGGTGTTGATGGGACAGAGAACCTTTATGTTTCACCAGATTAAATTAGTCTAAATCCCCCAAAGATTCACATTCAGAGAGGATTCAGGTTAGTGTTTAGCTGATGATGAGCTGTGCTGTATTGATTTCTCCTAGTTCCCAATCATATTACAGCTCTTTCTGTTTATTCGTTTTCTCCACAGATTTGTTCAGTTTATAATTATGGTGATGCTTAGTTACAACGTATTTTGTGGAAAGGAACTTGATTAGGGACTTGAAACTGCATTCTCTGATCACATCAAATTATTTTGCGTTGGGTGGGGGGACTCATGATGGATTTGTGCATGTCTGTTCACTTAAAAAAGATGTCTTGACCGACACTGTTGAAATAGTGATCTCTGTAGCTACAAATCTCACAAATTAAATTGACGCCACTTTTAAGTAAAGCCTTTTGTCTGAGAAATGAGTCTATGTATGCAGCTCTTGTTTGCAAAATGTTATAACTTAATGAACTCGTCCTTTGAATAAACTTTAATTTCCCTATTGTATTCAGAGCAACAGTATATTTTTGGGCTCTCATTTGAAAGTCGTGGTAAAGGGCAAATGGCTCTGTAATGACAAGGAACTTAGCCTTGTGCATTGATTTGTTTACTAATAGCTGATGGAAACCCTAGAGCACCTATTCTCTTTACCGCTAGCCATGGGGAAATGAATAATTAATAGCATTTTAGCTCTTTTTTTAGCTGTAAAACAATTACTGAAAGTCCATTCGGTAATGTTATACAAAACCTACAAAAAGGGTAAGGATGTGTAAAATTCTGGGATGTAGCTTTAAAAAGGTGATTTATGAGGTAGATTTTTTTGTTGTTGTTGTTGATTTTTCTAAAACTGAAATCATACAAGTGACTAAGTGACATAAGCATCAGGGTTCTTACAAATTTCATTGCCAGTATTGAATTCTGTCATTTTCCAGAGTAAGATTTAAAACAAATAATTGGGATAAACCTGATACACTGTAAAACTTGATAAGCAAGCTGAACTCAAATGATATGAGGAAACTTATTGATTTAAATCATTTAACCTGATTAACAGAAACTGTTGAGCTGGTTAAAACAAAATCAAATTAAGTAGATCTGATTAAAAAAAAGACATTTTTAAGGTTACATGGGAATAAATACTTCATAGTACTATTTCATTCAGCAAGCTAAACTTAATGGTGTAGTGGAGAATTTTTGCAATTTTTTTAAAGGACCCACCCTCTCCACCTAAAAAATATTATACATGCACAACCCTGTACCCGTTCCCCAGAGGGAACGGCTATTAAACATGTGTGGGAGCATGTACCAGCCCATTTCTCCTTGTGCACATTCTGTTTTAAAGTTCTTTTTCTCATAGCTCAAAAAAGCTCACTGTGTCCGAACGTCCACCCTAACCCCTTAACCCCTCCATCACTATATAGAGTGGAGACTATATAATTGACTTTATAGTGAACTCCTTTAACTTTTCTTTCGGATGGATGATCACTACTTTTTGCTCCACGTTGTTCATGTAACACCTTTTCCACTGGGTGGTTCCTGCGCCACCTTTGTTATTAGTCACCGCTGGCGGGTAGTGACAGTGGGCCGCTGTGATGTCATATCCCATCATGCTTTGCGAGGAGAGCTTGCCACGCAAAGCATTCTGGGATATATCTTTTTTAGGCCTTTCCTCTCTTCTCATAAACTTCATAGACACTTTTTCTCTTACAACCCTCGGGCCTTTTTCAAAGAACTGAGGTGAGAAAGGTGAGCTTCAATAACTCTCTCTAATTGTAGCTCACCACAGATACATGCCTGAAAGTGCACATGCGCAGAAAAACACAGCTAACTGGGGACAAGCACATAGGACAGCCCTACGCAAACATATCACCAGAATGATTGACAATTAGGACGATCACTTATTTTGAAAAAAAGAAAATCCTCCACTATACCTTTAAACCCGATAAATCTCTTATAGTTGGATGTATTATTTCTTAAAATTGATCTTAAATATGTAGATTGTACTCAATGATAAACTACTGCTTGTGAACTGGTTTAGCTATTCATATCCACCTGGTAATACAGTAACAACAAACTTGTATTAGCCCAATTAGCCCAATTGTTCCTTTATCAGATTGTCCTGGAAATACCTGTTCAATATTTATCAAATAGCAACCCAGCAACATTGAACAGCACCAATTAGTGTTAGGGGTATCTGTAATATATTAGCTTGAGCTTTAACTGAGTATTATAATGTGTTACAAATTAAATCTCTGTAATATTATTGCAGTTATTAAGGTGGGTAACGCATTACAATCTGAACTGAACAGCCCACAGCTTAAAGAGAGGATACTTTCTTAAAGGTTTGTAAGTTGTTCTTCAGCCATTTCTATATACAGCCGTTTTTTTTACAAAAAAAAAAATAAATAAATAAATTGGTCTATATGACATCTGGAACAAAGCTTTCGGATTTTAATAACTTTAATAATGAGAAAATCTTGAGATATGTTTTCTATATCACCATGTAGCTTAGAAATATATTTTATATATTGCCCTGTCCTAATTGACAAAAAGATGAAAAATTTGTCAAATTTCCATTGCCAAGCCGCCCAATCAAACCACTCAATTAGCACAACAATGTTTTATAAACAGTAGGTTACAAAAAAACAACAACAAAAAAACAGATCAACATGCAGTGCACTCCTCATGATCTAACAATAAGAAAAAGCAAAATCAGAAATAGAAGAAATTCTCATGTAAAAATATATCCACCAAGAAGAACACGAATGTCTGTTTCATAATAGCCACAAAGCGTCTCGATGAACTAACGAGAAAAAAATCAATGTTTTTTTTGTTTTTTTTGAGAGTATTACTTTACATGTGGCATTAGACTACAGGGATTTACTACTACATGATTTCCAAACAGCATCTTATCTACAGTAATCTGTATCTATTCATTGCTTTTTTACATTAATAATGAACAAAATTACATAAAGAAGAGAATTTTGTGTAAACTTGGTTGTCTGGTTTGGATTTAAAATTTGTCTGAAACAAAGGAAGACAGAAAACTCTGTACTGGACAAATAAATATTTTGTTTTGTTTTTTTCAGAAAAGTACAAATAAATACAAGACAAATATATGCATTTTTTTAGAATAGGGTAGCAAATAAAATTTGGAGATGCTAATGTTTTTACATATTATATTTTCTTTCTCAACTAGTCTAGATCCAGCAAAATGCTCAAATGAAATCTCATGCTGTCCTAGACTCCCGAGGAACTCTGTAGGATTCATTGGTTGTTTAAAGGTTAATGGTTAAAATCTTTGTGGAGTTTTAGGTACAGTGTATACCGCAATAATTGTGTTTGGTATTGTATCTCCTTGCATTATTTGCAATTTAATAACAGCAATAGGCATTGCAGTCTGTCAAACATCACTTTGCTCACGGAAACTAAAAAGACAGAGAACAGATGAGAGTTAATTTAATCTTCAGATAAAGCCAAAAAGCAAAGACAACGATCTTGCACAGAAAACAGAACACTTTAATCTTTCTTTCCCCAAGGCTAGAAAATAAAGACAGACAAAATGATAGGGAGATGGAGAGCCTGCAAACAAACAGACTGATAGAGATGTTGATATAATTGAATGTGACTTACTCCCAGCACCCACCCGGCCCTGTGTCCATCTGTGAACAGCCCACCACAAGTACCTACAACAACAGCCAAACAGTCTAGCTTTTTCCTTACTTAGTGCACAAGTGCATACACAAAGACCCACATGCACACAAATACAACATCTGAAATGTACACCCGTGGACTTCGCCTAGTGCCAACCTGCCTAATAGCCTATGGAGTCCATTATAAGAGCAGAGAAATGTTCTGGCTTAATCGCTAATGGTGCCATCTGGATAATAGCAGATTTCAGAGTAGAACTTTTACTTCTTCCTCTTACCTGGTCATCTGGGAATGTCTCATCTGATCATTGGTCTGTTTTGAGAGAAATGGAGTGGAGTAAAAAAGATAGAGCAGTTTTTCTACCTCTTAATGAAGGTTCTTATTGCAGAGGGCCACTAGCCTGCTGCAGGTATTCTTTTTCTCTCCTAAAATAACTACCCTTTAAGCAGGGGAAATTCATTCAGTAGATTTATATAAACTGATACAACAACTTAATGTTGAAAAGACCTAAAGAAGATGCATAGCAGATACTGGCAATATTTTTTTACATGATTATTGTTCCTAAATCGAACAGCAATGCATATTTCCACCGATTTTCCAGTCAGCAGTCTATGCTGCTTATTCTCATGGGTCCCTGGGACCATGTTATTAAACTACTTTACAGAAGAGAAAATCTTTAACATGAAAGAAAAGCAAAACGGTTGCCAATTTACCCAAGTCTGGCTGCCCAAGCAACAAACAATGCAACCAGACTGATGTTTGCCAGAGAAGACCAGGACATCTATAATTATGTTCTTTGCACTCCAAATTTAGGAGTCCAACAAAAATAAACCTATACCAGCTGGAACCAAACATATTTTGTGACAGTAGTGCCACAAAAAAATTATCTTTCTTAAAGATGTATCAAAAAGAGTAAAAAATGAAAATGGCAAAAAGAGATTTTTGTTTGGTTGTTTTTCCTGCATATTTAGTCACCACCTCCCCCCGCCCTCAACCCCAGACTGTGAACTTGCTCACAACTGCCTTTGTTGTGGCATTTTAACTCCAGCACCAAATCCTGTTGCCTGGAGCACAATGCAGCAGTATCAATTTCCCCTCTACAGCAGGTGATATTTTAACAAATGTGTTCCTGCAATAGCCAGTAGAGCTGAGGGCCAGATAGGTGCAAGGTTATTTATTGAGACCTAAGAGGAATGCTGGCAGGGGCATTGGGCAGCCAGGTAGCAAAGCAGGAAGCTAGACAAGAGAGAAAAGACAACACAGTGATTGCCCCAAAAACACTTGGGACCAAGTGAGTCCAGATACTGGGGGAGGACGTCAAGAAGTGGGAGGGAGAGAGAGCAGATAGATTGAAAAACACATTTAGCTAGCCACTGACAAAGCACTGCTCCCAGATTCAGCTTGGCATAAAGGACAGTTTAAGAGCGAAATAAGGTTATTTTAGGAGTGAAGGTCATCCATAGAATCATACAGAAAATGATCAAGTTACTGCATTAGCTGGTTGAGGAGCTTATTAGGTGAAGGAAAATTCACACATTTTGATTATTTTTACTGCTGCTTTTAAGAGTAGCTGGAATCAAAGAACAATTTGGAAAAAAAATATAGGAGCATCTGAGTAAATTAGAGTAAAATCAATGAGTTGCCTTAATTCAATAATGCAACTACAAAGGTCCATTTTATAAATTATATGATTCATGCTACATATTTCAACTCAAGTAGTTATGTTAGTTAACTTTGATGATTATGGGTATCAGCCTATAAAATTTAAACTCACTTTCTTAGAAAATTAGAAAATTATGTTAAGCCAATAAAAAATGGTTGATAATGCATAACAATCTGTACGGTTATGGTATAGGCTGTGCAATCATGGGGAAAACTTCTGATCTAAGAGATGTCAGACACAACGGAAGGATATTTCTAGAATGTGCATATTGTCAGCACAATGACAAATGAAAGAGAATTGTATTTGAACAGGTTTGTGTTTCCGCAGGAGACAAATGTTATACTAAGGGTAGACCTGAAAAATGAAATGTTTTTTATTTGATTCATTTATTGCTTTATTTTCAAAAACAGATAATAAGAAGTTTCTTTACTTCATCAAAAACCTAATATGGCCAGATGGAGGCAGCACACAAACATGCAAATTCTGTGATGAGTACACTGGGTTGATGCTGGAAAAACCTAAACAAGGATGGTCATAAAAATCAGACTTAAAAAAGAATCAAATATTATGCAGAACATGGCTTTAAAAGTAGAAAACTGCAAACAGGAATGCATTGGGATTAGATTAACTTATTAATATCTTTTAAAGCAAACTCCAAGAATGTTTCAACAGAACACAACCACTGCAACTGCATGTAGCACTGTTCGGTTTGTATTAACCAAAAGTCACAGAGCAGAGGGACCGCCATGGCTGTGAGGTAGAACAAATGCACATTTGATTTGTTATTATTTGTATGGGAAGGGGTTAAAGAAATAAGCGTTGGGCTAATGGCACCCTGACAAGTCGAGAACTGGGTATATGAACCATGAAATGAACACCGGCTATTGGAAGGCAGGAGGTTTTCAGCACCATGGTCAGCAACAAAGTGCCTGCAACATCTCACTGCTTGAGCGATGGTATTCACAAGGAAAAGGAGAGCTGGGGAGAGCGGCCAAAGACAAATAAAATCTGATGACTGTGGGAAAAAAGGAAGATAAAGAAGAGTCAAACCTGGAAAAAGAGAAACAGAGGACACAACAATATTGTTAAGCTTTGGAAGCTGCTTGGAATGACATAGAGTAGAATGAACTAATCTAAAGTATGCATTTTCTTTTACCAGAGTCAGTAAAAGTAAATGTCCTTGCAACTTCCAGCCTGTCAGTCTCCAGGTAAGGTCTCTAAGAGTTTATCAGGGTAGAGCAGAAGGCAGAACTCAGATAAAGTTAGAGGGAGAAAATAACCTCTACCACCTGGTATCCCCGCTGTTTGTAAATGTGATTTTTTTTTTCATTAATTGTTGTGTGGTATACAACTATTAAACGGCAAATAAGTCATTAACTATGCTTGCTGCCAGGCTGCCCTCAGCCAGGACCTGTATTTGTTGCAGAGAAAATAGAAGTGGTTGGCCCTGCAGGCACAGAGGCCGAGGTTAATGCAGTGGGGTTGATGACGGACAGCCAGGTTTCCTCAGGAGCACCGGCTTACACATATAGAACCTCCCCCCAGCCACCCCCACACACACAAATGTGTCTGCCCCACTATCCTTGTGGGGACTTTTCAAGTAAATTAAAATTAGTAAAACTATCCAGTTTTTAATAATCCTATATCAATAATGTTAAATTACAGCAATATCTCATCAAATATCAGTTATTTAAGTTGATATTCTTTAGGTTTGAAATTGACATTCTGTTGTTAAAAAGAAAAATGAGAGCACATGGGAAGACTTGGAAGCAATAAAACAAAGCTAAAATTAAGCTAACTAAAGATTAAAGTAGAGGTGAAGGAATTTTCCAAAAATTAAAATTTTGATCATTTTCAACCGATTTTATTTTGATGTTCCTAACTACAAGTATATAGATATTTTAAAATAGAGTGTTTGATTTTCAATTACCTTATTGCTTTTCAGAGTCCATTGTTGTTTAACTTTACTGCAACCTTTGCATGAAAAAGGTTTTACTTTGGATCAGTGTGCTAGCTGCAACTCTCTCTTCCCTTCTTTGTGGTGACAAAACTACTTTATCTGTATTAAGGGCTGGTTATACTCCCTGCAGCAGTGTGTCGCAGTGAGCTTGACACAGACATTTTTGATTTATGCTCAATTTTTAGCGTGCTATAGGCTGTGCGTCTAGATACGGCCGAGGCGATGAGGAAGTGGGGGCAAGTTTGTCCGACAACGGACGGACATGAGGGCTAAAAAGAGCGGGGATCCAGGTGGAAAAAAGATCCCAGCGTTCTCGCGCAACTCGCTCTTCTATCTGGTTCAACTTCATGAGTCGTTTTCCGCAATTGCGGTCATAAAAACAAAACAAGGGGACGTCTTTAAGTTCACTGCGACACCTACGCAGACGACCTAGTTTCGAAGTATAAATCAGTCTCTACTGCCATCTAAAGGCCTGGAGGAAAAACTTAAGTGTATTTCTCTCCTTAAAGGTAAGATGACCAAAATGAATTCCTCTGTTTTGAAAATTGTGTTTTTTTAAGTTGTGATTAAATTGTGAATATATTGCCACGCCAAAGACTAGACAACTAAATTTTTAAATTTCCAAATTCCAAATAAAGGATATCTTTACAGCACAACGTGTTCATCATCGACTTCCCTGTTGATTTTTTTTATGATATCTTTACACTTTGAGCTATCAACGTCCTTCACATATGAAAGATATTTAAAAAAAAAATGCATTTCAATATAAAGTTGAGAGAACATTTAGAGTCACCTCTAAGGTTTTGATCAATTATTATCCACAGCATTAAAGTATAACACAAATACAGGCAAACTATCTTGGTGAGCTAGAACAGAAGGATTATTATCGGATCAATTTATAAAGTACAACCATCTTGCTTTTAAAGAAAAATATTACATAATTTAAAAATCAAATTTTCTTCCGGATGTGAGTAACTAAACTGAAGGCTGCAGACAATACAGCTGCAAAAATTGATTTCAGTTTGTTTCACTGAGTTATTCTCCTGCTTTAGCTTTGGGACTTTTTTGTCTCATCATTCCATTATGAAAGTTTGATCCACACCCAGTTTAATCATCTAAAGTTAAGAAAACCAAATCATGCCAAACTGCAGTGGATTAAACTAAATTTGTAGGCTGGCTTTTTAAACCCAGTGATCAAACATCTCTGCTGTCAATGATTAAATGGGAAGTCATAACAAACATTGTGTGTGTGGGCGAAAAAGACAATCTTCAAAATCCACATGTTCTGGCTGAAGAATATGGTGTCAGTTCAAATACTTTAAGTTGCCAAATTGAACACATCCTTTTCCATCACTCCATCTGACTCGATGGGGGAAGGGAGCCCATGTTATTTTGATAGGACTGTAATTAAAGCCATCTATCCCATTTCACTTTTATACATGTTTTCTCATGAACTAAAATAACAAATCCACACGAACTTAGGAACAGTGCTTTGTTGCTCCCGCCCACCTGTAGTTCATCAAAGGTGTGTGTATGTGTTCGGGAAGAGAGGGGGGTGTTGTATGAAATTATTCTTAATTACATATTTGTCACATGAAAAGCATTGTACCTATTTTCTCTGGGTTCTGGCAGTCTGATTAATTCAGCAAAACCCTCACATTCTAACTGCTCATTATAAACCAAACTTCTATGCCTCTCTGTCTTTTTATCACTGTCTTTCTTCATCTAATTTCATCTCTTTCCCTTGGTCCTTGACATTTCCAGCTCTTCGTTCAAGTAAACTGATGTCTGTATGCTTTCTGGATCCACTAGCCACAGAGGCAAGCTTTTCCTTTGGGATTCGGGATTTGACAGCACACAGAGGCTTTCAAAGTCCTATGTTGGCTAACGATGACAGGACAATTAGAGTGGAGAGGAACACTGTGATTCTTGCTATCTACCTCTGCAACCATCATCTGTACTGGCATCCTTGCTGTCTCAGGAGGACGTTTATGGTTAGGTTAAAAATGAAAGTCAGACACTACTTTTGTGAACAAATATTAACAGGGCCTCATGAAAACCTTTGAAAAAAACCTTACATTAAGTAGGTATATCTTCTGCAATTCCTGCAGATAATACAGCTGAGGCTTTCAGAGTGACAGAAAACTAAGATATAGCTATGTGAACAGAGCATACTCAGTGTGAACATTATCAAATCACATTCCGCACAGAGAAAATACCAGCCTTTGATCCTTGTGTGTTTTTGTGATAAAAAAACCACAAGACCATATTGTTTCTGAGCACCGCTGTGCAAAAGGAGCCCTTGTCTCACTTTTGTTGTGAAACAGGGCTCGTTGGTTTGATCTATTTCCATCTTGGATTCTTTTGTGAGCTTACAGGAAGGCGCAGGTCCACTGCTTCCCTGGAGATGCTAAATCATGGCATCAGAAAGACAAACAACATCTGTTTACTCTCAAACACACCGCTCTCTAGCAGAACTATCGCCATGGTGGAGATATCCTACATGCAGAGTGAACAGAGCAGTGAGGTGTCTCTATCGCAGTGTGATCCCCCCCTCCTCAATCAAAGTTGTGTTTTAGAGAAACATTTCAGCAAAGTTTATTTTGTTTGAAGTCTAAAAAAGTAAAACTCCTCTATAAAAGTTGTACATTTATTGTCTAGATCCTTCCAAAAGTACTAAGAATCTTTGAACCTCTCTGTATATATTGTCCTTAAACAGCCACAAATTTTCATTTTAGTTTTAATGTTTTTATTTTATTTTATTCAGAAATGTAAAACCTTGTGGGACAAGAAGTCAAATTGCCTTTTAATTAAACAGTAACAAACTTTCACTGTCCTGTGGAGCAAGGTAAAAAAAGTAAAAGAAACATCAAATATCTTTGTTGTTATAAATACAACAAATCAGTGAGAAAAAAGTGCTCTGTTTATTTCAGATAAAGCAGAACTGATCATTTATTATATAAACTAACACTGCACATCTCCCTCATAAACCTGTCCCAACATGGTAAAGGCAGCATTATGAGGTGGGAATGCATTGTTCTGCTGGTACAGGGAAGCTGGTGCAGCAAAAACTTAATACTGGGCTGAAGGTTCACCTTCCTTCATGAAAATAGCTTTTTACTGAGTCTCTTAGAGCGATCTTGCTGAGCTTCAGCCAATTTCCTTATAGCAAAAATGTAACTTAACGGAACCAGCTAACTGATGCGCAAAGTTTATTGCTACACACTACAAAAGACTTTTAATTCTTACTGCAGCAAAATTTGGTTAAAAAACTGTTGGTGTTGGTCAATCTCAATGCAATACTTTGGAGATCGTGGTTAGTGCAAACCAAATGTAAAAAGATATATAAAATAATCTTAAACATTTAAGATCATCCAAACAAAATGTACAATAATTTATATGTTAATTTGGAAATAAGCTGCCCTCCCATGAGCATTTAATTAAATTGCCTATATTAAATCATATCTTTACCCATGTTAGTGCAGTTTTATCTCAGTGCTGTTAATGAATAATGACATAAAAGGTTAAGTGCTGTAGAAGTTCATTGAATGTGTATGTGTATTTTTGCATGTGTATCATCCAAAACTGGTTCTGGACATTGAGACATAAAACATTGACACTAGATATGTTCGTGTCAACTCTGAGCAGTAAGTTATGCTCATACATACTCACACACTTCCTCAGTTGTACAAACACTTAGCCCAACTACAGTAACCTGAGTAGACACTGTTTATTTATGCCAAAATTTGGGATGGACACCAGCAGAGACCAATGACGAACAGGTCACAGTCACACAGAGGAGGAAAATCCTGCTGATACAACTTTAAATAGAAGTTGAGAGATAAAACTCTACAGTAACTACTGCATATCTCATGGAGTCCTAAGGAAATCAGAGAAGCATACCGTCTCTCTGGCAGCAAGGCCTTACATAATATTATACTGTTTGTGTGCATTACAGGGTAAGCATGTGTAAAATCTCCACTGGAGTGATGATAAATTTCTCTCCTCACAGCATGCTCTTTGGGCCACCATGCCACCTGCAGCTAAATCCTCACCCACCATCACTGACAGCGCATGGAGTGAATTAGCCCTACTGCCCTGACCTTGCCATGTGGGGTCAAAGCACAGTCTGAAAGTGTCTATTTCAAAGTGTTGCAACATCACCTGGATCTCACTGGGGCTTCTATTTTCAACCAGTGATAAACAAAACATTGTTTATCTCAGTTGTGAGACTGCCTATTACAATAAAAATACTAAATTAAAAGGCTTTTTCATTGACCAGAACACAATGCCTTACACGTCTGTTAAATAATAATAAAAAAAACAATATCCCTTTACAGTGCTGCACTATGTTAACCTTGCCAGCCAGTATATTTTTGCATTAGAAGTAAAACAGTGTTGTGTTACACTGCCTGTGATACCTGACGTAAACTCTGCAGACAGCTGGGCAACAGTGTTTGTTGAAAAAGGGATTTGGAACAGCTGTTAAACAAGCAATAATGATGTGAAGACAAATCAGCATGTCAAATGATATAGTTAACATTGTAAGATTTTGCACATCTTTATTTATATAGTTTTATCAATTAAAACAAAATTGACATAATTAGTTTTGTCATCTGTTTTTACAACGCACAGTTGTAGGTTTTGTAACATAAGGAAGTCTGAAAGTACATGAAAAAGGTGTTGTTGGCAATCAATTCAGAAAAAAAAACAACTACTGGTAATAAAGCAGAAAATAAATGCAATAAACACCCAAGCTCAATGTCAAGCAATAATACTCTCAGTCAGATAATATAGCTGAATTGCCCAACTTTGTTTGGTTTGACCATCTGATCATACGATAAATACCATGTGCCATACTGAGGACTGAATGGGCAATAGAGGAGAACAGATGAAGTTTAGACAGATTGAGTAAGTCTGTACTGAATACTGAGAGAAAATAACAGAAAAAGTAAAAAAAAAGGTTTGTAACTATTAGCTAATACAAGGGCATACTGCAGCAAAATTGAAACTATGGCAATGTAATCATACTAAGTTACATAATCCACCAAGATATAAAATCCCTGAAAATAGTTATTTTGCATGCAAAGACACAATCTTTGAGAACTATTACCTGTGTAAAGGAAATTTCAAAAGTACAAAAACAGACAACAAGAAGGGCAAATACACATTTAGTTAAAGATTTGACAAAAAACTAAAAAGATACACCTAGCAGAAAATAATTACATCTTTGAGGTTACCATATCTGAGGTTTTATTTTGCACAAACCCACATACTTTAACTTTATCTCCAACACTGAACATCCTTGGTGTTAGGGATTTACCCCCTCACTAATCGGTGTTGTAAACAGGCATTTCCTGTGTTTTAGAAAAATTGAGTTATTGGGGGAAGGTTTAAGTTTTTGTCTGTATTGATGTAACTTGTATATTTTTGGGGGGTTCTCACCACTCTCTTTTTCTTGGAGGTTACCTGGTCAGGTGTTGCAATGGAAGTGCGTCCATGAGCATTGCTGACAAGGACCTGGTGTTTCCAATCAGCCTCATAAGGGAAATCCACACTGACTGAGAGTGAGGGGAGATGTTTTGGGTTTTGTTTGGATTTGGAGTATTGTTCAGCTTCAATTTGTTTAAGTTAATTGTAAATGTATGTTAATTATTCATTTCCTCTAGATGTTTAATTTAGTTCACTTCTTCCCAAACAGAAAATGTAAATGTTAAAGTTTCCACCCCCTTAGAGAGGGTACAGGCTGATGATTCAGAAAGCTGGGTTGTTTAAATATTGGTGTATTTTCTTTTCGGTGTGTTTTTTTTTTTTCTGCTGTGATTGAAGAGAGTGGAAGACTTGCCTCTCTGCTTTGAAATTCCACAAGGTTTCTGCATCTGTAGTGCAAACCTTACACTTGGCCTCTGGGTTTGGACAACATCTGGACCGGATAAGAGAGGGTTAAAGTACAACCTAAAAGAAGTGGTTTAAGTTGTTTTTGGAGACTTCAGACCAAAATTATAAGGTCATATTAGCTTAAACTAAAACCCAATGTTGTTTGAAAGACTTCGTAATAACTTGGAGATCAAGAAGCCCTAAATGTCCTCTGAATCTATTGAACACTGTTCAAATAAGAACTATGAAGTTTGAAATTGGTAAAATATGAAACAGACGGTCCACTAAAGGCAAATGCCTCACCTGGAAGCGGTGAGGTCCCAGGGCAACCAGAGTTCAACATCCAACATGGCTGAAAAATGTAAAGAGTTATAGTTGTAAACTCTTCATTTGTACCTCTATCCTGTCACAATGAGTGCTCTACAATAGTGTGAAAATGTCACTTTTGGTTTGTGAACCCATAAAATCGAAGAATCCTGTTTTAATTGGTTTATGTACCAAACCACCGCAAATAATAAATTCTACTTTCCTGACTTGCAACAAGAACCTATTCCACTAGCTGTTATATCATTCTGATATTCTGAAGTTCTGAGCTCCAGAACACTCAAAATGAAGCACAACATTGGCAGAAACGATTATTACAGAAATTTCTATAAGACAACATTTAAGAAGTGTCAAACATTGTGAAAGAATGCAAAATAACCCACAACAGCAAAATAATTTGATTAAATGAACCAAGCATAGCACAAAACTTGATAAACCTTGAAATTCCAAGGTACTGCACAATGAAGCTAAGATTTCGAACCCTTATAGTATCCTCCCACTAAGTATAATATGAATGCATTTGTGAAGGGAATGCATCTGATCAGTGCTCTGCATTATAAAGGAGAGCTGTATAAGCTAATCTCATCGCCCAGTTGATTTGATCAAAAGAACACTGATTTGAGCCAGCAGCACTCATATCAAATAAGAGGTAAAATCTCATAAGAAAGTCATTATTGCTGACTGACAATTTGATGTACTTTATAGGGAAGTTAAATACTCAATTATTTACATCAGCATGTTAGAAAGAGGCACGGATATTAGACAAAGAAAGTATTAAGAGTTATTTCATATTAAAAGCAGACAGAGTTTAGGGATACTGCATTGGAAGACATTGTTTTGGATTGAAGCCCAAGGTTAATTTGTTGTATTAGGACAAACAAAAAAAGGATGTTACAGCCATTTAGAAAACTGCATAAAAACTGCAGCATTTTTTTCAATACTTTCCCATCAACTAGGAACTTTATCTCTAAGCATCAGTATAAGTAATCTTTAAATCTTTTAAACTAATTTTTAAATTATTTTTATTAATTTGCTACATTTAAGTTGACAAGTTATTGGAGCTATTTTTTCCAAAAGTGATACATTAAAATGAAAAAAACTGCTTTATTTTAAATGTGAATTATTCCACCTGTTGACATTGCTTTCACTTTTCCTGCATGACTATGGATTTAAGCAGCAATACCCCAAAATGGTCCAATACAGGCAGAAATTAAACAAGATAAAGGGGAAAAATCCTATGACTATTTTCCAGGCCCTTACCTCATAGGGTGTATATTAAAATAACAACTCGTCAGCAGCACCCCTGCATAATAAAGCAGCAGCCAATAGACAGTTTGGTCCATCAGCACACTGTTAAATTACAGCCATCAGCACCCCCCCACCCCCCGGCCCCGCTCTAGATCTAAACTCTCATCTCTAGCACCAGGAGAACAATCTGCCAAGTAATTAGCCTGCACCAACAGACAGTTACAGAGAGAAGGAGGACGTTTGGCTTGATTAAATTATTAAACCACACAAACAAAAGACAAAAGCAGCATCAAAGAGGCGCTGCGGCTCTCCTTCAAAGCTCCTCGCTGTTCCCTAAATACAGAATACACAAAACGTGCTCTCCCAAGCCACCGGTTGGCATAATTGACTAAATGTGTGCATTTGTGCAGGAGTCTGTGTCTGTGTGCACTTTTGCTGTAATTGTACTCAGTCCTCTGACTGCTATCTAAAATAAGCAAGTGGTTAACGACAACATAATGCCCCAAACACCCCCCCACCACCACGTCTACACACATACACACACACTAAACAATACCATAATTACAACATTTATAACTCCCTGTTGCCCATGTGCCTCCCAAACCACCTACCCAGAAATCTGTGAATCTAGAATTGAATTTAGCCCAAGTTGAGGGTTGCGCTGGCATGAAAAGACTATTTGATTAGAACGGCAGTTGTTTCATTTGTGGTGCAGCAGATTGCAGAGCCTCTCTATTCGGTGTGCAATCTGTATTCATTACTCGGTGTAAAAGGATGATCCATGTCCTGACACCAGGCTGATCATTTCATGCAGATGCACAGCAGCTCCACAAGGCCTTTATAGAGTCCCCATAAAAAGCCTCCTGCTGGAACCTCGGCATTTTTCTCCCTTTCTTTCCTTGTACAACTTTCTCCTTCAATCATGATTACTTTTTCTCTCAAAACGTGCTAAAGATGCTTAGATAGAGAAAACTATGATACACAGATGGCAATGTGGACATCTGAATATAAATCTGAAGAATGAAGACTACTTAAAATTATAATAAATAAAAAAAAAAATTGATGCAGAACATAACTGCTCCTGCGGCGTGGTTGGTTTCCCCAATTAAGGCTCACGTCGCCTATCAGAGGCCTGGGAACGTTGCAGTATCTTTGCTGTTCCTACAGTAGGACTGGGCTGTTCTGGACTGTGATCTCTGATGTTTCTCCAGGTATCTGTTGGAGCAAATTCTTCAGTGTAGGGGTTCCTGCCCCAAATGTTTTTTAGGCATATCTCGGGGACTGGACATGGTTCAGGTTTTCTGGCTTTGCTTCCGATGTGGTGGGAGGCTGGGGCACAACACTACATCCAAGCAGGAGTTGGGCTGGCATGGGGTCTTTGACGCCTCTCTGCTTCGCCTGGGGATTGGGCTGAGCCCTTGGGGTTGGTCAATGCTTGGATGGGGTTTCTGGCTCTCTTTCGGATCTTGAGCCTTTCGTTCCCATCCTATGTTTGATGACTTGGGTCCCAGTAGGTGCCAGTAGGTGGCATTGGGTTGGGTCTGGGACGTTGGAGTGTTTGGGGAGCCAGCTGACTGGGAAGCAATCAACGTGCCTGGATGCATCTCAGCTTGTGGTGTGGGTCTGCCTTGCTGCCTGCCCTGACCCTGCGCATGGCCTGTGCCTGCAGTCCGGTGGGGGGATGCTGGGGGGTGTCTGGCACCTTGGCTTGGGTGGCTGGCATGCCATACTTGGCACAGGGGGAGCTACCTGGGTTGCATAGGTATGAGAGGACCATATGGATATGGGGGCCTGGGGCGGCTGCAATATTTTTCCTGCCTCTATCTGTCTCTCTCTCTCCTCTTATTTCTCATCTCCTCTTTCTTTCTCATCTTGCTGTCCGTCTCTGTGTGCATTGTACACCATTTTACTCCAAATAATTTTCAAAAAGTTTCACATACAAGTATCAAGCAGAACCTTATGGCAACAGTCATAATGGTCTGCTTGAGAAAGAAAAGGTGTTTTGCTATTATCTAGTTCTGTGATATCTATTCCAAGAGCCATATTGGCATAAAAGGACCCTTTTTTTAAACTATACCTCCCTTTAAAACCAAATAAAGAAATTTTGAACCAACTATACCTCCCTTTACTCCTTCCAATGCCCTGGAACTATGTCTGGGTCTATGTGGCATGTGTTTGAAGTTGAATAATCCCTTTGACAGACTACTTTAATTCATTTATATCTAAACAGAGGATGCTTAGAAATAGACTTCTAAAGAAGGAGATGACGACATGCAACATATATAGGCCTATCTACCTTGAGCCACATGCTGCAGGGGGAGACATAACAGAAAAAAGAACACAAACAAGAAAATGAAGAAAGACCACAAAAAAAATAAGTAAGCCTGCTGAAAAGCACCAATGTGATTTTGTGCCTTTGAGTATAATCCCAAAACACTGTATACAAAAAGGGGAACACTCAGTGTGGTCCTGTCTCAAGAAACTCCCACCAACTAGCGGTATGCTGTCCATGTCTGTGGGCACGCAACGCCAGCAATGATTAGCCCATGTTCAGCCAAAGGTCCTCTCTGGGGACCTGTCTATCCTCTTGTTCCACTGTCTGCTGGAGGACATCACAACTCAGACATGAAGGCCAAAGGATGAAATAGACACAGGGGGAGTATAGGGAGAAGAGAGGTGGAACAGACAGGCGTGAGGTTGACAAGGTGACGTGACTGTAAAACCTTGCTAAGAGAGGAATTTGGTATGATAAACCAAACTGATATGAATAGCATAAACTGGCATACCACAATACTGAGAGCCAGTTGAACAATAAACATTTACAAGGACCATTTCTGTAAAGAGTAGTGCTGTTGAAAACCATAACCAAACGGTAAATAAATAGTACTGTTGACCTATAGAAGTATAAATAAACTGGGGTTTTCTTTTTGTTGTTTTATATCTTGGAAAGACTACAAAAAATCTTGTTAAAAATGTAAACCGCTGTACACATGGAATGAGTAGCAAACAATATAGGAAAATTAAACATGCTCAGTGCTAGAAATAGCTTATTGTTACATTTACAGTAATATCAGTAATCCCTTTAACACTTTTTAATTGGCAAAAAAATCGATCCACTGTTGACTTCTTGTTTCTACTTGTGTAAAAGTATCAGAAACAAATATAGCACAGTTAAGTAAGTCTATATATTGATATTTGACCAAAGACATATGAAAAGACCATAATGTATCATAAAGAATAAAAATGTGAAAAGCTCCTACTTTTTCCCCTTTTGTTTTTATGGTGTTCACATGGGAATTAGATGCCATTATCCACCTGGATTAGGGATGTCCTGATACAACTTTTTCCAGGAGGTGACATAATATTACAGATATGCTCAACACTGAATCATATGATTGAGAATCATTGCACGTTTACCCAGTAAATGGTTTTCTTTCCCTTCTTAAGTGGACTTGTATGATATCACTTGAGATTTTCTTGGCTATACTTAAAGCAATGCCGAATGTAGGTAACATCAACTGGTTGATATAACCAAGGCGGGCTCTATAATGCTTCCATACTAGTTTTAGCATTCTTTGGAATGGCTAACTCATACATTTAGGGTAGTATTTAAAAAAAAAAAAGATAAAGCAAAGGTGGCTCTTTTGGAATTCTACAAAACACATTGCCTATCTTTCTTTGGTTCATTCTTTTCTTATTATGGAGCGTAACAGCCTTACACTGTGCCTTTTCTCAGCAAGTGAGGCTTACAAATCACCCCTGCAGCAGTCTGAGGAGTTGAAAGCACACGGTGCAAGGTTTTACTGCTTGTCTTCTATGAATGGCTCCCCGAAGGCTCCTATGATAATAGCTCACAGCCGTGCCCTTCACAGAGCCCAACATCAAGCACACCCTTACAGGAGAAAAGAAAGGCATATCAACTTACTCAGAGGAGTATGATGTCTACTTACTGGTTTCTAATCAAATCATTTACCAGGCAAAAGGTGTGAGATATTGGTGCAAGGACCTGGATGCATTTTTTATACTGATCCCAGTTTAAAAGTATTGTTTAACTCAGTAAAATTAAAGATATTTCTTTAAACAATTATGTCAATACCATCCAATGCTAAAAGAAGCAACATGCATGGAAGTAGACTTACAAATACACTGATTCTAGATGTTGCAGTGTGGGTGTGTGCCAGAAGAGGACACTACTGTTCATTCTTATGCATTGCCAGACAATAAAAGTTGCAAGAAGAATTATTAAACAGAAAATGATTGCTTATCAATAAATAATTTGTCAAGCAATCAATTTTAGCTTGTCATACATTCGTAAATTGCAGCCCTTGCAGACTCTGATACCTTATATCTAGATAAATATTTACTGGTTGACCAGAAAAATACTCAACTTTCTTTGAAGAAAATGTGTTCCAACACAGTCTGTCTTCAAATTTAAACATTTAAAAAAATATATAGGCTAGACAATTTGTTTTCTTCTTTAGTTGAACATTATTTATAGTAATTGTCTTTGTGGTGCTTTCCCTTGTCATTTCCATATTATATTTGTGTTCTTACACTAAAATATATGTAAAAGGGATATAAAGATTATAATTGTTTGTTACCTTCAGTAAGATAATGCAGAGGGAAAGTATAATGCTACGTTCAGACCGCAAGCTTATGCTGCTTGTACACATTAAGGTCAAACGCTCCTCAAGAGCAGCTTTGACGCTCCTGAAGCGCATTCAGTAGTGTGTCCAGATGCGTCTGAAGTTTCCGCTGCTCCTGTGTTCAATGGCAGTGAGTGGCTTTGTTATATTTGCTGTTATAAGTGGGTAAAAAGTAGTTTTGATATGTTTCTAGGTGAGAAAGTCCACCTGAAAACTTAATCTGTGCAGTCAGTTCATCAAGATTACGATCCTGCCTTCAAATATTATTTTGCTGTTGGAGCTGTTGGGACCCCCATACAACGGCGGTCTGAGCGGTTGTACGGCGGTGCTCTGTCCCTAGAAATCTCATTCAACAGCAGCCTGTGGTCCTTTTCCGCTAATGTTTGCGGTGGTCGGAAGGCAGTTTTCCTGTACGTAATCCAAACTGCAGGCACCAGAATAATAAAATCGAACATATTTTGCCAACTGGTTTCAACATTTTAACATTTTAAATTCTTTCAGAGGAGTGATCATAGTGATCTGCAGCAGTAGTGCTCTGTCTCTGTCAGTTTTCAGATCCGCTGCTCTGATTGGATGATGCTGCGTGTCGAGCAGCAAAAGTTCAACTTTTGCAGCGCTGCTATGAGGTGCTGCTGCAGCTACTCACACGCTGCTCCTGCTGCTCAAAACGAGCTGCAAGACCTTTTGCTGCGCCTTGATGCACGTCAACCATTGACTCTGCATGTAAACCAGCTGCTTCTACTGCCTCTAGCACGTACGGTCTGAACGTAACATAATGCCTAACCTGGCATAAGCCAGATTGATATGTACAAAAATCAACAGGTGGCACCTGCCTCCTATATTGAGCATTTGGCCAATAACAGCAGCAGTAGCAGCTATGACATATCACATTCTTGATAGGTTTCACATTTAGCAGAATTAACTAAAATCTGTTCGAGAGGAATGTGTAAACATCTTTGCTGTCCACAAAACCATATATCCCATCCATCTGCTTGTTTTTAAAAAAATAAACAGAAGATATTCCAGCTAAGATACACTAAATAGTGGAGTCTACAGGTTGTTTTGCTTCAGCCTGTCATTTCAGGGTGACGTCATATACTTCACTGGTTTCAGTGGTTTAAATCGTATCTGTATTCTATGCTAATGCATTTTTTGGCTTCTGGCAAGATGATTCCGGGAATTGGAGTGTGAATTTACAGATCTCGCGACAATTCCTCTTACTTGCAAGGTAAGAAAATGCCAGCCATAAGGCTGAAAAAGAGGAGGAAGAGAGGAGGGGCAGAGTAAGGAGAGGAGGAGAAAATGATAAAGGAGGAGGAATAATAGAGGAGGAGGATAAGTGGAAAGTAGAATGAAAGCATTAGAAAAACAGTGGCAGGTACAGATGCAGTGCACAGAACAAGATTGGCTGTAAATCTTTACAGATAGTTTTTCATGGCATATTTACCTTTGATTTTTATGATGCCTGTTTAATAAACTTTAGTTAAGTTACTTAAAGTTTTATTTCTATTTTTACATACATATATATACACATGCAGTTTTAATTATTAAAACAAAGGTTTTCACACTTTAAACCAGGCTCCCTGACTGAATTAAAATCCAGCCTGCACATGGTTCAGACGAACTCAAAAAGTCACATACTGTATTCCAATATACACTATGTGAAGTGATTGATGAATAATCTGGTACCTTACAAAGTTGGGCATTAAACAACAGAAGCTAATAAAGTACAAATAAAGTGTAAACCGGTCAGCAACTGCTAAGCTCCTCCTCTCTGTTGTAGCCTTTAAAAAAACAGCCAATATGCTCTCCTGAAAAAATAAAGTTTATTTTTCAATAACCTCTGAGGACTTTTGCGCTTCCTCTGACACTATTTTTAAATCCTCTCACTGATAGAAAAACCTTAAGCTTTCTTCAAGCAATAACAACTTTCTCGTCAAACATTGCTTCAATAGATGTGACTTGGTAGCATTATGACACAAGTACTGATTATGAAAAAGATTGAGCAAAAGAGGTCAGTAGTGATCAAGCTGAAAATCGACTGCTTCTGCTGATGACCAGATTTCTTGGCGCATCTCTGCTGATGAGTCTAATCTTCTCTATCTTCTGAAATAAATGCATCTTTCGAAGTGATTTTAAAAGGAGAACAGGTCAGCTTTGGGTACTGCTGCTGTCAGCCTGACAGGAGCAGGGTGTAAAGCTGGTCACTTTGGCAGAAGAAAGTTGCTTCTTCTTGAGCGTCGATATAGGAATGAGAGCCAAAGAAGTAGCCAAACAAATTATGTTTATGGCTTTTTGGGATCATAGTGTCATAATTGTACAACTGCATATATTAACTTAGAACAGGTTTGTGTAGTGGGTGATTCTGGACAAAAACAGGCTACTGAATTAAATACTTTTACATAAATACTGCTGTTGTAATTCCAACAACTATAACAAAATACCCTAAAAAGGTCTATACTCCCTATCCAAGGTGCATCTGTGTGAGATGCAATCAACAATTTACATAACATTTAATGTTATTGGATTCAGAAGTCCTTATTTCATGCCTGAACCGCAGCAGGCTAACATGTTCTTACTTTTCCAAATTCTTATCTTATTAATATCCTACCAGAATTTTAAAAGGATTCTCAAACAATTTAAATAAGGATAAGATCAGATAGTGTCTTACTCTGAATATAAAATGTATGCCCACATCATATTTTACGCAGGACTGAAATGTAGGTTTGCCTAAAAGTAAAGATCTATGTTTGTTCCACTCATTGCAACAAAGTTAACCAGAATAAGTCTTAGCTTTTTGAGGTAAGTGAGTTGTTTGATAAACACAAAAAAAGCAGAGCGTACAGAAAAGAGACATCTATCCATCCATCCAGCCACCCATCATAACCGGTGCTACGGTGAAGCCAATTTCCACAAAGCTGCTAAGCTGATTGAGGCAGACCAAATCTGTTTCACCAGCTTACATTCCTTCAAAATGGCCATCTCACTTCCAATATCACGGGCTTTTACTGTTCCCCATTCCCTTGGCTCAAGCTGAGAGTTAGCAAGGCTTAGCTGGATGAAACACTCCAACAGCCCAGTTCTTCCCTGGAACTCACTGATATCTTTATAGCACAGTCTCTTGCTTATACTGTAGCTCTACTTGGTTGGATTATTTATTCAAGCTATTATTCTTGGACTGTTTAATTTTCTGCTTATTCTGTGTTTCATATGTTCATTTCTGGTTTAAAGTGAATGAGATTTATGTGTATTCTGATTATTCTAGGCATATAGAAAAATCTAATTTGCCTGTAAACGTTTTGTAAACACACCTGAGAAAAATTGCAAGGCAGTATTTACCAGCAACATTTTTTACTGGTGTAGATTAAAGTCACGGAAGACCTTTTAAAGAAAGTAATTTGGACAGATGAGAAACAGTTTCTACAAAGAATAGGTAGTTAGAAGCCATGTGGGAACAGAATCACACTGCAGCAGCATTAGACTTTGCTCCAGCTTTTATATGTGTACATAATAAAAAAACAGAATCAGATAATTATTGCTATTTTTCAGTTTTCCTACACTGTTTCTTTCCAATAGCTTTTCTGTCATTTTGCCTTTACAGCAAATATCCTGTCAGTCCGGGCTACAGCCTGATGGCACTGGCCTATCTGGCCTGGGATCAATGCTGCTCAGAGCTGAGGCCTTCCATTCATCTCAGTGCCATAAAATGTGATTAGTGCTGACTACAGCACTGCACGGAGATGGGCTGATAGGCCTGATAGCTTCAGATAGGCAGGACTGGACACTCAAAAGAACAGCTGGAGCAACAAAATGCTGGATTTTCCACAACTGCTCACTTTTATTTCCCCCTTTCCTTTTCATTTGTCATGTCTCTTTGCTCATTTAGTAAAAGCAGCTTTTAATCCATCTTGATTATACTAGTTCTTTCACTTTATGTGATCATGTTTTGCCAGTCTTTCTTCTCCCTTGTTTTTCAAACCCTGCAAAAGCTGTTACCTATACATAAATACCAACATTGTGAGCCTTATCATACTGCAACAAAAAAAAAGTAAAGTATTGTGTTGCAATGTATCTCTGAGGCATGTGACTGGCTCTGTCAGCCAATCACAGCCTCAGTGTTTGCCAGTGGCTGACTCAGGTTCAAAACTGTGACAAGAACTGAGGGGGAAAACAGTCAAATTCTGAGAAACCATATGTGTTATAAAAACAGACTTTAAACTCATTGGTAAGTGGCAGCAGAATATGTAAAAAATATTTTGACAGCTAGTGTTAAAAATAAGGTCAGTGAAGAGTATAACACTGTGAAGAAATCTTTTGTTATTCTAAACATAATGTGTAATGTCACTGAATAGTGCTCCAATGGAATCATAGAACATAGCATTATGTGACCAAATCTGCGTTAATCTAAAATAACTTATAAACACCAATTATTAGAATTAGAATCAAGTAATTTTTACCACTGATCATTTCGATTACAATGTGACCTTTACTTCAATGCAGTATACCTAGTTTTCCTATGGAACTATTCCAAATTACAAGGTTTTAAATTTTTGCAAAACTTTAGCCTTAGGCAGAATTTGAAAATTAGTTTTGGTTTTTATACAGTTTAAGAATAATAATGTAGCAGTACTTAAGTAGGGGGAATTTGATCAGCTTTCGCTGTTTTTTAAGGTTGGAATTGCAATCAGGAATCATCCGTTATGACTGGGCATTATATAAATAAATTAAGTTGAATTAAAAAGCCTATAAAAGGATTAAAAAGTGAGATAGTCCATTTATGTCCAAGTATATATACACAGAGAGAAGACACGGCATCAGCAAAATGAAATGGCAGATCAAGGGAAAAACTAAATTCATTTGGATTTCCTAAACACAATTTATGACATTACAACAATAATCAGAGGACTTTGTTAGACGGTGTTGGAGGGAGGCTGTTTAAAAAAAACATTTTGATCCGACTTTTGCTACCGTTTAGATCTCACTGTAAACAAAATAATCTTCATATATATAATCTTTCTATTTGGCCGTACATGTTTTTATTTTTTGTATCTTATCAATTTCATAATGTTTATATAAAATCGATAAGATAGAAAATTATAAACATTCATTGTTCTTAAATGATGACTGATAAAGTATTTCCACATGCAGTATTACATTCTATTCTTTTGTGTTATTTTGAATAGCTGGTAGTGAGTGATGCTCATTTGCATTAGATAGATAGATAGATAGATAGATAGATAGATAGATAGATAGATAGATAGATAGATAGATAGATAGATAGATAGATAGATAGATAGATAGATAGATAGATAGATAGATAGATAGATAGATAGATAGATAGATAGATAGATAGATAGATAGATAGATAGATAGATAGATAGATAGATAGATAGATAGATAGATAGATAGATAGATAGATAGATAGATAGATAGATAGATAGATAGATAGATAGATAGATAGATAGATAGATAGATAGATAGATAGATAGATAGATAGATAGATAGATAGATAGATAGATAGATAGATAGATAGATAGATAGATAGATAGATAGATAGATAGATAGATAGATAGATAGATAGATAGATAGATAGATAGATAGATAGATAGATAGATAGATAGATAGATAGATAGATAGATAGGGCCACATAAAAATCACACATAAAAATCACAGTCAAGGTTGGTAAGACTGAACCACATGAGACGATCATGACCTGTGTCTCGCGGACGTTCTCCACAGTGAAGTTGAACCACACTCTGAAGCGTGGGTTGCAGGTGTCGGGTCGAATGAAGAGGTCAAACTCAAAGTCACTGATGTAGTCTACACGGCCCAGATTCCCTGCAAACAAAGACAAGCAGGTTACGCTAGCAGAAAATACTTTTCTCTACATTTTTCAAATATAAAAGTTACTGACTTTTTCAACAATTCAGCTTTAGAAGCCTACAGAATGACTTAATAGATTACTTATTGAATCAGGTAAACAAATATTATCTTATGGAAAGTCAATCCAATTATTCTTTTAAATGTTCAATAATCAATTTAAGCTTTCCAATACAGAATAATTTTTTTTCAGGGAGTGGTATTGCCATTGTTAGAGAAGGGAGTGTGTGTCATAAAAAGGCTGCAAGTTCCCTGCTGGAAATTCCTGGTTCTGTACAAGACCCTTAGAATGCTCCCCCCCCCCAGTGACAGACCATTGCTCCAAAGTGGAATGCGTTGAATTCAGAGGACAAATTTTTTGTATCTACAAATGTGATGCAATGATACAGTAAATAAAGGTAGTTATTAGATATGCTAAATAAATCTAACCCTTTGTTCAGTTGAAGGAGTGGTTATCTTTCAATGAGAACATTGTAGGTCCAATCCCAGGTGTCTTCTGGCATGTGTCCCTGGGCAAGCCACCCTAAGTTCCCCAACGATCTCCATGTTTTTGTAGAAATGTGTGCACATCTGGATGGAGTCATGGGTGAATTTGGCTACGCTGTAATGTAGAGTTTTTGGTCGTTTTTTTTAAGACTGATGCCAATATCGGTTACAGTATTTTGATATTAGTCTAATCAATCTTTGATAAGCTCTGTTGGTATTTTGGGGTCAATTCTTGGAGCAAATATTTATCTTTCTTCCTCTTTTTACATCATAAAAGGTCATAATGATAAAAAAAATAATTACAGTTCTCAATTCAAACAAAAAAGAAACATTTATTAATAAATAAACAAAACATTAACAATGAACAACAAAAGGAGGGTGACAAGGCTGTTAAATACACTGATGAATAAACTCAATTCAATTCAGTTTATTTATATAGCATCAATCATCTAATGGCGCTTACAGACAATACAGTCAGATTGGTTCAAAGTTTTTGTCCAGGAAAACCAGTTCATTGCATCAAGTTATTATCTTGCAGGACATGCTCTTCCTGGATGAGCTTGCGTAGACGATTTACTCTTACATTTTGACATTTACTCTTCAGCAATCCCTCACACTGTGCATTTTGGTCAAACGTCCTTGTTGCTGAATCGTCTGTTAATTTTGTAACCACACCTGCACTGTGAAGATGTGAGCATACACATTAATTTTATTTGTTTAGCTTCCCTTTGGGGCCTGTACCAAAGCTGCATTGTAGCCAGTGTGAGAGTGGGACCTTCTTTATTGATATATGCTGCTTCGTCATTGCATTTTAGTTTAGACTATTATATGTAATAAATAGTATTAATGGCTTGCTGATATTTAAGATCAGATTCTTTGTCGATATGGTATCAAGATTTTATATTTTTGTTCCAAGGCTTGGGCGTACCCTCTTCCTACAGTTATAATATCTTTACAGGCTGATTTTGAAGTTTAAAAAGAACAGTCAAATAAGTATTAAAAAACATGTTGGTCTTCTCACTGAGGTCACACCAAAAAATAACTATGCGGCACCCTCCTTATGATAGCAGCCCGATTTCTTGTTTTGATTTTGAATTAAAACTTTTGGTCTAAAACTAGCAGATGCTAAATAGTAAAGTCTGCCAGCACACTGAGCAGGCCACAAGGTTTAGCGCTGCCTTACAACTGCACTTCAGGGTACTGTTGACCACCTGGTGACTGGTTGCATCATAACAGCAGGACCTGTGCACACAGACAGATGATTACAAACAGATGGGCTAACTGCCTCACTGTCAAAGGGGATTCCTCTCCTTCTGTCAACTAACAGAACTCTCATGCATTCAAAAGGAAGCCACTCTGCTCTACTACATTTAACCCAAACAAGAAAGTGGCATCATGCAATTTAGAATAAAATGTCGTAAAATATTTTCTTTATTCCAATGCACAGTAGACAACAGCATTTACTACTTAAAGAAAAAGAAAAGTACTACTTATCAATAGTCTAAATTATACAAGATACCTTTCTATTCTGATCCAGGTTCTATAAAGCAATTTAAAACGTCTGTCTGTGTAACAAACACTAGTAGACTAAATGATAAATGGCCTGTTCTAATATATATATATATAATAATATAATATATATATTTATATATATATATATAAAAATATATATATATACGCTTTATGAACGGCACGCTCTCTCAGTTCAACTCCATTCAATAGGTTGCCAAATTTCTATAGAGCCCTCCAGGCGAAACCCCGGCTAAATCACACCGTAAACAAGCCTTAATATGTAGCGGGAAAAACACCCAATCTGGCAACACCAGCTACCAGTGTCGTAGCCTACAGCCGCGTGCGTCATCAAAACAAAATGCAGCGTGGAAGCCACAGCAGCATGGAGGCGACCGTGGAGGCGACAAAGCAGCAGTATGATCACTTAAAACAGGTTTATGACCAGGTGGTCAGTGAGGATGTTGGCAACAATCTTACATTTCTCTGCAAACTTTGCCCGCCGGCTTTCAGTAAAAAAAATCCGCACTTTAACCTGCCTGGTATAATTTTCCAGGATTCCAGTATTCCTTTTTAGTATGTACTGAAATGAAATTTCAAATGGAAAAAAATATTAAAATTAAAAAAACATTTCCACCTTAAAGACTACTTTCCTGTTTTTCTTTTAATAATTCATCATAAAAAGACCATTCAAGCAGCACATTTTTCCTGATGTTTTTGAGAATATACTGTAGGGGTGAAAGCTGCAGCTGCTACTAGTGTGAAGTGAATGGACAGCAACAAAGCATTAAAGTAAGAATGGGGAAATGCTGTCCCCTCAATGCTAATGTAAACCCTGGTTGGATAAGGATTCAAAACTGGATATGAAGATTAAATCTGACGCACAGTTTCAGTGTTACAACTGATAAAATAATTGCTGTCTGTGGTTCTACAGTAGGCTATGGTGTAAGTGAGCAATATATGAAAAAAAAAACTATGAACTAGTTCATTTTTTGGAACTGTGAACTTAGTTCAAAATTTTGAATTATGAACTATGAACTGAACTAGTTCATTTTAAAATGTGTGAACTGAACTTTGAACTAGTTCACGTAGAAAGAGAACTTTCCCAACACTGTATATATATATATATATATATTTATATATATATATATATATATATATATATATATATATATATATATATATATATATATATATATATATATATATATATATATATATATTTTTTTTTTTTTTTTTTTTTTTTTTTATTATTATTATTATTTTATTTTTTTATGCACTGCAAATCCTCGGAATTTCACCATATCACACGCTTTCAGTATTAAAGCTGTTCAATCTTTCGCACATAAGGCCCCAACTCTGCAAATGGACTTACTTTGTGCCTCAGACTAGTAAAGAAATTATTTTGCCTGCTAAAAGAGGCCAGGGCATAGAATTGCATTTCAATGAAAGGCTGCATATAGTCTTTAGCCGTAGGTAGGTCAGAATCAGAATCAGAAATACTCTAATAATCCCAGAGGGAAATTACTTGGTCCATGTCAAAGTAAAATTAACATTGATGGCCGAACCTGTGTGTATTCAGAGTGGACCAGAGTTTGTTTCCCCTAATGGCCCAGACCTTTTATCAAGGTGTTAATAAAGACCAGCAAACTCTGATCAGGACCAAACAAGCAGACTGAGACACACTCTTTCACGTGGATTTCCAAATGGACTCTGGTACAGGTCGCTTGAGGGATGAATACAAGCCTTGCTCTGACCCAAATGCACACAGCATAGAATTTTGCTGGCTTACTAAACTACTCTAGCTGCAACAATAAAGGTAGACAAAAAAATAACCCCAATAATATTTGCATTTTTTTCTTGTATTGGTATTTGTCAATACATGCATGCGTTTGCTGATTCATTACTAAATTCAACACTCATGCTTTGAGATCATATAAAATGCATGCATTGCTGCAACCCATATTGTTTTCCTTGTTTTTTTTCATATATTTTTTTGTTGTTGTTTAAATTGAGACTTTTTTAACATTTGATATTATTGTGTTGTTTTAATCATGTAAATGAAAAAAAAAGCCATATCAGCTTCATGAATCTCCCCCCAAACATAGGCACCTATGGCATCTCACAGACAGAGCAAACCATTTTCATGTATTTACTCTGTCTTCACATAGTCATTTCTTATCAACAAGAGCAATGATCATTATATGAGTGGCTTTAGTATGAGTTATAGCCCATGTGAAAATAGTAGAATTTAAATACAAACGAAAGCAAATGAAAAAAATTTAATCCGCATTTGATCCAGACCAAACAAGCAGACCAATGGACTTTTCTGGTATGAATATAATTTAAGACTTCCAAGCATAGCATTTCCATACAGTAAGCACCACACTACTTCCAGTGGAATCCAACATGATGTACAAAAAACATGATCAATTTGATCAACCTACCTTCTTTCACTGTCTGTTGTGTAACACTAATGTGAACATTGTTGGCCCACTTGATGGTGTACAAAATTGCTAACAAATTAAAACAAGGCAGTTTCATCCCAGTTTTTTTAATACTGCACTTCCACTTTATTTTCATTTAAACATTTGCTACTAATAGGACTCAGCAGTGGCATTCCGGCTGCTATGCTGATATTATGTAGTTTCATGCACAACAAAAAGAAATGTGCTTTGTATTCTGTTACCTTTCTATCAGAACCAACTTTTTCAACAATTTGATTCACAGCAGCTCACCTAGATCATAGAACATGTACCTTTAAGCACAAAAAGAGTATTTGCAACTTAGCAATTCTTCTTGCATGTAACATGATAAATAAATAAATGGTGTAATTGAAGTAACCTACAGTAATTATGTTATGCCTGTCATAAACCTATTAATCACTGATGACCCCTGATTTCCACACTTTTCTCAGAAGTTTTGATTGATATTCAGTAGTAAATCAAAGGTCTGTTACTACATATTAGAGATGGTGGAGGAAGACTGTTGACTACTTCTGCTTGTAAATTCGGTAGCATGGACAGCAACAGACAGTAGCCATGGCTGACTGGATTATTGAGCTTGTTGCTGGAGGCCTGACGTAAAAGATAGCCACAGTCCCAAGGTTAGAATTACATGTTCAGCCCACAGAGAGCAGGGATATGACACCCCATTGATCAACGTTTTAATTTTATGGTGGCTACCTCCAGATTCAAGCAGTTTGGTGGGATGGTAGCCTGATCCTTTTAATCAATCCCATATCATTTAGTATTTAACTAACATTTACGGCTGGCTAATCTTGTTGAAAGGCAGTAAAGACAAACTTCATAAAAGTGGATTTTTTTTTATTTTAAATCTGTGTTGGTCTTAAGAGACAGTCACAGTAAATCAGATTTGTCAAGAAATATCTCAGCTGTTGTTTACAACACAGATAGATTGTGTTAAGTGAAGCTAATAAACATTGCGCTAAAAAAAGATGAAAAAGAGCTAAGACAAGGCATTTTTTTTATGTTTGAGATTTCTTACAAATTCCTCTGGAGCTCAGTTCTCTAGATATTCTTCTTCATTGCTGTCTTGGCAGTTTATGCTGAATATCATTCTTCACCCTTGAGGGAAAACTACTATAGCATTTAGACATTAACAAATTGGTTTTCAATGAACAGCTTAGGCCTGCTGCCACAGCCCAACACAGCACAATTGCTGGATATAAACAAGATTTTACACTTGACAAGGTCTCCTTGAGGAAAACCCTGAAAAGAAATCCTCTGTGTTCCTCTGATTATTCCTTTCTTTACTCCCTCTCACACCCTTAAAACCATTAAAAAAAAGGAAAGAGGAGAAAAAAAAAATACTGTTGTATTTGTGGTTGTTTGCGTCATCAACACAGCATGCAAAAATTAGTTTTCCATGTTCACTAATTTCCTTCACTCCTGAAGCTTTGATGTCATGCTTGAGTAAGTGTTTCTCCGTCATTGTGGGAGACAAAGACAAACCAAATTCCATTTTTTTGGAACCTCTTTTGAACCATGGGCAAAATTGCATTTCAGATTTCTACTAAATGCTTGTGTCATTTCTAAAGGGTATGTATCAAAAAGATGTAAATAAAAACTTTAAAACTTAAATGTTGGTACTTTCTGTATCTTTTTTTATATCTCCTGTGTTTTCCTAGGTAAATCTACCGTGGTAATGTGTGGTTCTGGGAAGTTATTTTCATTTCTTGGGTATGAAGCAAAAGAAAACAGAAGTTCTATTAATTTACTTTCATATTACATTCCAATATCTGCTGGTTAGATCAATGGCTACATGTTGACTGGAAGAGTTTGGCTATCGATTCAAGAAGGTCCACCCTTCTAAGGCTTTCTAAGCTTTTCCCTTGTTGGACTGGCTAGTATCAGCAAGCTACAGTTGTGGCATGGAGGTCCTTCAAAAAATGGCAAAAAGAAGGCTGCATTTTCGGACGAATGACGAGGAGTCTTCAAATCCGAATAGGCCTTGGTGCCGCGCTATGGTGTAATCAGGCGAGGAATCTTGCCTTCAGAGGAAGCAACTGCTGAATTCGAACTCTACTTCATAGAAGATCATCCTCAAATGACTATCCCTTATCATATTTTATATATATTGCAATCCTTATCAGATAAAAAAATTATGAGGTTCCTTTGAAAAATCAAGTTCTGTCATGTAATTAAAGTATGTATCTCCCTTCTGTTGCAGTCATGGTTGACTGAGAATTTTCACCAGCTTATGTTGCAGTTATGCAGAAACCTATCCATCCATCCATGGGTAATTCTCTTTTCCATTAACACCATAAAACTACAGTCTTGGTATTTGTTTTCTTTTTACATAAAATAGCATACTGAAATGAGTGATTAACATTTCATTGTTTTATGAGTTAATCCAAGAGGTAAAATATTTACTGGTATGGCCGTTAGTAAAGCCATAAGCTTCACTTTCATTTTTGATCATTTGGCATCCTGGGGTAAGCATCATAATTATGTAAGAGTGATGCATGTGTGCTCTATACTTTGTGATAGGTCCTTAAATTGGTCTCTTAGAAAACACACTGTCAAGGAACGCTATGGACAGCAGAAACATGCAAGAGGAGGGGAGTTTTGTGTAGAAGGTCATGGATGAGTCTCCTCCGTCATACATTTTTTATCTAGAGTAGGAAAGTGGGGACGAAGATCTTTCGAAAAGGACCCCAGGGCAGTAGAACTTTCATTTGGAGTAGAAGGCTTGCAGCCGTACATGCTTGAGCCCTTGCTTCGCAACACTGCCAGTTATCTATCTCTACGCCTGCCAAAGACACACCCCTCCATCCCGTGAACACTGGGATGGAACTCAAAAGTAAAGTAAATGATTCTTATTTCTTATTTCAACCGCTGCTTTTATTAGCTGCGACATATGAATCAAGAGGCTATGACCAAAGAATTTGATTGACAGATGACCGTTGATATATGATTGGCCGAATTTAAGTGTACAAGCTGACGAAAGATAACAAAAAAAACAAAAACAACAGATTTTAAGACAGTATTTTTTTTTTTTTATAGAAATTTTCTACATTTTGGGATAATATCGTCTGATAAAGAGTACATTTATATACATATTACAGAAAGGTTTGACATTTAAATATGATTTCCTATGACTTTAAATACAGTATGGCTTATCTGATTCTGACAATAACTGAGTGTTTTCAGTCAGAGGCTTCTTCACAGCCCATGTAATATTAACCACTAAACAATATCCTCCTGGCCAAAAGTTGACACCATCTACAACTGCAGTAAAGCAACAACAACTACAACATTTAATTTGGCATTGGGATGGACAATATACATTAGCTTTGAATTTAACTGTATTGAATGAAATTGGGTGTGCAGTGTTATATTCTAGAGGTGATGCAAATGCATACTATAGCTAAGACAGAGCCACAACCTATAGAACTTGTTAAATTGCATGCTTTAGTAATGCACGGTAAAATCTGATGCTTGGTTAGATAAATAACATTGTTGACACATAATGACATGTAAGATTTTATAAGTGCATGCACAATTTTTTACTTAAAATGTATCCATTCTGACACTAAGGGCCAAATGACCCTTAAAATGTTGGATACTGGTAACTCACAAATTAGGATTTGTATTTGTTTGCAAAATTAAGGGCAAAATCAGGTTAGCATTAGTACCAATTAGGAGTTAGACGCTCAGTTGTGACAGCCAATGTTGGGTAAGGCCAAGATATACAGTACACAGAGGTTTCCCATGGGTAATTAGAGACAGGTGCATGTGTTTGCCTGTACTGTATGTGTGTGAGAGAAGAGGACAGAGATGAGAGGGATGAAGAGGGAGCAAAAGAACTTGGCTAATATAATCCCATTATAGAGGTACAAGTGGGAGCAGTCACCGTGCTCACTCTACACAATGGGCCAACCTGCAGCCTGTAGCTATCCACTGGATGGATAGTTTCTGCCATGCAGATGGATCATTGCACTGCAAGTGCAAGCCTGCCAGCCACGGGCTGGAGGTGGAACTCACTCATGTGGCCGGCCATTAAAACACTAATAGCCAGTTGTTCCACAGTAAGATAGACGTAGTGGTTACAGGGCTGCCTACTCTGCAGACATGTGGCCAGTAACACCCAAAGTTCTGCATTGTTTTGAATCACACTGATGTATAACTAAGTTCTTCATAACCCTGAAAAAAATATCCACAGTCCCTTTGAAATAATACACAAATCTTTAGTTAAAGGAATAATAAGTGAAATATCATTATTTAAGATACTATAGAATTGTTTTAAGAAGAACTGAAGGTATCTTTTAAGATGGACTATGTTAAGACACCACACACCATCGCTCTGTGTTGCTCTGATGTCTTCACATAGCCGGGCCAGCTGCAAAAGCATGCAAACATGTGCATGAACGTACATTTAAACAGCCACAACTCAGGGTTTACCAGCATAGCATAAGTAATATGGCAGTGGATCCAGTGGACCAAAATGTTTACCTTAAATCTATTGGGATTATTTCCACACAAAAAACCAACTGCCTTTAACAAAGGAGTTTTATGATAACCAAAGGGACAAAACGAGGATTAACACTGGTCTCATGTTTTCAAGCTGCACAGCTCTTCTGGAGCAGTAGCAGCTCCAGAGTGCCTTTAGAGTTCTCTTTTCTCGTCCTGGACTGGCTAGTAACAGCATGCTACAGTTGTAGCATGGTAGTTAATTGTTGGAGTTTGACCAGCAATACACCCAACGTGTCTGTTATGTGAGGGGAGTAGCTGGTAGCCCAGCTAGACAGTTAGTATCAATTAATGCAGCAAGGTGGTCTTGTGAGTAGGCTCTGAAATTAACACTCACAAAATGTGACAACATTTAACAAAAAAAAAGCTAACAGCAATCTGTGCGAATTCCAAACACCTTGTTACATTTCAATATTGAACTGTGGCAAATCTTACCCTGTCAATGATCTGGAGACCAATGAGCTGGTAAGAAAACCTTTCAGAATTTTAGCGACTCATGAACCTTTTTGTATTTCTGTTATAGGTAGGCTCAGCAATTCGGATTTAGTTTCGGATCCATCTTAGTTCTTTTTAGCAAGTATGCACACATAATCATAATCAAAATGCTACTGCTTTATGGGTAACTCTGATGCTGAAAGTCACACATCATTAATTCCTGTCTCTCACACTGTTACTGATCCAAAATTATGATTAATCATCATCATCGTAATTCCAGAAAGGAATTATTATGCAGTCTGGCTTCTATTCCCCACCACAGGAACCCTCCCTGTCGCCAATTTCCCTTATTTTTATTTATTTATTTATTTGAATAGGGACAAAGCACATTAATGAACATCAGTATAAAAACAAATGTAAATATGCCGGATTATAGCTACAAAGCTAGTTTTCATCTGTAGTCCCTAGGCAGGCAAATATATAAGAAAGAACATATAATATACAATATTATATTATATGTCTTTTTTTGGTAAAAACACAGGACCTGCCTTACTGTGTGCCTGCACCCTCAGCCATCTTGAATCTCCTTGCCCCCAAAATTTATATACCCGTATGAATGGGTCAGAGATGGCTGGAGAGACTACACATTTTCACTAGCCTGGCCAGCCAGAATGAATTACGCTCAGTGCAATTCATACTGGTACACAGCAGATGAAACCGACCACATCTGGCTGGACCAATCACAGCGCAGGAGGCAGAACTTTATGATGCGTAACTCGCAGCACCAGAATTACCCATAATGCAGCAATGTTTTTCTGCTAGAAAACAATAAGATGGTGTCCCCAAAGGATCAATGTTGCAATATAAAATTTAGAACGTACCAGAGAGCAGATTTTATAGTTGCATTTTTGGGCAAAACTGGGAGATTTGTTCACTGTAGACTTTCCTTAATGGCTTGAAAGCCATTGAAACAAAATTACAAAAACGTAGCACGACACTTGGAATTTATGTGTTACATCCAAAGTTATGTTTGGTTCTAACCTGATAACTCTGACTAGGTTATTCCCAAATTTACCTGACTGATACATAGTGTTGTTTTTGTCAACCATGACGATGACGAAAATATTTCATTGACGCTCCTTTTTTCAATGATGATAACAAAAACTGAACATCTATCTTTGAAGATACGACTTATGGGTGTGAGTCTTCGTTGATGAGACGAGGGCTGTTACTGGGTTGTCTGTCAGACGTTTAAAATGTATCATTGTGCTGTAATCTGTTGACAAGTTAAGCAGTATCCCCCATGCTGTTGCGTCGGAGAATATATATATTTTCTAGTTGTTTTGGACTGCAACTACAAAATGAAGTTGCATATAAGTTGGATTATTAGATATTTTTTATTAACTTTTCACTGCAAAGAGCATTGAGAAGAGATCTGTGTTTTTAGTCTCATAACAAATCCAAAAAATGACTTGGAACTCAACTCAGTTCCACACATATCAATATGGCTAATTCCAGGTTAGGCAAGAAGGTAGTTTTCATTAATTTTTTACATATCTATACCTTAATTAATATATTCTATAATAAAAACCCACTCAATGATCCTTGAATGCTTTTATTGTCCGGGTTTGAAAAAGAACAAACGTTTGCTTGAAAACGTTGTTTATTGCATGAGATTAAAAAAGAAGTCTTAGCAGCTGACGAAGACCAGACAGGCACCATTTTATATTTATTTTCTTTGCCGTGTTCCATTTAATTATTGGAAAACAAATCAGTTTTCCCCATGGCTTCTCTGCGGTGTAGGGAGGATTCCTAGACACGTAAGAGGGACTGATAAAGATAGAATTGATTCCAGCTTGCACCAGCAGCAACAATGAAGGGGGCTCAGTTTAGTCCTGCAGCTAAACGGCTGGGTTTACTCTGTCTCCCACTTTCTTGTCTAAAGGCAAGTTGTCACTGGGGCGACATCAATCTCGTGCCTCATGACTTCACACAACCCAGCTTTTCCCCTGATGCCTTATCACACCATCTGCAGGCAAGATTAAACAGGTCACCAGAAAGTTTCTAAACCTGACAGGTGGAAAAAACTATATGAAATATAAATGGATGAGCTCTGACTTTACACTGTTTAAAATACATGCAACGCAAAAGAAGAATGTTTATTTCACCTGTCGAGGGCACTGATAATGACTTATAAACACGTTATGTCTGATTTGTTTAATCCATGTACAGTTAAAGCTACCGAGGAACATGAAAATGACTATTAACACCCAGTCTAGTGTGTATAATGACATCTGGAGAAATAAATTACAACTAATTGGTTGCATACCACTCTGAAAAGAAAACATGTTGGATCTACTCAGTTCAGTAGTAGACAATAGTTGCTCACCACCCTTTTTCGTTTGCAGCAATATGCAGTATAGCATTGGGTTAATTTAAGATCAACTGCTTATTTTACATAAACACTCCATTAATTTGTTCCAAAGCTATTAGAGTAATTAAATGTAAATAATTTAGTTTTAGAAGTTTGGAAACATCACAGGGTTTGATCATGCTAAAAGAGTGTCCTTACCATGTGAGCTATCTACCTTGCTCTATTCTCTTATATATATAAGCTTTAAATTTAGGTATAAAGATCTGTGGTGAGCTCTCCTTTGTTTGAAATTGATTATCCCTTAAATATTTTGTTCCCTTCACATACTGTGATGTTAGGTTTAGTGGATAGCAAACTGGTGAGGAGAATATGATTGAGTGTGGCAAACACACAACCCATTGAACCAACAGCCCCTATTGTGTGACCAAAAAGCTGAGCATTTTAGGGAACTGAATTTCTAACATCACACAGTGTTTGATTTAGTAACTTCTCAAATTTAACATAAGTCCCATTTGCCTCTCAACATGCAAGATAACAGAACTCTTGGCGCATGCCTAATTTTTAACTTTATCTTACATGCAATTGTGAGGAAACTTCACCTTAAATTGAACATGCTAATATGCACAACATATTAATACATTCTCTAGGTCCATGAAAAAAGCATGTTAAATCAACAGGATATACTTAAATGGATCCAATGAATGCAAGATTTATGACTTTAGTCATAGTATCTACACAATATTAATATGCTCTCTTTAAAACATGATAAAATAGTGTGACAGAAACAAAAATGTTCAATCGCTGCCAGATGTCCTTTTTTCAGTGCACATTGCACTTTTCCTCAAAAGTAGTAACAAAAACAGTATGTCCTATAAGTTAACCTCAAGGGCCTACTCTAAGGGCATCCTTCATACTTTTTTTTAATAAAATAAAACCTGTATTAACAGGACATATGCAGTATTAGGAACAGAGATGGCAAAAGTACTCACTTTCCGTACTTGAGTAAAAGTACAGATACTTGTGTTAAAAAATACTCTGGTAAAAGTGGAAGTACTGAATAAACTTCTTTACTCAAGTAAAAGTAACAAAGTACAGGCTTGTAAATGTACTTAAAGCATAAAAGTAAAAGTAGAAACCACTTTTTTCATGCCGTTGCCTACATTTTAAATGGATGTCTGCCAATAGGACTAGATCTCCGTTGTGTTCATTTTCAATCATCTCGTCGTCCATGCTACTATGCTAACGCCACCGCCACCAAGCTGCAATGATTTGCCGCCAATGAATACCGCCGAATCTGTCGATTCATCTTGTAGTGGTGCGTCAAATGCAACGTAGATTTCCATCCAATTAGATTGAATTTGGTATTTATGATGTGAAAAATAATAACGGTAACTCCATTGAAATGATTCAAAACTAAAGTAACGAGCCAATTTTTTAAAATGTAAGGAGTAGAAAGTACAGATATTTGTGTAAAAATGTAAGGAGTAGAAGTAAAAAGTCGCCATAAAAATAAGTAGTAAAGTAAAGTAAAAATATCAGAAAAATCTACTTGAGTACAGTAACGAAGTATTTGTACTTCGTTACTTCCCATCTCTGATTAGGAATTATACAGAACACATCAAAAGGATTTTAAATATTAACTAAAAATTATTAAAGGTTTGACAGGTTTTGTTAAACATTTATGTAGACAACATACTTTTATTTTACCTGGGCAACCCCCATTTTCAAGATAAGCACAACATGTATGGTTTATTAGTATATATTCAGTTCATTTCAAAAATATTTTATTAATCCTAAAGGTATTTTAAACAAACTGAATGCCGTACTTGAGGATTGTTTTTTCTTACTCGTACTCATACACATATTAAACAAATGGAAATGTTCATTTAACTGCAAAGCTGCTGCTCATTCACTGTCTGAAAGCTGTACAAAGCGAATTTTGTTTTGTATACACTCTGCGTATACAAAATGACAATAAAACTTGACAAAAGCCAGTGTGGAGAAGATACTAAAAAGAGCAGATGCACCAATCTCTATTAAATATGAAATCTATGATAGAACTATCATAAACAGCCATCTTCCATGTTTTGAGCAGTTATTGCGAAAAATTCTGCATAAAACAGCTGAAAAACAAGACATGTTTTTCATGGATGCATGGGCCATAAAGTATTTTTAAGAATGCTTCATTCTGTTTTAAGTTTAACTATTTTGCGCAAAGGTATTCTTTAACTGTTCCTTTGTGGTGTGGGACTAGTAATAATGTGTAACTAGTTATTCTACCACCCAGTGTCAGACTCCAGAGAGAAAGTCACTCTAACCTAGAGCACGCGGATCAACTGCATACAGCACGCATGCCTTCCATCAGGGTCTGGCGTTCAAGAGTTTTAGATAATTTCATGTCAATAAAACCTTCTTTTGCAGCTTTTTTCCATGTGAGTCTGTCCAGGTGGTATTTCCCTTTAGCTCATAAGACAATTTTCTAACATTGTCTACTGTTCAAGAATAAAATGTCCCCAATTCTTGATTGGCTTTGGTTTACAGTCCTGCTTGTAGTTATCTCAGCTGCTTATGCATCTTTTCTACCACCCTTTTCCATACTTGCATCTTAGTTTTTCCAATATTCTTTATGGAGTTTCTTTTGTGGCTTAATGTCCATGTGGTGGATGCCTTTGACTTTCTGCTGAAAATTTTTGAGCAAGCAGTCGTTGATATCTTTGTATTTAAAATCTTTTTGTTTCATTTTTATGTAAGATTATAAATTATTTAGTTTTTATTATTTAACACACAATCATCTAACATGAAGATCTAATATAAACATACATTAGCAGCCGAAATGTGTAAAATAGTTATGCATTATCAGAATTTCACTTTTTGAATGGTATTAGTGAAACAAGCAGAGGCAGCTGGCCAATAGAGGGTGCTAGGACGTCGTCCCACACAACCAATGACCTTGATTTAGACATTAAACAAAAACAAATTAAAAAAAATTATAAAACTAAAATATTTCAAAATATATAGATATATATTTTTCAGATGTGCAAGGTAAATATTTAATCTTTAATGATTTCGGACAAAGCTTTTTCGTTTTTCGTCAGATTGGTGACGTATTTCCACCCTAGGCTGCAAAAATTTTTGGCCATAGACTCTCGTTAAAAGCTATAATTGCACAGTAGCTCCTCTGCAGCTCGGGAAGGCCCAAGCCGACTAAAAGGCCCGAGGTGGCAGGAACTGTAGTCACAGTCTTAGTGGGGCTGATTGACAGTTGGAGTTGTGGAAGTGAATTCCCTTAAAGCAAACTTACAGAGAGAAGCTGGAGGTGAAATCATTTGGACGTGATCAGCCAAACATCAAAATTAATCAGCAGTCCAAGACAGAGGGAGATGGTACACTTAGTCTTTTTCCTGGACCTGGTTTAGCAACAAGGCCTGGCTAACGGCATGCAGCGAAGCTAAAGCTTTATTCTGCTTTCCCTGCCTCCTTTTTCAAACGTCAGGAATCTGACCCAGAATGAATAAAGACAGATAGGACTAATTTAAAGCACTTTTTAGAAAAGGCAAAGAAGAATGTACAATCTATGATTCACATGGAAAATAACATAATATAGAGTAATTTTTCTAGATGTTTCTTCCATTTGCATAGTTGCTCTTAAACACATTCTTAGAAAATAAATAGTTTTTATATACTAATACATGCAGACATTGGAGGTTTCTCAGTTCACAAGAACGCGAGTATGTACTTGTGTTCTCATCAAGTACGTTCTTGTCAAGAACACGTGGGCTCGGGGAGAATGGGATCATGTCATTTGGAACAGAAACGTACTCGTGACGTCACCCGCTAGGCTCATCTGAACCTGCATTTCACCTCCTTAATGGGCCATAAAGTAAAGCTTAAAAGTACAACGTACTTGCCACAAATGATCTGAAAACATACCTTTGTAGAACAACGGCAGCAGCATAGTGAACCCTGGGAGCTGCTGTTGCTGCAGTGCATGCTGGGAGAGCTGTCAGTCTGGAGAACGGACGTCTGCTCTGATGCATGCTCGGTAAAGAGGGAGGGGTGAGAACAACATTTTGTCTGTTCTCTTTGTTGTGTTCTTGTGAATTGGAGCAGGGCTGGGGCTGGGACTGATGACGTTTTCCAAGCACACGCCAATACTGCATGCCGGTGCATGTAGCTAGCTAAGAGGTGCAGTGGTACCTAGGGCTGGGTATTGTTTAAAAATTTTCGGTTCCGGTACCAATACCTTCACTTAGATACTGGTTCCTGAACGATACTTTTTTCGATACCAGTTTTATAATATCAATTCTAAAAAAAAGAAAATTACACAACATAAAAAAGTACAAATCTTGAGTTTTATTTTAAGCTCTGATTTTTCCATTTACATTTTTCCTCTTACATAAAAAAAAAAAAAATCAGTGTCTAATATTCACTGTTACATTGGACCTTTTTACTTAGCAGTTTTCCTTTAGAAAAATTACCATGTCTGACAAACAAGCCCGTTGAATGGGATCCTACTGACAGCGCACCGCTGGCATGTGGGGGTCTGAGCGGCTCCGACAGAAATATTGGAAGGCAGGATGAACTGACTGCACTGATTAAGTTTTCAGGTGGATTTTCCCACCTAAAAACATAATAAAACTACTTTATTCCCACTGATCACAGCAAATATAGCTGCAAGGCAAGTAAAGGATAGAGTAGCTCCGCCCAACGCGCGTCAGAGCCACTTTTCGACCGCGCAGCCAGAGCAGCAAAGCTGCTTCAGGCGTCAGAAGCTGGTACAAGCAGCAAAAAAGGAAGCAGCAGACGTGATTTTGCTGCTCCTGCTGCGTCCAGTTTGAAAGCAGCATGATTCACTCCGCTCTGGCTTTGCTCTGCCCACGGGCTGCTGAGAGGAGGATGGTCGCGCTGGCTGCGGTCCGCTCTTCTTGCAGTCAAACACCGAGTAACTTTCTACTCTTAAATTGTTTCCATGCACGATGTATTGCATTGCGCACTATTGGCATCAGTCTTAATAAAGTGAAGCCGCACTTTTGACCTGGGGGGCATTTTAAAGGGGTTCCACGACGCTCACAACCAGTTCACAACAGATACACATGAACCCTGGCTGTAGGCGTGACCACCTGTGTATTTTTCCTGGATGACGCAATCACGTTAAGTGTTCCAGCCAATCACCGAAACTTGGTACCGAAAGACGAGGCATGTTTCGATACTCTGTAGAACCGAAGCATTTCGGTCGGTACCATAAAAGAACCGAAGTTCGGTACCCAGCCCTAGTGGTACCATTACGCTATAATTGAATGTAGAACTAATTCATTATGATTGGGGCTGTTAACTGTAATTAATCATATGCAAAATCAATTTTCCTTTTTTAAATGAAATACATTCCTGAAACCCCTTAACACTACAGTAGCACTCATGAATATGGAAGTTATTTTTCTACAAAGAGGAATTAATTGGCATGTCTCTGGGTTTATCAGTTGCAAGAAGTGTTTTGTTATTACATAAATACATTCTCGCTGTATAAGCCCCCAAAGAGAAGCGTGTAATAGAAGCTGAGGCGCCTACTGCGGGTTAAAATTTTTAATTGCTCAGCAGGAAAATTCTACACATCTAGTAAAAGTCCTTACATTGAACACCGAGCAGATCAGTACAGTTAAAAACACTCGAGGAGACACAATACGATTGCCTCTCTCTGCGCTTCACTGACAGTGGTGCAGTGGGTGTCCTTGTGTGGTTAATGGTCCTGTACCACCATGTTTTATTTTGTTTTCTAAAACTAGAAGGGTAGAAAATGTTGTAAATTAAGCTCAACCATAATGAAGTCTGTCACTTACACCACAAGTCTCTGGGAAGCCTCTCATTGCCTCACAAATACGTGGTGCTGAAAATGCAGATTGTAGCGGCGACTTATTATTGGAATGATGATCAAGGAACACATTTGCATACACAGACGTTGAATAAACTTGCAATGTAACCAGTAAAGCTTGCCAAATTTCCAGTGAGGGATCTGAACAATAGCTGGACTGTTTAACCTGGTTGAAGAATATGATGACAAAAAGGTGACCGAGTGGATTAGAGTGAGAGAGAAGGAGGCAAAAGAGAAAGTGAAGCAGTTGAAGAGAGAGAACTAAAAGGAGCTGATTGACAGTCAGTTGACTAAAGACAAAGCAGGAGGCAGAAAGCAGTACAGCTGTTATTAACAAAATTTTATGGAGTGCTAGCTGCTATTGCTATGTGTGGCTGAAAGATGGATGAAACGCAACATGAACGTTCAGACATAGGAAACTTATCCGAAAATATCCACTATGTATCTGACTTAGTAACACATATGAAAGAGGCAAAACTTGAATTTTTGGGGGATAAAAAGATCAGAATCTGGCTGTTCACACAGCAATGAAGAATTGTGATATAGGTCTCTTTTCCCTACAGTGGGAATGTTGCCAAAGTTGTATAGAAATTATTCGTTGACATATCTGCCCCCCAACTATAAAAATGGTATCTCTGCCCCTGCTCAGAACTATTAGTTCTAGAGAAAAATCAAAACATGAAACAGAACGATTTCATTGTCCATAAAGTAAATTTGAAACGTCTTTCAAGAAACTTTCAGAGCTATTTATCAAGGACCTTTTAAAAATTTGAATTTTTTGCACAAATTATAAACCTATTTTGGATGAATAAAGTTTGGCAGACAATTTAGAGAAACTGACTTGTCAATACATACTGCATATGTGGTTTGAAAAACTCTACAGCCCTTTTCCTCCTTTGTGCTAAAATATATTTCATATAAAATAAAGGTGTCTAAGAAGGTTTTCACAAAGTATGGTTATACAAAATGAACAGTGATATTATAATCAACTTCTATATGCATGCATTCACACCTACCACATAAATGCATCTGCTTCCTGCGCAAACAATATGTAGAAATAGATGTGAAAATTATCTGAATATAAAACAAACCTAGGATAAAAGCAGACAATAGGAGGTGACAATAAGAGGGAAAAAAATCATATTGTTATGAGTCCATCTATGCTCCAGTGAGCTCCTCGTTTCAATATAGATGAAGAAAGCCCGGCCCGAGGACAGCAGTGAGATATGCAGGCTGCCCACACATATCTGATGATGAACAGGCCTGCCTGCACATTCTAAAGAGAACACATTTTCTAGCTAGCCTTTCATAATTGTATTTTTTTTTTTCAAAAGGCCCTAGAGCCAGACTTGTACGCTCCATCTGAAGCAGTTGGTGTAGTAATGGGTCATTGTGATGCATTCAGACTCGGACTAGCTTAATTGTATTATCAATCTCATCCAGACAGTGCTTCAGCCCCTTCAGTTCTGGACATGCTACTGTCAGACACTTGGCATTAGTACTGAAAAGTGAGCCTCGCAGGATTATAATCTTTACTCTCATCTGTTTTCCGAGCTTAAGATGATATGTCAGCTTACTGAATGATGGTTTAGCAGAGTTTTTTGACACTGCCATCCCAGGTTCTTTTCTACTTCTTTCATGTCTGCTCTTATGTCAGCGTTGCACTAACTTTCTTCTTCTTTCCTGTCCTGTATATATTTTTTAGTGGTCACTGAATAGAGATATTTTATATTATTATTTGAAGCATTATGTACACAGATGAAGCTATAATGAAGGACAGCCACAGAAGCCTATTATTTACTGTTCTGGTTTGATTATTTCTCAAAATCTCCTCTCTTCCTTCTTTTCAGGTAACTTTCTACTTACTTCAATCATAAGTGGAAGTTCTTGAGGGGGACAGGAATTTTCAGACAAAAGAACCAAGAGCCTCAGAGTCCATTGCAGGCCTAAGGCAAGGAGAAGGTCAACAGGCCTGTTTAGAAGGGCTGTTATCGTCTTGGTTACATGTTATCCGAGAGCCTGCAGTAGTGTTTATTTACTGTTACTGCTCCCCCTGGGTGCGCACTTAAAGGCCTGGGGCTGATTGGTCTGTAATAAGTTTAGAAAAACAGGGAGCTGATGCGAGTAAGGAGCTGCAACAGGAGGCAAGAAATGACTTGCCAATGACCAATAAGTCAAAGAAAGAGTTGGTATGAACACATTTTATTAACCTGTACCTAAAAGAGTCTGGCCCTTCAGAAGAAATTGGTTGATTTGAATTTGCAGTTTGTAAAATAGAGCATTCACATGTTAGGTGAGTGTAGTTACCTTTGGTAAACGAGCCAGATCCCATGTTTTTCTGAAGTTAGCCACATTATTACAGTAACAATGAATCGGCATCTTTATCGAATGATTTTTTTTTAGTCAAAGTAGTAGAGAGAAAATAATATTATCATTGTTGTTAATTGAAGTGGAAGCTTAAAGGCACACTATGCAACATTTTTCAGTTAATTAATGTGTTCCATAACGTTTTGGATGATTAAATGAGTCATTTCAGGTTGAACAAAGGTATTCTCGGCCGCCCTGGTGGTCTGTGGGGGAAATACCGCACTTGCAATTGCAGGAGCACCGACCCGCACCCACAGGCTCAAAAGTCTCGCGAGAGTCGGTCTTGCTTTACGGCGAGAACTGCTACACCTCCCAGTTAAAACCATGCTCGTTGCTAGCACAGTGGCAATCTTTGTGCAGTGCTGCTTTCACACCGGACGCAGCAAAAGCAGCAAAATCACGTCTGCTGCTTCATTTTTACTGCTTGTACCAGTTAGTTCTGACGCGCGGCTGAAGCAACTTTGCTGCTCTGGCTGCGCGGTGCAAAAGTGTGTCTGACGCACGTTGGGCGGAGCTTCACTATCCTTTCTCTGCCTTGCAGCTATATTTGCTGTGATCGGTGGGGATAAAGTAGTTTTAATATGTTTTTAAGTGAGAAAATACACCTGAAAACGTAATCAGTGCAGTCAGTTCATTCAGATTATCATCCTGCCTTACAATATTTTTTCTGTCGGAGCCGCTCAGACCCCCACATACCAGCGGTGCGCCGACAGTAGGGATCCCTTCATCAGCAGCCTCTGGCCTGGTCGCCTCCTCGCGGTTTACCGCGGCAGCTGGTAGGTGTTTTTCATCTAAATAATCTAAACTGCAGGCAGCAGGATAATAAAAGCCAACATATTCTGCCGGCAGATTTCTGCATTTTAAGTTAATTTAGGCGTCAATAAACTGTTTAAGAGGAGTGATCATAGCGCTCTGATCATCAGTGCTGTGTCTCTCTCCCTGCCAGCTCCCAGATCAGCTTCTCTGATTGGTTGACGCGGCGCGTCGAGCAGCAAAAATTCAATTTTTCCATCTCGAGCAGCAGCGCGTTTGCGGCCCGTCACGCGCGTCAGATGCTTAGTCATTCGTTGCGTTCGCCTGTCTGCTAAGCTCAAAACAACCGCGCCTGGCTTGACGGAGAAACCAGGAGAACAGCTGTGCATATTTACAACAGTGCACTTTTACTTTCGCCCTCTGGGGGGAGCCTCGCTGGAAAATCAACACCGGTTGCATAGTGTACCTTTAAGCCTCGGAAGTTGGCAGGTCGATGCGGGTGTTTACTCCCAGCAGATGGTGACACCATACAACAATATTTAGGTCTGCCGTTTACCCCTGGTCCAAAAATTCCATTCAGACTCAAAAAGTATGAAGTTAACACTTTCGGGATGAATTCTTGACAAATATTGCTTTATACACTCGGTCCTTTTAAATTATTGTGGTTAAATCATCAAAAGTAAAAACCAAACTTTGGTTTTGTTATTACTGAAAGGCTTTGGTGCTGTTACTGAGGGGTAATCTCCTACTGGCCTGCAGCCACTAAAGAAGAATCCCAGTTGGAACTATGATTTACACCAGTAGTGTGTAGAAGATATTTTCAACTCTTAAGTTCGTATAACTGAGGATTATACAAACAAATGTCAAAGCAGCAAAGGCTTGGTCTGTTACACTACGCATTTGACCATGTGATTGCCATAAATCTTAAATAGGCCTTTTTTTAAATCACCATCACATTCACTAATACAGGCTGCTTGAAATTGCTGTAGAATTTAGGCCTGAGGAATTAATTTCAGTTCATTTGACTTTGCATAGAAGCCTCACATCAGATGTGCTTTCATTTAAAGCAACGTATATTCTACAATGCTGTTCCTGTCAGTCTTTCAGCCTTCACTGTGTGAGTACATCTTGTACAAGAATTTGTGCTATCAAACAAACCCTGGCACATCAATGAAGCTGATCTGAGAGAGACGTTGTCTACATAAATCAGCAGAATAAACACAGGCAGCTTGAAAAACATGAACCGCTAAAGCATTACAAATCCTCACCATTTTCCCAAACTGCACAATCTTGTCTCAGAAGAAAAATGAGACGCCTGCTCAGAAACTGTGGTTATGGTGTCAGGAATTGCAAGGGAATAAATTACCGGATGAATCAGTGGAGCCTGGTTTGCCAGCATCACTTGTGCAATGAGGAAATCAAGTTGCAGTGATATTCACTTTTGACACACTTTTATTATGGTGCTGGAAGTAGGCTCCAAACCAATAAGTAGTGAAGTAAAAAAAAAAAATTAAAAGCACAAAAACAGCCTGAAGCTGGATTATTATTATTTTTTTTTTAGTTTTATCAAATATAACAAGGTTTGGACTCATTTGAGTTGCAACACCTCCTGCCTTACAAATCAACTAAGAAAAATGACAATTTTGCATTATAAACATGCCATTTCCCGTAATATGTACTGGGTACACCCCCCCCACCCCCCCTCAACCTTTCCAAATCTTACTGTCACGCCTTGTATATCATTGATAAAACAAAATCCTTTTATTATTCACAATTTTCAAAACAGCTTGCTGCTGCTAGCATTTGCTGACATTTTGAAAAGATGAGGTACGGACTGGGTTTCTTATGAGTAGACCATATCAGAGCCATCAACAATTAACTTACAAAACACAAAGATTGTTTGCACTACTTCCTGGAAACACTGACCAATAAAACTGAGGCAATGTGTTCAGTCAGTGATTAGACATAACCATGCACAAAAAACCTAAATGTCAGACAAGATAACTTCTCAAGTTTCCTTGAAATGACACTTATATGTTCCATGGTAAAACACACTGTCATGTCACCACAAAGCCCAAAAGATGAAGAGAACAAATGCATTTGCTGTTCTGTCACTTCACTGACAGAAGATGTTGCCTTCTTTGGGAGAAATGTAAATGCAACAATTTGTATAAAAGTCAGTTCAACTTCTCAGCTGTTTAGTACGATGAAAAGACAGGAAAGCTACACAAGGTTAACGATTATGTAGTAATTATTGTTTTTTTCAAGTAAGACAGAACAAATTAAAATGAAATGAGAAAAAATCCCAGGAGTTTGCCTGATTCCAAGTTAATTTATTGGTTCTACTTTCCCTCCAAAAGGATGATAAAGCCACTGTGCGAGCGCTTGATACCAACATGATTTACTAGACTTGTAGTTCTTTGTAATTTCTCACAATTCTATAAATTTACCTCCTATGGAGTCAATTTGCTCAAATGTATAAAAAAGGAAGTTAAACAGTAGAAAATAATTAACTCCATTGCAAATATTTTTTACAGAATAATTATAAGCAGACATGCGTTTAGCATGTATAAGAGCTAAGCCATGATATGATTCTTAGATAAGCTGGGTTTTTAATGGTAAATAACAAGCTGTGTATTTTGAAGTTTTTATGGAAATGTTAGTTAAATTTAAGATTAAAATTGTAGGTCCCCATTGCAATCATTATTTAGTTTCCACATGTGCAATATAACCATGGCAATTAAGTACATTTTTAAATTAACATTTTTGATTCGGCAAGGAAATCATACATTTATGTATGATATTTTGATCAGTATCTGTTAAGGTGATAGGATTGGAATTTCATTGATTATCATATTTCTAAATGGTGTTTTTTCCAAAGGGGGATTTGCAATCATCAATATTGTCTCCACAGAAAATGTTCATAGCCCCAACATGCAATGTATGTACATATAAAAAAAAAAAACAATTATAGGTATTTAAAATAAACTTCTTTTTTTTTAAGTTTCATTACTTTGCAGAACTCAGACAAAAATTTACCATAAAGGTCAATTTAATATAGGATATCCTCAACTGACACCCCATAAGAGGGGATGTGAAGATAAAACAAACAATGATTTCTGGAGCCCGTTAAAGAGGGGATATGAGAAGGGTGAAAAAAAACAACACAATAATAATAAAGAGTAATCTCTTATGGATACAAATGGCCCATAAATAGCATAAATCAGAAGAAATGGTCTTTCCAACAGTCCCAAGACAGCTCCAATTTATCTCCATACTTTGCTACTGACTGAAAAGAATGAGAGAGAGGAGAAAACTGCTAAAAGGGAAAACTGGAGAGGCCATTTAGTGATTTGAGTGGTGAAACTTCTCTGCTGCCAAGGACATGTAAGAGAGAGAGAGCAAGAGACTGGGAGAGCCTCTCAATACATCAGACATCAGGAGTGATGCCTCCCACACAGACAAGTGGCACCTCCTTTGAAAGGCCCATAAAGACAGGCCATTCTTAGACTGGTGAGTAATACACAACTAAAAACATCAAACATCTAAAGATTATACGACTTTACATTCCACGATTCACAGAGGAGTTGTAGTGTCCAGGTGGAGTAAAGAGAGAAAAGAAAATACTGATTAAACATGTGATGATTTACAAAAATGTTTACAAAAATGATTGACTCTTCCGTATTTAGTTTTATTAGAGATTTAAAAAAAAAATTAGGTGTTGCAGACAGTTTAATATACCGCGGCATGTTCAGGAATCTCCAGGTCACGATTGACAACATTGTAAAAACCTTCTCTCTTATGAAATCAATACCAACTGAATATCCTGATTCACATGGCATATTGGAGCATATAAATATCTCCTGACAAAGCTGGCTGTTAGTCATATACCAGCTGCTATTCTTCCCATCACCTAATGCTCTGTTTCTTTCTTTGATATATACTACATAGATTCCTTTTCTATTTTACTGTTTCTATATTAGTATTTCTTCTATCAGGCTAAAACTTTTTTAATATGTTTTTGAGAGGATTGGTAGAAATAAATAGACAACACCACATAAAATAAACAAAGTTGCTTAAAAGGAAAGTTTAAAAATGCCAGAACAAGTACTGCTAAGAAAAGGAAACAGGAAAAATATCCCCAGTATGCACATTAATAAAAGGTGAGGCTTCAGGAACATGGAGTCTCTCAGACATCTGTCCCAGTTTATAGAAGTAGGCTGATTCTCACTGTGACAGTGTCACAGTAGTTCTGTGATTTGACCAAAGTGTTCTGTTCATTTTTGTCATGCATGTCAGAGGAAATAGACACTTTTTTCAAAAATGACTATACAGATAACCACAATAATATCATTATTATTGTTATTATTGCTAAATGCTTGTAAAGTGATTTGACTTAAAATGTATATACTGGAATTCAATTAAACATAAGAAAAGTTTATATGTTTCCTAATCTGAGTTAACACTTCAGTTTTTTCTCTGCAGAAAAAAAAGATAAAATGGACACAAGAAAGAAGCAAGATTCCTTCAATTTACGGTGGACCTTCAATTTCAAAGTTCTACAAGCATTAAAAAGAGATTGGGCCAGATCTGTACTGGTGTAATATTTGGGTTGTGACGTGAATTAACTGTAAAACAGGATGATTCTATGAGCCACGCCTATCAATAGACTCCATTAAACACTTGTCACCCCTTGGGACTCTTTTTCACCTTGTAAGTCATAGATGTAGACAGAAAGTGGCGAGATAAAACAGTAAGGGTTTAATTACTCCAGAGGCATGGTCCAGAGGTGCAGTAAAACAATGCCACAACTGCCAGCTTCCTGTCTAGTGTTTAATATCTTCTTCCTTACCAACACAGTGAAAAAGCCGTCATAAAAGATCTATTTTTAAGCCCGGGTTATGTTCGTGGTGTGCAACAGAACAAATGGGAGAAGAATTTAATTTCAAACATAAATAATAAGAAAATAGTTATTAATAAATATCAGCATCATTGCAATTATAAAGAGTTTAAAACTTAATCTTAAACAATTAGCTGATTCTTCTCATTTCTATTGTCCTTTAAAATAAAATAATTTCCCCATCTGATGTAGAAGACCTATTGCCTTAGACGTCTACAGTATTTACAGTAAATCTGTTGGCCATTTCTGATTCCTTTAGCACACAGCTTGATAAAAAGGGAAATTAAAACAATCGGGGAGAATGAGATTTTACACATTTGGTAAACAACTTATATAATCAGTTTAAAATTTTCAGTTTTCAGTTTCAGCGATTTTGACTTAATATGAGACATTATGACCTCTGTTAAAACTAATTTAACTTTAAGTGACTTAAAAATAATAGATAATACTTTCTTAATCCATATCCTGAAAAATATACCCTAATACATGGATGGATGGATGGATGGATGGATGGATGGATGGATGGATGGATGGATGGATGGATGGATGGATGGATGGATGGATGGATGGATGGATGGATGGATGGATGGATGGATGGATGGATGGATTGAAAGAGAGATTAAGTCATAGATTGGTATACTAGACCTATGAAAGAGCAATACAACAATAACATACATACTTTTCTCTTTATATTCTAATAATCAGTCACCATTTTTAGTAGGTAGAAAGTTTTTTTTCTGAGGCTTTTTGTTTGAATGTCTTCACTTGAATTTGATGTAAACATGGAGCATGTTTTTATTTCAACAGATTATTGTAAGGAATTGCATATTTATATCAGTTTTCGAAAGCCTTTAAAATATTCTAAATACGGACGGGATCATTAAAGTCGTTTTTATATTGCTTGTTATTTCCACAGTAAAACAAAAGTGGATTTATAAAAAGAATAAACACAGCACCAAAGAATAGGTATCAATTTGACATTTGCTGAAAATATCAATTTACAACCCATTTTAACTTTGGTAATGCATTTATTGGAAAGAGATTAATATCAATTCCATAAATCATTCAGGAGGTACAGCCAGAGGGAGGCATACTCATATGTTAGTTGATCTCTGTGTGGGAGCTATGTGGCTATTAATCAATGTCCCTACTCCTCTGGCCATGTTACCAGAGGAAAAGGCAAATTCATAAAGGGCCAATAACCACACTGATACCTCAGAACATAACATACTTAGATATTTATACAATGGTGCTTTATAGTTCCACTGACCTTCACAAGCTCTGTCTGAACAAAACTGGTTGCTAGGTTCTGAATTTCCATATCTTACTGATGCTTACTGATTTACTTGATTAGTTTTATAATTCATGTAGATAACATCATATACCAAAAGTGACATCAATAAGGAGTCCTGCAGTGTTATCAGAATAATAACTATTCTGCCAACCTTTATTATTGATAATGACACCAAGGTCAGTTAACAAATGTCTTAAGATAAAAAGTAGTGGGGCACATCTACCTCAGTGTGCAACCTACATGTGGACTGAATCTAAATGAAAACAGCAAAATTTTTCTGAAGAAAGTGGTTTGCATCTTTCATGGAGTCAAGGACATAGTGCATACAAATAAACAGCACCATATCTGCAACTCAGGAATATAAAATGGGCATCCCACACGGTTCCGTTCTGGACCCCGTATTAGTCTGTCTTTATACTAACCATCTGCACTAAGGTAGAGCTATACAGTATGCTGATGACTTTTGTTTATGTCTCATTAAAGTCTCCAAAGAAAGCTGCTGAGCTATTAAACAGGCAAATAGTCACAATTTCTCTTTGGTTGGAGGACGACTGTCTATTCTTAAACTGCTCTGAAACAGTTTCAATGTGTGTTTCATCGAGACAAGATGCAATGGACAATTTTCAGATAAAATTCAATGAATACAGTACAAAAAGTAAATTAATTTTATTATCTGAGTCCTTCACTCACATCTCAAATTTGAAGGTCACATCTTGCTTGCTGATGAATGCTGCCACAGGTGAACCAGTCAATCATAAAATGTTTATATTCTCTTCAATAACAGCCCTAAAGGAAGTTGACCAAAAGCCAACCAGATGGTCCAATTGCAAAATTCAAGAAAAGCACAATTTATTAAGTTTTGAAATGTTTTGAGTTATGTGTTTGTGAACTGTTTCCCTGTTATTATTAAAAATATGGTTTAGAAATATCAATATCCTGGTTGAACTGTAAACAAAAACTGCAGACCAGCTCAATGCCAAACATCTGTTGGACAGAGCATGTTTGTAAAAGACCTACAGATCTGGAATACCATACCTGCTGAACGGAAATATCTTCCTAAACTAAACAAATGTAATGGTAAGATAAAACAATTAATTACCATTAAGCAATCATCTCACTATCCTCGGCTGATTAAGGCTAATATAACAGCTGCAGCAGTTCTGTAGCCAAAGCTGGTTACCTTAGCAAGGCTTCATAACAAGGGATATTAAATAATCCTGTCAGTAAAACATTCATCTATAAATAATTAATTCTATATTTATTTATTTCATCAGTCACCATGGTATAAGCTGGATAATGCCCTTTAAAGTCTCACTTATCAGCAATACATTTATTTTGCATATCAGATGGTTCATGACTATGCTATGTCCATTCATCTCTTAATGTGCATTCACACCAAATGTGTTCTGGTTGTCAGCGCATCTGATTTACATTGAAAGTCTAAGGTGGACACTGTCAAACACAGCTCCTGTGGCGCGTCCGAGCATCAGAGTGTCTTAGTCTTCAACACTGGAGTTCAGAAATCTGAACTATGGCAGCTTGATGCTTAGCATCAACCGATCAGAAAAAGCTAATCCAGGAGTTTTCTGGGAGACAGTAACGTACATGCAAGCCGTGATCTTCTGCAAAGCTGTCAAAAAAATAAAAAAAATGAATAAATATAAAGAGGTTAAACTCCACAGGTTTGAAAAATACAGCAGAATGGATACAAGGAGGGGAAAAAAGAGAGAACTCTGATCAACATTATACCACTAAAACTTTTTATGACTGAATTGTGGCGAAAAAGTTTTATGAATACCTACATTACCCAAAACTGTAAAACCTCCTGGCAAAAAAGTACTAAATTTTACATTCTGGTACTTGTAGTTTAGTTCACTGGGCACTTCCGGCACTGTTGCCACAGATGGGGGGGGTCTGCAGCTCAGAACAAGAACAGAATATTTAAGTAGGATCATAATCGTAATGAACTAACTGAACAGGTTACCTTTGGGGTGGACTTTCTCTCTCAAAAACATGTTGAAACTATTTTTTTTTTCTAACTCATCAAGCTAACAAATCTAAGATGCTCTCTGGATTGAAACAACAGAACAGAGCAGCTCAACAACTGGAGCATCGAGCATCCAGATCTTGTGACTTAACATTGCAAGAGTTGGATGCTATTTTTGATGCTGAAGACTTTGCATTATAATACCAACCGCAACAGGCATTAGCCCTTACATAACTACCCAACTATCAAGAAATGTAAGAAAAAAAGGAAATATAAAAAAAATCAAAAGACCTAAACAAAGTTGTAAGCAACAAAAAAACTGGGAACTTAGCTATTACATGTATGAACACCAAGATTTTACGCAGGACTAAAGATTAATTTAACACGTTACTTCGCAGGAACTTTAACCTGAGTAACATTATAAAGGAAACATATGTTGTACATGGTGTCATTTCTGATATGATGAAAACAATTTTTGAAATAAAGCATCAGAAGGCAGACTGTCATCCAAAAAAAATCACTTTGGATCCAAAGAAAGAATGTGATATATGTTTGAACTCAGACCTTTAAAAACACATTTACAAAAATCAGCTAGTTTATTCTTTTTCTTCTCGTTGTCTGACATCAAATGAGACGACAGGGGACATCTGCAAAAATGTCATTAGATTTTTTTTTTTTTTTTTTTTTTGCATAATTTCACCCTGCTTCTCTGTTTTGCTTTTGGGTTAATTACCTCTTCCATATTTAGCAGCCTTCAGCATTAGCTGGAGGAGAAGTTATTTAACTTTTGGTAATGATATTACTTTACAAATTCCACCAGCATCTTCACAAAGGCTTTTGTGCAAAACCACATTTATCTTAGGTACAGAGAATCCTTCTTCATCCTGAATGGTATAATGGCTGGCTAATTACATTTTAGGTGTATATATCAGACAGATGAATGTGGCTTTTGATAAATATGGATTTTTTTTTCTTAGGAAAAAATGTACTTGTTGAGGATTTTAATTCTGTTCCTCATATTTAGGCCAATCTGGTTGCCATTTACTTGAAATACAAAAAAGTGTAAAGCTTATTTATTTAATCATTCTAGCATTTAAAAAAAAAAGTAATAATTTTAAGTAATCTGAATAACCCTAATCAAATGTTTAGTCTGACTCAATATTAAAAAGCAAGGGAAAGGCCTTGTGTCTTTATTTAAAGTGGATGTAAATCTGCTTTCAACAGTGTTTGGCAATCGCTATTTCTGAAGTATTTTTACTACATTAAACATCCAAATATAATGTAATAATGTTTTGAAAACAAAAGTGACCAATAGCTTATATTCTCCCTAAAAACTTGAGCCATGGAAATCAATCTAGAAAAGGGACATTATTTAAGGTATTTAGTTTTTCAGTGTTGCTGCTTACCACTTTCAAAGCAGGCATCAAAAATCAGATGTCCTTTTCGTAGAGGTCCATTGTATCCAGGTGGGCTTACTGTCAGCTTGTTGACGTTCCCTACTAAAGCATCTTCCCCTCCAGTTTCGCTGCCTTAAATTGAAATACACAACATATTTAATTTAACACAGATCCATAAAAAAAATGCAGGCAAATAAATTGTGTAGGTAATGTAATATATCGCTATATACTTCCAATAGTGAGTTGTGATTGTGTGAGTTAAATGGAATAAAAAAAATTTCACAAGTTT